>NC_141542.1:106077500-106377500 GCF_021556685.1 Rattus norvegicus
AGGTGCTAGGAACAGAACCCAGTTCCTCTGACAGTGCAGTCAGTGTTCTTAACCAGGGAACTGTCTCTCTAGCTCCCTGTCTGCATTAGAAAAAAATTTGTCACAGTGACTGGTCTCCTAGAAGTGATCATGCGCTTTACTCATAGTGAGACAAAGGAATTTGAATCTCAGGTAGTTGACTATATTAAAAATATTATCTCTTTTTAATGTGTGTGTGTGTGTGTGTGTGTGTGTGTGTGTGTGTGCACGCGTGTGTGTGATGTCATGTGTGTAGATTGTGTAGATGCCACAGGACAACTTGTAACTTTTTGTTTTCCACCTTGTGGGTCCTGTGATGGGTCTGTACCATCAGAGTTGGTAGCTAGTATCTGTACCCACCGAGCCTTCTCTTCAGCCTTACTCTTACAGGATGTAAGCGAGATAAACTTACTTTGTGGATTTTCTGCACAGGAAAAGAAATAAGAAGTAGCATGTGTATCTCATTTGCTAGATATCTGTGGCCAGATCAGCTGATTTTTATGCATCAAAATAGTTCAAACTCCATGAACTCTTTCAAATTAGCCTTTGGAAATCAATGACTATTAGTGGTGATATATGACGTATAAATTCTTTTAAGAATCTCGATTTTCGGGGGCTGGGGATTTAGCTCAGTGGTAGAGCACTTACCTAGGAAGCGCAAGGCTCTGGGTTCGGTCCCCAGCTCCGGAAAAAAAAAAAAAGAATCTCGATTTTCGTTAGTTTTTTTTTTTCTAGTGCTTTTTTTCTTACTCTGGAAGAATTAAGATCTCACCAGACACCAAGAGAGCTGACAGCCTGGGCAGGCTACACAAATTACTGAACTATGTGCTACCCAGAGCTTCTGGTGTTTGTGAAAATGTGTGTACACATTGTATCTCTCTTAGAGGACGTGAATGGGGCTACATGACCACTAGTATATCTTCTTAAATTTCAAATGTAGCCTCGTATTGTCTAGGCTGTCAGCTACCGTAAATAACATGGGCAGGCCCTCTGCTAGCCACATGTGGCTTCCATGTGCAGGGCTTACCTCTTCTAGATGCATGACGACAAGTGAAGTCGGCACTTCAATATGGTTAGAGCAAACTTTCCGGTAGCCTCACAAGCCTCCAATGCCTGCTCTGGCCTAAAGCACAGATTTAGGACACATGTGGATGCAGTCTTCCACAGACCTGAGCTTCACAATGAAATTCCTGAGCCAAGGGCTCTCAAGTCACATCGTGCATGGCCACTATTCTGCCCAACTCCGTGGTTACAGGGTTGCAGGTGGAATGAATTATACGGAGTCGTGGAAGATAGACTGTCTGAAAGTCATGAGGGTGTGGTGATTGGCCCACCACCCCTCTTTTCATATAGTTCACCAAGACACCCTACTGCAGCTACAGATGTCTTGCAGGTATATGCGTGGCCAGATTTAGAAAGCCATAAGAAAATGACTGTCTTACGTCTTGTCTTGGGTCATGTTGTGAAATGTCTCTGCACTCCCTGAGACATCTGAAGGGAACAGCTCCCTCGCTCAATCCAGTGCCTTCTTGACATTTCTGTCATCATGGTCCTGAGGTGCAGAGGTACCTTGGAATGTTCCAGAAAGCACCCAAGTTCCTGCATTGAAACATTCATGGACATGTTTTAAGGCTGGTATGAGTACACATAGCCCTGCCCCTGTCTTTGTGTGTTTAAAAAACTTGCAAATATTTCAAGAATGTTCAGACCCCTCCTTCCAGATTATTTAAAAGAGACAGGAGAACCTCAGCTCCCTGGCCTGGTTGGTAGAGAGCTATGAGGCCTGAGCAGAGCTCTTGGCACAGCACCCTGAAGTCTAGGAACCCTGCCCAACTACACAGAGCAATTGTGGCCCCCAAGGATGTTCTACCAGTGCCTACGTCCCCTTCAGCGACCACGAAAGGTTAATGCAGCAAAGATCATCTGTGGGTTCCCTCGTACCTGCTGCCAATGTCTGGGCTGCATTCTGAGAAGCCAGAGCCAGAAGAGACAAACTCTACCGTTTGCTTTAAAGCCCTGAAACATTTGTGAGCCAGTGAAAGTGACAAGGTGACAAGGCTGAGTGTCCAGTTGGAACTTGTAGAGGGGATGGCTGTCTGTGACTAAGCGATGGCTCCTCCTTGGTGTGACGCTGTTGCCTGTTTCCCCCATCACCATTTTGTTTTATTGTCCCACTAGTACCGGACTGCTGATTTTATGAGCATAACTTAAGATACCAGCCTTGAGCTCTGCTAGCAGAGAGAGAGAGAGAGAGAGAGAGAGAGAGAGAGAGAGAGAGAGAGAGAGAGAATTCCCAGGAGATTATTCTCGGTCATTTGATTCTGCTGTGGCCAGCCCTGGGTTTTTAATCCCTCTTGTTTATAATGAGTTTAATCTCTGTCATATTTATCCTTTAGTGAGACAGATCCCACTCTCCCCACGCCTTGCCACGTGACCACATCAGTTAGGCAAAGTGACAGTGGCTTTAAACCCGTCTGTCTCTTGAAAGAACAGTCTCCAAAGGCTTAAGCCTACACCCATAAATAATCTTTGAGGGGGCCTTTAAAAGCAAACCTGATAAACAGGATCAGAGGGTGGAGACCACCCCGGGCAGGATAAAGCTGGGGTTTTGAAATGGAAAATCAGTCAGTTTCTTCTATGCCTTTTTGTTTCAGCCTCCTACCTCTGAAAGAAAGAGACATTTGATCCACTCTTTGCAAGTCAGTACTGAGATTTCCCAGGCCCTTGAGTACTTGCTTCTGGCTTGGGAATATTCAGTCTGTAGGTGTCTGGTGTCTCTTGCAGGAACCCAGGCCCATCAAAGCTGGTCAGTCCATAATTCCACTAGGAATGCCGAGGATGGGTTTTGATGTTAGAAGCTCCCTGCCCATCTCCGGGGCTGGATTATTGTGTCACATGTCTTTTTTTTTTTTTTTTCTGTCCCTGGAAACTAGTAGTTGAATCAAGAGAAAACAAAAGTGAGATTTCCCTAGGATCATGTATTCAAACATCTGAGACTTATGGGGGACATCTCACTTAAACTAACACAGCCACCAAAGCCATCCTGAACCCTAGTTTAGATTTCAGGGTTTTATTTTGTTGTTGTTTGTTTGTTTTTATTGAAAATATGAAGAATGAAATTCAGGAACCACACAAAGTGAGGGAGGGAGGGAGAGACAGAGACAGAGAGATAGAGAGACAGAGAGATAGAGACAGACAGAGAGAGACAAACATAAAGGGACAGAGACAGAGAAAGACAGACAAATAGATAGAGACACGCACACACACACACACACACACACAGAGAGAGAGAGAGAGAGAGAGAGAGAGAGAGAGAGAGAGAGAGAGAGAGAGAGAGACTTCTGAACTCCTTTATATCAGCAGTGGTTCTTGGAGAGTACAGTACCATCCAGCTTGCGGTTGCTAGGCAAGCGCTCTACCACTGAGCTAAATCCCCAACCCCAGTCTGGGACTTTTTAAAGGATGAGCTATCCGGCTCGCTGGCCCAACCTCAAAGTATTCAGGTGTCTCCTCTGTTTCCATCTTGTCCTGGAGTATAGCTTATAGGAAGGAGAAAGGTGCGGAGGTTGGAGGAGTTGGGGTGGGCAGCACTCTCTTTTGGAATTCTTGGCCTCTAGCAGCAATCTCTCAGAACTGCCAATTTGGCGTCTCTGCCCAGCAGGATCTCCCGGTTTCCACAGTTGGGCCCCTCCTACCCCTTTCTAGTCTTTCATCCTTGGCTACTCCGTTTTTTCGTTTTTTTTGTTTTTTACCTTTTAGAGATGCTCTCATTTTCATCTATTATCATTGTGTGTATGGGAGGTGTATGCGTGAGTGGAGCTCAGAGGACAACTGTCAGGAACTGGCATCTCCTTCCACTGGCTTTTGAGGCAGAGGAGTGCGAATGAGATGAGGGGACCCCCACATCCGGCTTTCAGATGGATTCTGGGAACCGATCCCAGGTGGTCAGGCAGGTGTGGGGTGTTGGTTTGTCTCTGTTTATTTTTACCTATTGAGCAACCTCACCAGCTCCTACCATTAGGAGAACAAATAAGATATTCAAATCCCTCCTTAGCACCTTCAGACCCATCTTAGGGCTGCACTAATGAGTACCACAGTTCAGTGGTACTTCTCCATAGCTCTTTAGGCCAGGAGCTAGAAATCAAAATGTCAACATCACTATGCAGAACCTAACAAGCTCTCTGGAAGACCTATCCCCATCCTGGGCACATGACATATGGATGCATCTGTAGTCTCCCTCCCTGCTTTATATGGCTGTCACCTTGGGTCTTTGCAATCTTACAAATCCCCTATGCTCCCAATCACCCTGCAATTTAGGGAACACCTTAACATAGATTCCTAGAAACAGGCAACCAGCCTGCATCTTTCTCCCGAGGGCCACTTGATATTGCTATCACCACCAGTGATGGAAACAGGTACCTCGGATTGTAGTCCCAGACTTATGCCTGTAGCCCTGTGAGACTTGCACCAATCCATATAAGTTCTTCCATAACCTGTCTTGTGATGATCTACTGCCCTGGGCCCTCTTGTGTGTGGCTGCACTGCAGGTACAAGCCCATTCACATGGTCACACTGCCTGGAACCTCCAAAGAAGAGTGGAGCACATTCCAGGGAGCCCACTGGGTACCGGATGTTGAGGATGGACAACCCACGTGGGAGTTACACTATATCCCGGACATCCTCTTGCTGAAATGACCTTCGTTTGCCACAGAAGGAGAATCAGGGCCACTTCTAAATTCTTCATCTTTAAAACACCATGCCCTGGAGAGACCCAGGAACACTTACATCCAAAGCAAAGCCTCCTCAGGGGTCCTTCTAGCTGGGGCTGTAGCAGGTGAGTGACCAGTCAGCCATAGTCCTGCTCTTGTCCATTCACTCTCTGTCATAAGGATTCCTACTGATCCTTCGGTCATCAAGGTTTGGATATGATACTCAAGACAAGTTGAGGACCCCAGCATCAGACCCCAAGGTGGACACCATCACTCCCTGGTGTGCTTTGATGAACGTGGACTGGCAGCCAAGAATGACATGGGGAGATTGATGCAATACTGTTTGATCTCTCATCATCGCAAATAATTTTTCTTGTCATGTGGGGTCCGAGAGGCACCACAGAATTCTGGGAAGGTATGTAGGTACAGTGCTCCAGAGAGCCAGACTTCTAGCAACAGGCTGTAACAGTGCTGATAGTCTTCTCACGGCTGCCCACCATGGCCCACACTCTGATTCTCTCAGCAGCTCATCGCCTGAACCAACTAGAGGAAAGAGTGAAATTCCCATCACTCCAGACTGTGGCCTCACAGTGCAGTTGCCTGGGAAGGGACAATTTGGCCCTGTGGAGGGCATACATACTGTCTGCCCCGATCAGCAGACTGTCCAGGTGGGTGGACAACAGGCTCCTTTAACCATCAGTGCCAGGTGGCTACCTGGTTAACCATCTGTGCCAGGTGACTACCTGACGGTGGCATCATCCCCAGGGTAGATTAACCCTTTCCCGTTTAGACCAAAAGTTGTAATTGAGCTTCCTAAAACTGGAGCTGCTGCCGGTAGTAGAAGGGATGGAGAGAAAGAGCCGGCTTTTGTGTAAGATTTTTATAGAGCCACATACATTGCGTCAACAAGTCTAGCTGGTTCCCTCGTTTCAATGCGTCTCTGATTATAGATGGGACATATGACGGAAGCTGTTTGCCAAGTACAGAAAAGTGTAAATGAGATGATTAAAGTCACAGCTGATCACCGTTAACAGTCAGATGCACGTCCCCAGGGTTCTGTTCCTACCAGAGTGGCTTAGAGCTGGAGTGTTGCTGGAAGCTGAATGTGTGTGCAAGCTGTCTGGGCAGCTGGTGAAAATCCATGCTCTGAGGTCACTGTGGGGCTGAGTGTCAGGGGATGCTGAAGATCCTGGGGGTGCTAGTGCTTCCAAGGGATGCTGATGCTTACAGGGGATGCTGGTGTTTCCAAGGGATGCTGGTGTTTCCAAGGGATGCTGGTGTTTCCAAAGGATGCTGGTGTTTCCAAGGGATGCTGGTCCTTCCAGAGGATGCTGAGTTTTTCCTGGAGGATCCTGATGCTTCTATTTCAGGGATATTTTATTTTAGTATGAAGTTCTGACACTGGTTTCCCCCAAATAAGCGAAGACTGTTGGCTCCCCCAGAACCCGTTTTCTCATGCAGAAATGAGAATAACATCTTCCTGTCCTGTAGAGATTTGATGTAAACAAATGCTACCTCGCACCCAATCACCTGGCACACAGCACAGGTTTGGTAAATTGTGCGGACATCTAAAACGACAAAATTATCTCGATCTCGAGGACACTATGTGGGCTGTTTTTCCTTTTGCTTGCCTTCAGTCAGCATCACATGGTGAGCATTTTCTCCGTGCTAAGTCTCTGGACACACTGTGTTTCGTACCTGTGCTTGGGTGGGCACTACTGTGAAGGACATGAACTATATGAGCATTTAAGAAATAGCAACAATGGCTTCCCTGTTTTTCTCATAGCCCAGTAAAACTGTGTTGACAAAGAAGCTATTTTTATGAGAGTTCTAGGCTTTTGAAAGAGTGCATTGCACTTTCCTCTTCTGGAAAAACAAGCCACAGTCTCTCTTTTTAGAGAGAACAGCTGTGGTAACTTATATGCTCTCAGGCAAGGGGTTCTTTTTCCTGTTTGAAGTTCAGAGGGTTCTTGGAATCCAATGAGCTCTCAACAGCAATTATAGAGACAGTTATGTTGGCACCTCAAAAACTTCCCCAAACCAACCAAACAAACAAAACAACTATAGCTCTAAATTAGAGAATTTTAGATGAAGGGCACATTTCATGTCTATTCCCAGGGATGGAGAAAATAGCCACAGAAGCTGTAGAGAGAGGAATGTTGACGTATTAAGAAAAGACTGCACACATCCTAGTGTCCTATCATATTGTCGTGTTTTCAGTGTCAAAGCCAGGAACTCTCTTCCTAGGCATGTGTGTATGTGTCTGTGTGTGCATGCATATGTGTGTGTCTGTGTGCATATGGTATGAAGTGGTGTGCGTGTGTGTGCGTATGTGTGTGTATATGTATGCAGTGTGGTATATGTGTATGTGTGTGTGGTATGCAGTGTGGTATATGTGTGTGTATATAGGTGTGTGCACATGGTATGCAGTGGTGCACACGTGTGTGTGTGTGTGTGTGTGATATGTAGGGTGGTATGTGTATATTGTGTGTATGGTGATGTGTGTGTTTTCATGTCTGTGGTATATGGTATATGTGTGTGGGTTGTTTTTATGTCTGTGGTATGTGTATGTGTGTGTGTGTGTGTGTGGTGTATGTGATATGTAGTATGTATGGTGTGTGACTGTGGTGTGTGTATATGTGTGTGTGTGTGTTTGCATGCCTGTGGTATGTGGTATATGTGTATGTGTGTATGTGATATGGTATGTATTGTGTGTTTGGTATTTAGTGTCTGTGTGTATGTGTGTGATATGTGTGTATGTGATATGTAGTATGTATGGTGTGAGTGTGGTATGTGTATGTATTGTGTGTGGTGGTATGTATATATGTGGTATGTAGTGTGTGGGGTGTGTGTGTGTAAGACTGTGGTATGTGGTAGGTATGTGTGTAGAGTGTGTGTGTATGCATGTCTGTGGTATGTTGTGTGTGGTGTGTATGTATAGTATATGTGTGCATGGCTGTGGTATATGTGTGTGGTGTGTGTATGTGTATGCATATCTGTGGTATGTGGTGTGTGTGTATATGTGTATGTGTTGTGATATATATATATAGTGTGTGTGTGTGGTATATAGTGTGTGTATGTGTGTGTGTATGTGTGTGTGTGTGTGTGTGTGTGTGTGTGTTGTATATGTGCCAGTCTGCATGCATATGTGTGAATGTGTTGTCTGTGGAGGCCTGAGGTTATTATTCATTGATATGCTCCTCAGAAGTCACTCACTTTGTTTGTTGGGACAGTGTGTCTCACTGGCCTGTGTTCCCTGAGGCTAGGCTAGGCTGTCTGGCTGGTGAACCCCAAGGATCCCCCTACCTCTGCTTCCCTAGCACTGACATAACAGACACATGCCACCATATCTGCATGGGTTTTCTTCTCCCTAGAACTGATATAAAAGACACACACACTACCATATCTGCATGGGTTTTCTTGTTTCATTTTTGTTTTTAATATAAGTTCTGGGCCTTAAACTCAGGTCCTCATTCTTCTGTGGCAAAGTCAAGCTGTCTCTCAAGCTCCCTTTCCAGACATTTGGTGGAACTTAAATTAACTTTCTAAGAATGTCGCAGCCCTTGAGTCCTTCTCCACACTAGGTTCCACCCAACACCTCCCCCCAACACACACATATACACAGGCTCACAGAAGTCTTCTGGGGACAGAGCTATCTATACTCAAGTTCTGGGAAAGTCCAGTTGGGCAGACTGGCTACTAAGGTGAGCCACATAGCATGCACCTAGGACATAACAGTTGCCATAAGCCTGTTATAAGTGGCTCCCTCTGGTTTGGGAAATTAGGTAATTCATAAAGAATGAGTTGCTTGGCTCCTTGGTTCTGGAGGCCAGGAAGTCCATGAAAGTCATCTGCTAAGGCCTCTGCTGTGGTCAAGGCATAAAGGACGTGCACGCATGAGAGAGAGGGAGAGAGAGGGGGAGGGGAGGAGGTAGAAGGAGAGAGGTAGAGGGAGAGAGGGAGAGAGGGATAGAGAGGAGAAGAGAAGAGGAGAGGAGAGGAGAGGAGAGAAGAGAAGAGAAGAGAAGAGAAGAGAAGAGAAGAGAAGAGAAGAGAAGAGAAGAGAAGAGAAGAGAAGAGAGGATGAGTAGTCCATGAGTGGCTTAGTCCATTCTTGGCTGTCTTACTTTCTTGCTGTGTTAAAATACCCTAACTAAAGCAAGCAATGTAACAACAGGCTTTTATTGGCTCATAGTTAAGGTATAGTTCTTCATGGTGGAAAAGTTAAAACAGAGGGAATTAGAAACAGCTTGTGGCATTTCATCCCCCGAATGAATGCTGACACTCAGCCTCCTTTCTCCCTTTTGTTCAGTGTAGGACTCAGGCCTAGGGAATGGTGCCCACCCCCTCACTGTTAAGCTGGGTCATCCCACTTCAATTAATCTGATCAATATAACTCCTCACAGACATGACCAGAGACTAAATAATCCCCCACTGATGTGCATGGAGGCCTGCCTCCTATGGGATTTCAGATCTTGTTAAGATGACAACCATCACTATCATGGTCTAGTCAATGCTGAAATATGCCACTGGGTCCTACCACTCAATCTCTCCCAGCAGGGATTAAGTTTCAATCTAGGTTGGACAGCTAACAACTAGAGCTGTTTCCATCTGGTCAGTTTTTCCTATGGCCACTTCAAGACCATGCTTTGGTTTCTTCCTAAGAACCAACTGCAACCCTGAGTTGTATACATTTCTCTTTGGACTCCTGCAAGGGGAATCTGGGAGAAGCTAGGTCTTCTGATCAAGCTTTCTGCTTCAGCAGACCCAGGACTTACAGTCTGACACCCTGTCTTTTTAATCAGTAATCATGTTTATCCTTGGGGAAGTTGCCAGGACAAATATTATTTCGTTAGTTTTAACATCTGTTCGCATGAAATCTGATATTCAAATTCTCCCCAGCCATGCTTTCTGATATATATTGTAATAAATGTGCCCCTGGGACACTCACACCCAGTATCTGCAGCCAGCCCACAATGTTGTCACCTTCAGAGTATGTACTCCTTTCTCCTTGGGTTTCCAAAGCAACACACATTTGCTTTAACCACTTCAGACAACCGAGATGAACCTGCAGATGAAGATTTTTGCTTCCTCCTTCAATGGAACCCTTTAGGTGTGGTGTTCTAGAAGGGTCTCTGCTCCCAAGAGTCTCTGATACTTGCCAAGCTCACAGGTATTTCAACATCTCTTTTCCTTTAGAAAATGTGTTTGAATGTGTCCCTGGCAAGCCCAGATGCTGCTTTCTGCATCTGAGGGTGAACAGAGCAAGCCAGAAGGAATTATGCTGAAGGACCCACCCTCTGGAATACCTTTAGATAGGGCCTCTATGAGACGTTCCTGGTCATCAGTGGTCTCAAGGTTTCCTCCCAACATTAAAGCTATCAGAGGATGGCCATGAGCAGCATCAGTCATTTCACACTCTCAAGTATCCTGGATAAATTGTTGTCAGAACTGTGGTTCCGTTGTTAATTGCTTTATTGGTCATCTGGTCAACCTACAAGTGTTGGTTCTGAGAGAAAAACTAATAATTGTCCTTCTAGTAATTGCCTTTAATATTTGAGATCTCCTAGGAGATCTCAGAGAGGTAAACCACAGGTGGGAAGGAACTGGTCACAAATTCACTTGGGAATACAGTACTCCCAGACCTATGTGCTGGCCCTGTAGTTATATGTCTGCATAAAATTAGGACCCACATGTCAGAGGTAACAATTTTCTTTTGTTTTTCCCCTGAGACTGACTTAATTCCTTTAGTGTGTTTGTCTCAGATAATATCAATCTCCACATTTCCCTTGGCTGTTCCTTTGTTATTAAACACCTAGGTTGGGCCCATAACTCGGCTCCTGTGAGGAGTGCTGTGGTAAACACTGATAAACAAGGATCTCTGTGATGCTGACATATGCTATTCTGGGTAAATACCAGGAGTGGTATAGATGGATCACACAGTGTTTTGAGAACCTTCTACAATGACTTCCACAGTGGGCTGGTGTAAATGTAAGATTCCTGGCCTATGATTCTCTCTGTACATCAGATCCACAGGAATACTTCTCTTTCTTAGGACTACTGTGTCATCTAAATGGTCCTCACATCTGTTGCTCCCTAAGAATATCTTTCTGTTGACTTTGAGGTCTGTGCCTTGAGAGCAAGTGTCAGGGCAAAGGGAAGATGCTAGATAATGTCTTTAAACATATTTGATGAGATGCACACTGTATTAACCATATTACAAACACTTTTGACAATATCCTACTTTTATATAACATTGTGATCATAGCTCTCCCTTTTGTTAACATACCTCCTCCTTACAGTGATTCCTGCTCCTCTCTCTCTCTCTCTCTCTCTCTCTCTCTCTCTCTCTCTCTCTCTCTCTCTCTCTGTGTGTGTGTGTGTGTGTGTGTGTGTCCCTTTCTGTCTGTCTCTCTGTCTCTGTCTCAGTCTCTCATACTCATAGAGTGGCACAGCTCTCACACTTAGTGAAGCATCTTTTAGTAGAGAGCAATCATTAGACCAGAGGGTTCTAACTCAACAAAGTTTTGAGAATAGGAGATGCTGAGGGCTCTGCCTTGAGTGGCACATCTCTATCACCTGAAACTCTGTTCCCATTACATGATGAGAGTGTGCCTTTGCCCCTCTTGCCATTCTTAGACACTGCCAGTCTACTTTCTATTTCTGTGAATTTGGCAACTCTAAAACCTTGCAATAGTGGGATGACAGTGCTATTTGAGTTTTACATCTGGCTTATTTTACTCAGTATAATGTCTTTGAGGTTTGACCATGTCATAACATATCAGAAATTCTTCCTTTTCAAGACTGAATAATATTCCACTGTATGAATACACCACATTTTCCATTTATCTACTGATGGACATGTCTATTGCCTTCACATTTAGCCTTTGTGAACACTGCTGCTGCTTATTCCTATACAGATGCAATGGCTGGCTCTTCAAGTCCCTGCTTGCACTTTTGTGGACTTGCTAGTGTGACAGTACTCTGTTGAATGCTTTGAGGCCCAGTCTTTGATCTTCCACAGCAAGTTTGTCACTAGAATTCTCTCCACCCTGATCCTCACCCACACTCATTAGTCTCTGGTTTCTGCTCATAGCCATTCACATGGCTGTGAGGTGACATCTCCTCATGCTTTGGATTTGTCATCCCCTAATAACTAGTGGCAAGCATTCCTTCCTGACTAACTTATCGACCAACCATAGATCTTTAGAGACATGTCTGCGCATGCCCTTTGCCCATTTAATCAAGAGGGGGCACGTCTTTGCTGTTGCTGTTTATTTACAGAAGTGCTTCATGCCAGCTAGATACTAAAATCTCATCAGACGCATACATGCAACTATTCCCCTCTGCTGCTGGTGGCCTTTGCACTATGTTTACTGTGACCTGGGATCTTTTTGTTTGGTCGAAGGCCATTCCTTCATTTTCCCTCTTGCTACTTCTCACACGCCATAGCCAGGCATCTCTTGGTGGTTATTGAAGGACCAGATGGAAATGGGAGAATATTCCGTGGTGAGTCTCTTACAGCTTCAGTAGACAGCAATCATAACTGGAAGCTTGCACCCGTGTCTGTCACATCTGCTCCCTGCCAAGACTGTGTGAACTGAGAAGTGTATCTGTCTCTTGAAGAGAGGTCAGCCTTCCACTGACACTCCTTCCCTAACCTCAGGTTCCACCAGGGTTCAGCTACCACAGGGCCCTGGAGCCCAGTTTTGGGAAGCTAAGTGGGCAAACACCCCTCAAGTAAACATAGACTTCCGTGACCCCTGCCCCACTGGTTGTACATCACTTTCAAACATCTGTGTGTGCACAGCCTGCCCCCACACACGGGAGTATGCATCATCTCCTAATATCTCGCTCTTTAACGACGATGTGGATATTTAACATCGTCTCTGGCATTTGGAATGTGAGAGTTACATGCTCCAATCTGTGTATATTATGCTTGGGTAAAAACAGAAGTTTCTAGAGGCTGGTGAGATGACTCAGGCCTTAAAGGGGCTCCTTTCCCCTCTCCCCCTTCCTTCCTCTCCCCTTTCTCATTAGCATTTGACTGATTCCCAGAGTCCCCGAATACCTTCCAGAGACTGGAGACTGTCACTTCTAGAAAGCCCTGTCATTTCTAGAAAATTCCTTGCATCTGATTCCCCTCTTGTCACTATTCCTAGTCCCTTAATGTGACTCAGAGTTGCTGACATATCTTCTCTTAGAATGGTCTACTTGTCCTTCTGCCTCGATTTCTCTCCCCGCCTGCATCTGCAGCCATTTTCCTCTCTCTGAGATCCTGCCACAGAGCTGCTCACAGTTCCAGGTGTTTTCCCCACCAGGAAAAACCCAACACCCTCGTCCTCTTATCTAAAAATGTGTCCTCTTATCAAAAAATCAGAGGGATAAGCACACCCTGCCCTCCAATACTACACAGGGAGGGAGAGTGAATTGAAGTGACTTGAGAATTTGTGTAAAAAGCCTTAACCAAAATGCAGATGTCTGAGTCTCCCAGAGCTGTTCCACCTCCCACCTCACATACCCCTGCTTCGGTCACGCAGTTCTGCTCAGTTCAATTTCCTTCCTAAGCTTCCAGAACACTCTGTGGCTAACATGTGAAAGCAAATGAGAACACAAAACAGACAGGCTGCAGAGCCCACAGTTGGGATGACTACAGCTGTGCTGGGGTCAATTCCCAAGTGAGGAGGAGATGCTGGGTGGCTGGGAGGAGGCCAGAGAGAGCAAGTTCCAAACCAACCAACAAATCTAATTAGCCAGAGCAGCAGCTGTCCACCGGCCATCCGGTGAGCCCCGGTACTGCCTGCAGTCATTCTCTGAGCTAATGCTCTTGGAACAGATACACCTAGGAGCTACCCTCTGTCAGACAGGAGACCCTGCTGTCCATTCAGCAGGAGCTGAGGTGGAGAACCACTAAGCAAGCTGTTTTATGAGGAAGAGATGACGTGGGTTTTCCCACATCTGTTTTTTCCATCTGACCAGTTTACTCAGCTCTTGCAAGAAATTGTAGGAGAGCTGAGCCATCCTGAGGTTCATGGAGGAATGGGGCTCTTATTAGTTTTGTGTTAAAACAAACATGAGGTGTAGCGGCTGGCGCAGAAATGCTCAGTGGAAGGAGCTGTTTATGGGACATCTACATTTCTCTGATTTCACACGTCTGTGGTATTCTTTATTTCATCGTTTTTCTGGGGCCTCCAAAGAAATTGTTTCCCAGAATCCATGTGGCTTAAAGATTCTGGGTACTGCTATGTCTTGATTTAGACAGAATCAATTTAGAGGCCTTCTAAAGCCACTGTTCAGAATTGTTCCCAGAAAAGAGCTGAAATAGTACAAAACTTCAAAAAAGAATCAGTGCGTGCTCCCTCTGTGATGGTTTTGAAATGATGTAATTTTTTAAAAAAAATATTGGGAAGTTTCTGTAAACCATGCCACCAGCCACATGGCTGCATCTGTAGATGTTTGACCACAGGTATTAGTGACAAATCTCCTGGCTCTATCATTCTGATAGGTCACATCACCAGAAGTGTGGTTCACACTTGAGGCCTAGACAGTGGGACCTATGTCTACACAGTGTCCATCCACACCTTCACTGGACAAAGTGTGTCCTGAACCATTGTGTTATCCCACGCACAGGGAATGGAGTTTCCTCCATTGCTATGATTCTCCCTTTACAGCTCTGCTTATAGACTGTAATCAAGTGAAACACCCGAACAGTTGTAAATTGCTCGGCAAAAGCTAATGTCAAATTTTCTCTGAGAAAACAAACCACAGGTGGGAATTGATGAGAACCCACAGTGAACACCACACTCTCTGGACCGTGTCCTTCTCTTTCCGTTGCTCCCACCTCACCCCCTCTCTCCATCTTCCTCTGTGCTCTTTAGAGGTTTCCTGAACCCTCTCTCAGTGGCCACTCAGACTACTTGATCATTAGCCACACAGTAGCCCGAAGAATTTGTCTCTAGGGACCTGTTACACTGATCCCAGGCAGACATTGGTGTCCATTACATCTTTCTCAGCTCTGCCGGTCACTCTCCCTCGTTCACTTAGAATATGACCAAGTTCTCACCTCTGGAGTTTGAGACTTGCTGTCTCTTCTTTCTGGATCCTTCTCCCAGGCATCTGCAGGTCTGCTTATTCATTACCCCTAAGGAAACCATCGGTGGTTAATCAGCTTTGCACGTGGCTTTGTCTATTTGCTATCCCCTAGTTTCCCTCTCTCTAACTATATCCTAATGAGATGTTTGGAGATGAGGTCTAAATTCTGTGACGAGGTCCTAAAACCAGAAGACATTACCACCTCTTCATGGCTGTCTCTTCTGCATCACTGGCTCTTGGAGGACCTATCCATCTACCATGTATAAAGTCGTTCAAATGCAGAGGTCATATATGGTGATGATTGGGGATTATTATTTTTTTAACAGATGTGTGACTGAGTTGTCTTGACAACACATCCTCAGCCTCAGTGGACTTTTTAGATAGATGACTGTAGCCCCAATCACACTTTCCCTGTGAAGTCTGAAACGAACTTGAGCCACAGTGTCCTGGTTATCTACATGTAAATTTCTGTCTTACAGAAACCATGATATAATAAATAATTCCATTGTTTTAAGGCATAAAAGTTTGAGGTACTTGTTATAGAACAACCAACTACAATGACAAAGGATTTCCAAATCCACAAGCAAAAGAACACATTATGTGTACCCTGATGGTCATAGAGGCACTCATGTCCAGCCAGGACCTCACATCACGCTATTGGACACACTTAATAGAGTCTGGTTCCAGTGACCACACCCTTGAGATTTATGGTCTTTACACAGTTTCCCAAGTTACTACGGGTCTCGATCATGGGACTCTGACTCACAGAACTGTCTAGACAGCTGCAGGCCAAGCATAGTCCTATCAGTCAATTCAGCTCTATTATTTAGGTGTTATCATTGTTGTATTTTTCTTCAAATTCCATTAGTTCTCTCATCTTCTTGGTCTGGGATGACTCTCACATTTCCCAGTGCATCCTGGGTATAGGCAAATACGATTCTCCACCCCTTTGCTTTTCTTTTTCTGTGTCTCAGTGACATGCTCGCATTCCTTGCCTCATGGGCCTTGGAGATCTCTCCATCAAGAGCCTGCTAAAGATTTCTCCATCAGGTGTAGGCTCCAGGAACCTAAACGCAACATGGAAGGAGGTCACCTTGCCTGATATCCTCCTAAGTCTTTATTGATATTCTTGCTGGATGCTAGTATTGGTCAAATCTGGTAAGCTCTGCTACAGTAACAAACAATGTTACTGTATGTACAGAATGTTAGATCAGTGAGTCCAAAACTGTAATCTTTGCTTTGTTCTTTTTTCTCTCATCTGTGGTGAACATCACAGCTGCCTGGCGAGAGCATGGAGTTATGCCTCTTCATGGACCCAGGTGGAAGGAGGCTTTATCTCCATATTTCCATAGTGGATAGGGCAGCGGAAAGAATTTCTGGAGAAGCACATCTGCTCTCAGGTTTCTGTCTGGAAGTGACATGCACATCTTCTGATCCCAATTCATCTATCAAGGTAGGTGACATGGCGGTGCCTAACTTCCTCATTAGGACTCCAAGGTGCCTGGCAGGGAACCCAGCTGTATAATGACTGTCCCTGGTGACCACCACCAGGCTCTTGACTCTGGCTCTTGTGCTCTGCACTTTGCAGATAACCTGGTGACAGTCTTCTCATTCAGCCGAAGGAAATGATACCCACATTGAAACCAAATGACATTGAAACCACATTCCAGTGAGGGACTGGTTGCAACTAGGCAGACGGTGGGAAGATGCTCACCTCTAACTCCTACTTTTGTTTGCCGTTTGTTCTCAATATCCCAAAGATGAGAGATCCAAGCCTGAAGCATTTACAAAAGAACCAGGGCCCTTTTTTTATCAGTCCCATGTGTGCTTCACGATGGTGACTGGCTGGGCTGTGTGTGCCTTGTGCCTCACATCTTAGTTGATCATGGAGGATGTGTGGTTGTGACTTCTCACTGGCCCGTCTTAGTTCAAGGATTCATTTTGAGGCCCAAAGTAGGGGCAGCCTCATGGGATCTAGCTTGCCTGCGAGCAGAGCCGACAGAGGGTATTTCCAAGGACAAACCAATGTGTTCTTGGGTGAAGCAGAAGAGATGACTGCAGGCTAGATGAGACATCAGCTGTTCTCCAGAGATCCTGCCCGTGGCTTTATTCTATTTTCCTAGGCTGGGAAACTCACATGCCCACATGGTCAACACTAGCACTTTTTACAAAGTCTTCTCCTTCAGGGCCCAGTGCCGTGTGCTATGGGTTGAATTTGGTGGCAGCCAGAGCCGTGCCTTGAGGATGATGAAGCTAAGAACTATACAAGGCCCTTGGCTTCTGCAACTCTAAATCCATCTTTTCAGGCAAACAGGAGTAATTAAGTTAAAAAAAAAAAACCAACTCCCCAAAGCCAAATCCAAGAATATTTTTAATCACTATATGAGAAACTCATTTTCCTTTGACTCTGACACATAGGTGGAGACAGCACGCTATTTTGAATGACTGGAAAACCGTTCGGATAATTAGGATGGGGGGCCGCCGCTAGGTAGTGCTGGCCCCACTTTAGACAACTTCACCTCGGTGGTAGCTATTTCTGGAAAGCTTGTGGTTGGTGGGAGGACTCTGACATAATGCTTTCTATAAAAAGAGGAAGCAGCAAGTCCCCAACCTCAGAGCTAACAGCAGGGTTAGAAATGACATTCAAGTTGATGGTTTATAAACCCCCTGAGAGGGAAGGTGCTCATTTGAAGGCAGTAAGAGTTCAGTGAGGGCCCATCATGCGAGATTAGTTTCATTTCCTTGTTTTGACAGAGAAATTGGAGTTGCAGAGCCAAGGCCTCCTACAGACATAGTATTTGTGTAGTGGAAACACTGCTTTTGGAACAGTTTCTCAGTGGTGTCCTCTGGAGTGTAAACTGAGGGGTCACTCAGGCTCAAAAGAGATTAATGGGGGCACTGAATATGGCCGAATGGTCTTATGAGGGCCAGTCTGGCTTTGTGCAGGACCTGTCACTTCCCCTGTACTGTAAAATGCTTCTGTCCACGACCTGGGTAATACCGCTAGGACTGGCTGTTGTTTCAAAACTTCCCACTTGCCGAAATAACAAACATAGTGACTTAATTAGGGTTTTTATTGCTGTGAAGAAATGCCATGACCAGGGCGGCTCTTATAAAGGGCAACATTTAATCATGTCCAGCTTAACGTTTCAGAGGTTCAGTTCATTTATCTTCATGCTAAGAAGCATGGTGGTGTGCATGCAGACATGGTGTTGGAGAGGGAGCCGAGAGTTCTACATCTTGATCTGCAGGCAGCAGGAAGAGGCAGTGAACCACTGGCCTGGCTTGAGCTTCTGAGACCTCAAAGCCCGCCTCCCAGTGACAGACTTCCTCCAACAAGACCATATCTACTCCAGCAAGGTCATGCCTCCCAATAGTGCCATTCCTTATGGGCCTCTGGGGGCCATTTTTACTCAAACTGCCACAGAGAGTGGCCACCTTGAGCAGTCACCAAAAGTCTTGAACATTCACTGAGCAGCTCTGGGCACATGTTCAGAGTGTTATACAAATTTGATTGTTAATGCCTCATAACGCAGCAAAGCAGTAGGTCTGTTAACTTTCTCATTTTTCTCCCAGAAACCTCAGGCTGGCGTTGGACACTCATTTGGGAAAACCTTCCATCTCAGTCCACCTATGTCTGAGCATCTTTCACCGGGATGCCTAGGATGCTGGAGGAGGGAGATGGTTACTTTGTGCTCACATCCGAGGAGCGCAACCTAAGCGAGAAGGGTGTGTGTGTGTGTGTGTGTGTGTGTGTGTGTGTGTGTACACAATCTAACTGTAGAAGCCCCACTCTTGAGCTGCATCTTGTTCTGATAAAGTTTACCTGGTTTAGGGAAGGGGCCCAGCCCCTGGATAAGGAAGAAAAATGATGAATCAGGTTTTGGATAAACAGGTATCAATGTTATTTGCATGTGACAAGTCTCAGAGAAGCATTTCCTACCCCCACCCCAGGGTAGCAAGTGCCCTGGGCTCACACCTTGTCTCCAAGATTGACAGTCATGGTCCCACAGGGTTAGTGGGCACTTGGACCCCAAGAGGATAGTGGGTGCTGGCTTTGGGTATCAGAAAGATTACGAGGTGGTGGGGTACACAGGTCACAATGATCAGCATTAGGTTCCCCTGAGTAAGACAAAATTGCAAATGCTAAATTGGGTAAGTACTTAAAGACTTAAACTAAATATAAAAGAATCACAAATTTTCAAAATCTAGCAAACAGTACATACATAATAAAACTCAGAGAAAGAATCATGCTTTTGCGAAGTGCCTACCACCCCCTACAATCCTCTTGCCTCCTGTTTACCAGTCTGCCCTCTGATTGTAGACTGAACTACAGCCCTGAATGAACTCTTTCTGTAGAGACACCAGAAGGTCAAGTCGGGCCTTCTGTTAGTGGGGATGGTTGAATGGTTCTGTTTTGTCAATGATCTGAAAAGGTTTCCTTGAACTTCTCAGTCCTGCCAATGGTCAGGGTCGTGGCAAGGTTAGCTGAGCGCTGGAAATGTCTGGGAAACTTCTGGGAAAGCTGCTATTGACTCTTTTCCTGTCCGATGTCATGGCACTGGAAACTTTCTGTCATGATTCCCAACACCCTTTGAGCTGACGGAAGCTGTTGCCAGATGTTAGAGCCCACCCATCCCAACCCCAACACACACACACACACACACACACACACACACACACACACACACACACACACACACAGAGGATGGCTGTGGATAATGGGAGTATACATAGGAAAGATACAAAACCCAGAAAAACAGTCCACACTTCATACAAACCATATCTCCAACCCATCTTCCTCTTGAGTGGGTCACCAGAATCCCCGGTCTCTGCAGTACCATGAAGAAAGATGAGAAGTAAGTTTACTCTGCAGAGACTCATGTATGTTTTATGTTAGTTTCATGGAGCTCCACTCGTATATTTTAGCTACGATCTTTTTAATAGAAGGCAGAAAGCAAACACCTTAACCAATCGTTAGGCTGAAATACTCATCTTAAAGTGAACAAAGATGAGTCACCCCAAGAAGGAAATTCTCTCAGAGTACACAGAACACCATGTCTCACACTGGGCATCTACAGCGCTATGCACAGCATCCTTACGGGGTTTTCTTATGGTTTCATTGTATACAAGCAGAAGGTTTCATAAGGTCCTAGTGTGCTTTCTGTTGCTGTGATAAAATGTGGCCAAAAGCAACTTGATGGGGTTAGAGGGATTGGAGTGGGTTATTTCAGCTTACGTCTTGCCAGGCATTAAAGTCAACAAAAACTATGACAGACGGCAAAGCAGAAGTCAGTGGTAGAGGGGGAAACAGGTTATTATAGCATCTAGTCCATGTGGAAATTTTAGAACCTGTAGGGACTGGACAGATTTCTTTATGGGTGCTTAGGAAGAAGTGTGTCTGTCTATAGACAAAGGTCTTTGTGAAAATGCCCTAAACAACTCATGCCATTGGCTGAGACCACACTCGGGATACTCGGATTGTGATGTGGCATGTCTGATTAGGGTGACTCAGTAGGGAAGAGCTCCCTGCTTAGAGTACACTGAGAGGACCTACTGACAAATGTCACAATGCACTGATATCAATGAGTATCCCCAAGGCCCTGATCTGTAGAGATTACTTTAGTTGGAAAGCCTTTATTGCTAGAAGAGAAAATTCAGGATAATACCACAGAGCAAGAGCATCATGGTTTTGCATAGTGGCTTAGAGAAACCAGCATAAAGAAAGGACTGCGGACTGTACACTCCAGTTGCCCCATGGCAGGTCATTTTTGCAGACACCCATTAGTAAGAGGAATTCATTTTGGAACAAGTGGGCACCACACTATCACCTCTGGCAGTAGTTCTCCAGCAGGACAGAGATCACTGCCACCATCGGACCATTAAACCATGTGGAACTTAGAGGCTCTATAAGGTGGAAGGACGCAACCAGCGCTCCCCAAAGCCTTTTCAGTGATTCGAGGGGTGGGCGTCAATTTGTGCCTTTTGAAATCAGTTTCCCGTGCTAAGAGATCACAGGTTGATTGACCAGCAGTGCTAAGCATGGCTCAGGAACTGGATAGGGGACAGAGAGCTGCCTTTCTGAGAGCTTGGGCTCTGTCAGAGACTGGGAGAGGGACAGACACTGTACTGCTTGCTGTAAATGAATCTTCAAAGATGTTAACAGGCTCTTGGGGGTCATAAGACTAAGAAAGCCTTGTTGTGACCTTAATAGGATTCTGTTTGTCATCTTTAAGAAAAAATGGGAAACTTGAGAGATTCTCATTGGTTAAGAGTACTTGCTGCTCTTCCAGAGGAACTGGGTTGGGTTCCCAACTCCCTCATTTGGTTGTCCCAAATGTGATCAATCTAGAGTCACCTGTAACTGGCCATTGTGTTCAATCTAGAGTCACCTGTAACTCTAGTTTCAGGAGATCTGATGCCCTCTAGTGGCTTCCAGTGGCACTCACACTCATGGGCGCATCCCTGCATCCAGGCAAACGGAACATGCTTTTTTTTTTTTTTCCTTTTTTTTTCTTTTAGCTGATGCTTGCTCCAGACACTAACATGTGTCTTCACAGCACTTTTGAATTGTTCCTCTTTATTTAGTCCTTTCTCTTTCCCGCCTCAGTGTGAACAAAGCACAATCTCGCTCCTTTCAGGAAGGAGAATAGCTCATGATTTCTGAAGAGAGTGGGTTTTGTGCCCAATTCAGATTCTCACATTAATTCATATCATAATAGGCCTTTGTAGGGCAGCTGTGCAGGCAGTGAGGAGGGCGCAGGAGCTGAGCTTGCATGTCTGGCTGAGGGACCTGCTGATTAAGTCCCCACAAATTTAGTGGCACGGTGGTCCCCCACTGCTTTCGGCTCCTCGTGGCCACAGGACGTCCTCAGTGCTGACCCCAGACTGACTGTTCTGGGTTGTGGAAGGATGTGGAGAGAACATCCTATGGCCATTGTGTTCAATCTGGGGCTACCCCTGCGGCTGAGTTCTCATACCACCTGCACACTAAGTTAGTGGGTGCCTGGTTTCCCCCAAAACATTGTTGGAAGTATTGATTCCCCCCATTACTTCACAGAGTGACCCCTGAAAATATAACCAAGTCAAAACGAAGTCAGTCTGGCAGACCCTAATGCAATATGGCTGGTGCTTGTGAAAGGGGAAGGTTAGAGTCAGGTAGTCCCTCAGAGAGTGGGCTCTGGGCAGCACAGAGGGAAAGAATCCCATGGGAAGATCCAGAGTTATGCTGTCCCATGCCCAGGAGTATGCAGGGGCTGTAAGAGGAAATGGAGGGGCCCTTGGCTTGGGTGGAAGAATGGCCTGGCTGACCCACTGGGCTTAGAATTAACAACTCCTAGAATTAGGCTACTATCGGCGTGTGTGTATTGCCGTCTTTTCTCACAGCAGCTGGTGCGACTTAAACATACTAAAAAACATTACTGTTTATAATAGGAAACTGAGATCTGAGGGTGTAAGGGATCCCCCTGGCTCTGGTGGAATGGATTCAATCATGAACATATCTTAGGCACTCAGCAGCCCGGTGGAAGCTCACTGTAGTGGACATATATGCTGTCCACCAAGGACAGCCACTGTGGATACCTACACCCTGCCCTTGAAGGGCGGTAAAGAATCCCAAACAACTCAAACTCACCCTTTGTCTTGTGCAGGTTGGACATTGTGAATAGGAGGGACAAACCCATTACAAGTGATGAGATCTTTCCTTGGTCAGGAGCTGCACTTACTATGGGCATAAGAGGACTAAAACAGGCAGAGGGCTCATATCACCAGAAGTACAGTGTTGGTTAGAGTGGAGGGAGGGACTCCGGCTAAGAGGGCTTCCAGAACTAGACAGTACTTCAGCTGTGGCTCTGGATGGAGAATGACCAAGGAGGACTGGCATCAGTGATATCCCTGGGACTGCTGAATTCAGTGGCTCTGGAAAGCCCTACCCGTGGGCAGCAGGCAGGACCAGGGAAGACACAGGGGCTATGTGATACATTTCCAGTGCGTGTTCTGCTTGGTTTCCAGAAGATCCTGGGGCACACGGACCATCTGCACACTGCAGCGTTCTTAATCCACAACGAGTAATTGTAGCCTTGGATCACAAGAATTCATTCACATAGCACAGGAGATAAGAGATGAAGGGGCTGCTTCATGCATACAAATCAAACCCACTTGTATTCCTGAATATAATGATAGGGGGAGGGTGGGAGGGAGCAGGGAGTGTGTTTCCAGATGTGCAGCCGCTAGGTTCAGGAGGCGCAGTCGCTCCAAACTCATTCTGATGAATTTTTCAGAAATGAAATACGCCTTTGATTAAGGAAGGCTTTCCCCCTGCTTGATGGGTCCTGTGCGCACTGGGCTGCTCATTTAGCTGTGTTGTCGAATGTGAAATGAAAGGATAAAACCTTCGCTTTGATTTATAACCACGGTTATTAAATTCTGATGCACCCTTTGGGCTTGGATTATTTGGGGGTGGAGGGATTTGGCAGTGTACACAAGAAGACAGGAAGATTTACCGGAGTAAACATCACAGCCGAGGGCTAGCTGTAAATAACGAAACTTGAGAACGGACGTGTGAAAACTCACATTATCAGTAGGCATCGGGAGAAACTTTAAAACAAACAGTGAGCCACAGAGGTGAACTAGAAGCCTGTTGAGGTGCCTTCGGGAGGAGTGTGAATGAGAATGGAGTCAACCATCTCCTGATCCGAAACCTATGTCACCAGCATGGAGTAGCCTTAGGGACCCTATGCAGTCAGGAAGTCACACCCATGGTTGACTGCACCCATGGGAACAAAGGACACTACTGTGCTTTCGATTTTCTTGTCCCTTTTGTTAAGGGACTCCAGCTCCAGGGCTGTGCCAAGTTCACCAGTGTGCCTTGCGGATACTGGCAGTGTCTCTTTCTGGGTGTACAAACGACTTCAAGATAGGGCATCTGATCAGGGGTTAGGGTTCAAAGCAGAGGACTCCATGCACACAGGGCAGCATTAACTATCCACTCAAGAGCTTCCACCTTCTCTGGAAGGTGCCAACAACTGTCCAATCCATGGGCTGTACCTGGCCTGGAGTCTGGCGAAATGTGTAACAGAATATGGAATGTTTCTACAACTCCCATCATGTCTGACCGGTGCTCCGAGCAGGTCATGGCCTCATGTCGACTGGGTGAGTTTATCCAGTCAGACCCTTATGTGGGTCAGAGGGGCTGGGCTGGGAGCAGACACCAAGAAGAGAAAATTGCAGCAGGGGTATCTTTGTCCCCCTAGAACCCCACAGATGGCTGGCTTGGGAACAAGAAGTGTTTATTTCTTACAGACACTTGCTAGAAGTCCAAGGTCAAGGCACACAGACTGTTGCATCATGGGACGCATCTCTCCATTGTCATCTTGGGGCAGGAAGGGTGAAAGAGCTCAGAAAGGTTGGGAAAGGTCAGGTGTTGATGGAGTTTGAAAGAGACAAGAGACTGCTCTCTAGGATCTTTGTGGTCATGACCCCACAAAGGTCATGCTACATTGGGGACAATTATTTTGAGGCACAAATTTAGTGAAGGGGTTCTGTCCTGATTGGGTTTTATTTTTTGTGATCGTGACATGAGCCAGTGTTATCTGAGAAGAAGGATTTACAATTGAGGAAATGGCCCCTCCAGATTAGCTTATCTGCAAACCCATGTGGCACGTTCTTGATTGATGATTGACGTTCTCTCTAGCCAGACGATTCTAGCTGGTGTCAGGTTGATGAGACTAGCCAGCACACGCTCCTAATGAAAGGCCTCAAAGAAATGCCAGACAAAGAGTTCAAAGGACAGATTAGAACTCTGTTCAGTGGATGCAGAGACGACATTAATACACAGAGGAGGGAAGGAAAGGGCTGGATGAAACATACACAAAACTCAACAGAACTGTGGAAGAGCTAGCAGCCCTGAGCCCCGTGCTGCAGTACTGGGAGTGCTGCAGTCACATGAAAGCCTCGCCTTCTTCACAGAGGCAATTGCACTTTCTTTTGTGTGCTGCATTGGCTGGTGCATGGTTTGTGGACAGGAGAGGCTCTCAACAGTGTGGATTGTACAGCACACTGTGGAAACGTTGAGGATTTCAATCAGGAACCAGTTAGCCTTTGAAGGCTAATCTGAAAACAGGAAGGTGGCTGGTGTTTCTGTGTGTGCTACACTATGGGGAGTGTACCCGTCCTCAGTGGATGTAGACCTGATGGCCATCCAGTGGGAATGATGGAAGGATTCAGCCTAAGGCAGAGGTCATAGGGACAGATGGGGGTGGGTTACAGATCTGTGCTGGTTGGAGGTGGTAAGACGAAGCGTCCTGAGTGATAGAAGTGCTGCGGTCTGGAGGAGGATGACAGCGGGGCGGGGCAGGTGATGAGCGGCTGATGGACGCCTGGGTTGGAGGCTCAGAGGGTGAGAGTGGGTGGAGACGCAGGTGGGTGGGACCTGAGGCTCACTCTGAGAGATACTGCTATCCAGGAAGTGGAGGCGAGAGCCTGAGTAGTCTAGAGGTTAGGCCTGATTCTTCCTCCCAGCCCCAGGTTCCTAGAAATTAGACCCAGACTCAAAGTATGTATGTATGTATGTATGTATGTATGTATGTATGTATGTATGTATACACACACACACACACACACACACACACACACACACACACACACACAAATACCTTGTCCATATAGCTAGGTTCTTCTCTGACTAGCTCATAACGTTATTAACCCATGTAGTCTAGTCTACATTCTGCCATGTGGCTGGTTATCTGTGCTCAGATACAATGTGTCTATCTCCTTACATCTTCCCAGGCAAATCTCCCTTGGCTGGCTCTATCCCAGAATTCGTTTCTGCCTCCAGGAAGTCCCACCTCCTATTTCCTGCCTAAGCCATAGACTATCAGATTTATTATTGACAGGTGCACCATCCATACAGACATAAGATACTCACTCTACAGAGGAGGAAGAGAGAACAGAGACACTCTATCTTTCAAGCTCTTTACATGATGGGTACCACGCGCTAGTCACTGCTGTGTTGAAAGTCTTCATGAGAGCCAGGTACAGAGACAGAGACCATCCATCTCCTGTTCTGGACTGTCACCTTCTTCAGTCACCAAGAGCAGAAGTCCAAAAGAACCAAAGAGAGACTTACTGTATGGGCAGGTATCCTGTCCCTTTTCTTGTAGGCTACATGGATGGTGGGACACGCTGGTGGGAGAAAGAATGAGAGTTTAGCGTGACAACCACAGGTGGGTCTGAAGTCATGAATGGGGCTGGATCCCATGCCAGCCTATGCTTAGTCTCCTGCAATGACCTCCATTCCTCGGCACAACTGAACACAATGAAGCCCTTCCCTGGGGACTAGGAAGGACTGATCTCTCCACCTACCCTTTAGAACTGAAGGGCTGAGGAGCAGTAATCCCTGGGCTCAATTGGATTGAAAAGTTCCTGTGTGTAGGCCTCATATTTTATATCTTCATGAATCCAAAAAGTGAGGACTGTGAGAACCAAAATGGGCCAGGCAGAGTGGATGTCAGGCTGGAAGGCCAGAGCTTGTCCTGAGACACTCCCTAGCAAGCAGGTCTGGGAGTCATTTGACTGAGAAGCAGGCTGTTCCTGATAGGTAACTGTGCTAGGGAGAACAGCAGGAGGGGTGGCATGTGGCCTAGGCTTTTGTCATATCTGTTGATTGTCTTGTATGGTTTTAGCAAAGGAGACAGGGCCGTCTAAGGGCACCTCTCTGGGTGTCACACTGGTGACACACTATCCTGAAGGAGCTGCTGAGAAACTCATGTGTCCCAGGAGGAGGGTCCCCATCAGTCCTGATTGCCAGATCTCTGGGTACAGCCCTCCTGGGCCTGTGGAAGAATCTCCATATCACATAGGAATAGTCCCCCCTTTTTGAAACGCTGGCTTGGATTTGGTCTCTTAACGTGAAGAAGAGAAATGTTGGAGGTGGGAAATAAACTCCCAATCACTTCCAGCAATTAATCATCCGGTCACAGTTTACTCTTCCCAACACCCCTACCCCAGGAAAAATAAGTTCAACAAAGCAACTGGATCGTGTTACAACTCAAACTTAGACAAACTGGGTTTTAATGAGTTTTTGAAATGACCAGACGAATCACAGCAGTCATAATTTAGTCAAAATCAACAGGCCTGCCATGGGACAGGGCATAAGGGCCGAGGACCAAAGCTCCTGCCCTGAGCAGTTGCACCAAGGCGTGAGAAAGTAAATATGAGTGGGGGTTGGGAGTTAGGTTTTCAGGCTGAGGCCCATGCAAGCGGCAGTGCATGCAGTGACTGAGAATCAGGAAGGGTGAATTTTGGAAATAGGCTAGTGTTTGGGAAGGGGGAAACAGGCTCGCTGTTAGCCATCCAGTGGTAAGGAAAGCACAGAAATTTCTAGTGCCACCTCAAAGCTCCCAGAAAAAAACATCTGGAATATCCTCCCTTCCCACCAGCTCCCTACCCCCAAGTATGCCAAACACAAACTGGTCCAAGTGGGAAGGATGTTTTTGGTTTTGTTTTGAGATAGGGTCTCATGTAACCCAGGCTTGCCCTGTACTCACTATAGCTGAGAATAAACATGAATTTCTGATCCTCCTGCCTCTTCCTCCTCACTGCTAGGATTGTATATAGGTGTGCACTGCCATCCCCCCTTTATATGGCTCTGGGAATAAAACGCAGGGCCTCATGACTGCTAGGTAAGTGGTTTACAAGCCAAGCTAGAGCCCTAGTCTCCTGTAGGGAGTCTTAGAGTGGGGAAGTATTTTTTTTAAACTGGGAACATGCTTTGAACCTGGCACATCTTCCAGGCCCCCTGCTCTCCTAAGCATGTAGTTCCTGTTGTAACTTCACTGAGACTCAAAACTTCATTGTCTTTGTGTGTACCTGTGTGGTACGTGCATGTATGCACGTGTGTGTGACTGTGTGCACACAAGCATATGTAGGTGTGGAGCCCAGAGGTCAATGTCAGGTGTCAACAATTTAGCTAGACTGGATGGACAGTCCCAGGGCCCTTTTCTCTCCTCCACTCCCATATCATCATACAGCTTCTTACTTGAGTGAGTAGGATCTGAACTCGGGTCTTCATGCTTGTATAGCAAACACTCTACTCACCCAGCCAGGCCTCAGTCAATCATTTCTTTTAACCCTGTTTTCTTGTTTGTTTTGAAACAAGATTTTCTGAGTAGTCCTGTCTAGCCTAGCACAGCCAGTGGCCCTTTGGCAACCCCCTGAGTGCTCCGATTAGAGATGTATTCACTTTAGCCTGGCCCCTCTGCTGAAGTGGTCTCTTGCTCTGCTCCTGTCCCTCTGTTACTCCAAGGTGAGCAGAGCAAAGCTTTTAGTCTCTCTGACTTTCCCTTCCCCTTGGGCTCCATCACTCGGGGCTTGGGCAGAGTCCCAGAGTTTGGAGGGATTGCTGGCATCCCACTCGCCACAGGATCTGCCCTCTTTACGGTTGGACACAGGCATCTCCCTGCAACATGGGAGGCTTCCCTCACCACCCGCCTTGCCAGGAGCCTTACAAAGGCCTCCCGAGTCCTCTCTCTGGAGTCACCAGCCCATGTGCCTCTTATCCTTGGCAGACATTGGAGGAGAAGCCGCCTACCTCTGCAGAATGCCCACCCAAAGCGGGGCTCAAAAGCACACCTCAGATAAAAGGCTGTTCTGTTAGAACCTGTGGGAGGCACGTGTGCAGAGCCCTGCTGCACACGCAACTTGGCACGCACTGCTTTTGTTTCTAAGGGCGGTTCCAATAAAAGGGCGTTTGAGAAATTGTGCCAAAACCACGGAATGAATCAGCTTTTTCTCTAAAAGCCAGCCCAAACTTTCTCTGGAATCTGCCAGGAGGTGATGGGAACCTGTGAAGATCTTGTTGGCTTCCAGGACTCTGTTGGCTCATGGAGGGGGATACGAGGGGGCGGGGCATTTTGAAGAAAATCCTATTGGGTTACAGACAATTCTGCTAGGCTCCACCCAACAGCTGCCTAGCAGTAGCTTGCTTTACCACTGTGGCCATTACCACCTGCACCGCCACCAGATGCACAGACCAGGTGCAGCACCTTTCCTTGTTGTCGTCATAGTTGTCATAGTCATCGTCCCCACTCCTCCTCTTCCTTCTAGTCCTCCTCCTCCTCTTCCTCTTCCTCCTCCTCCTCCCCCTCCTCCTCCTCCCCCACTCCCCGTTCCCAGTTTCCCAACCAGATATTCTCTCTCTCTCTCTCTCTCTCTCTCTCTCTCTCTCTCTCTCTCTCTCTCTCCCTCCCTCCCTCCCTCCCTCCCTCCCTCCCTCCCTCCCTCTCCTTCACTGCCCCCACTCCCTGCTCTTTCTCTGACTCTATCCCTTTTCCAGGTCCCTGCTCCCCTCCCATCCCACAATAAACCTCCTTTAATACTATACCTGTTGCATGGCGTGATTTCTCAAGACACTTGGGCATGGACCCACCAGCTACCCTCTTACTCCTGCCGCTGCTGCAGTATACCTCAGTATTTCATATCACATCCTCTTAGCATTCCTGGTCACCATGAAGTGATCAAGACCACTGGGGTACCTCAGGAATGTTCTAGATTCTGTTTGAATGAGCTGTCTGCGAAAAGGCAGGCCTAGAGAGAATCAAAGCAAATGACAGAAGACCAGGTAGTAGCTAAAGATTATGCTAGCATGGCCAGGGATGGTCTGGGGCCACATGGCACTGAGGGAAGGCCCAGATATCCAGGTGAGTCCCGTTAAATGGGCAGGTATGTGGGTGGCTCCCGAGACCAAAAGACTCAAGTCTCCTGTTGGTCCAGACACTGGTACAAATCACATAGGTCAGAAATAGTCCCTAGAGCCAGAGGTTAAACAGCCAAGAAGCGGGGCCCAGAGACTCACTAGAGACACAGAGCCAGCTAGCTTGGATCTTAGGAAGAACACACCACAAGGACAACATCCAGGGCCAGAAGCCGGGATGGAGGATGGGTGGGGGGTGGGGGAACCAGGATTGGACCAGACAGACAGGTACTGGGGACAGGGCTCAAGAGCAGTTACTTGGAACCTTTCGTAGCTGGGTTAGACGGCGGAGTTTAATCTCCTCTTTAATTTTCCATTTCAGGCTTCATGTTTGTATTCTTCTAGAAAAGTACACACAGAGAGACTGTCAGATGCTTTGCTAAATATGTAACTTTGCCTCTTCCTGTTTTTTTTTAATTCTATAGATCAGTGGTTCTCAACCTGTGGATTGTTACCATGGGAAAACACATTATTTCCAATGGCCTTAGGAACTCCTAACCATAAAGTTATTTTCATTGCTACTTTATAACTGTAATTTTGTTACTGAGTCTCAGTTCCTCAGCCCATTGGAAATAATGTTTCCCAATAGTATCAGCCTACAGATTGAAAACCAATTCTATAAATTCAATTATTTCCTTCCTTCCTTCCTTCCTTCCTTCCTTCCTTCCTTCCTTCCTTCCTTCCTTTCTTGTTTAGACAAGATTTCATGTAGCCCAGGCTGCTTAGAACTTGCTGTATAGCTGAAAATGTTCTTCCTGCCTCTAACTTCCTGGTGCCTGGTGTGTACACCACACACAGTATATCGGGTGCTGGGGACTGAGCCTAGTGTTTTGTGGATGCTAGGCAAGCATTCTCTACCCATTGAGCCAGGATTTCCACCCTCAATGTTACTTACTGTTCTCTGCAGATGGAGACTGGGCTTGTCCCTGCACACAGCAGATGCACCACCAACATGTCTACCTGTTCCCCTCATGATGTGATATGACATGAGTGCTGCAGGACTGTGTATACCCCACGGCCACAACTGTGCCTTTAAAATCCTGCACCTAACACCCACTGGTAAGTCAGACATGAAATATTCTGGGCTAGACTGTACAGGTAACGTTTGTTTCCTTTCCTTTCTCTTCCTCCTTCTCTCCATTCCTCTGTTTCTTCCTTCCCCGAAAAGCTTTACAAATTAGCTTACTTTTTAAAATGGAGATAAAAACCTTTAAAAAAAGTTAAATGTAAAACCTCTTAAAATTAAAACAAAACAGGACGCTAGAATGTGAGCGTCCCTAAGAAGCCAGACCCTTGACATCAAGGCAGATGGAGAGGTTGGAAGGGTCTAAGGAGTGGAGGCATTGTGGGGTCACTCTGCCAAGCTGTAGGTCTCCTTTGAATGGAGGGACTCTGACCCACAGAGGAGGTCCTTACCTGCCTCCCGAGTCCTGTCTCCATCTTCTCCACGCTCACACGCACGCTGGGAAATGTGATCCAACAGAGAGAGAATGTCACTGCTTCAGGACCCAACCCTTGTGTTGAGTTCTCACTTTATTAAATTGCAGGCATCAGAGGCCACGGAGTGCGGTGTCGCTGACTTCACATTACAAATGGGTGTGCACTGGGATGTTAACCAGACCTCGCCCTGCTCGCACGGGGCTTGGGCTGGAGAACAGCGTTTGGCTTTAGTTCAGATTCTCCCATCCATCGCCCCAGCCCTCGAGCATTCTGCCGTTCATATGAGAGACAGCAGATGATTTCAGCTGAACACGAGAAAACAATCCTTCATACCACTATTAGGAATTAAACCACAAACTAACTTGCTTTAGCCGTCAAGAAAACATCCTTCCCCTTTGTTGTTTGTCACAGGAGAGGGTGGCTGGGGTTATCACAATATAGGAACTGAGGACACCAGGTGTTACTCAGGGGTGGACGGGGTCAAAGGTAAAAGCCAAGTATGGAGTCCAGTAATGAGAGTTAGGAAATGCATATGCAGGAGATTGACTACGTCACGGTGACCTTGACCATGACTGTAGCTAGCTTCTTGTCAGGCTTTCAAAGCGGCCATGTCCAGGCAATGCTTTTGCTGTACTCTGTGCTGATGAAGCATCACGGTGCTGCTGCTTGTCTCGGCATCCTTCCCAAGGATCACTGATCACTGGATTCTGAGCTCTAAAGGAAAATCCTACAAATTCAGAATGATAAATGATTAAAAATCTACAGTTTTGGGTAGCCATGCCCTGTTGCCTCCACCCACCAAGAACTGGTGCTGACTTAGTTCTTCTGTGACACTCGTTGAGCAGCCTCCTAACAGAAGAGTCTAAGTCTTCAAAGGCCATCAAGGGCATAGAGCTTGGCATGCCCTCCCGTTTGCTCTAGAGCTTCAAAAACTAAGATGTTTGGTTTTAAAACAAGCTTAGGGTTAGGGGATCTCAGGACCTGCTCGTCACCTCCGTTCTCAGAGGAGCTTCCTCCTGAGGGATAGAACATGAACACTGGGCAGCAGACCTCCTTCCACTGAGGATCTGAGGATCCCTGTGGAGTCACTGTGGCCCACGGGTGCCTCAGTCAATCTCATTCCCCTAAGTCACCTGTGTTTGATACCAGCCCCAGACACAAGCAAGACTCTTGTTGAGAAGCCACTGATCCAGGGAAAAGGCCTGGGTGGGATGACTGTGCGATGTGAGTTTGTCAGGCCAGACTGAGTGGTTAGCCATCTAGGACAGAATTCCCAGAGTCTGTATTTATTCCATAATTACCAACCCTGTGGATGCCGAGTTCCTGCATTTGTGGCGAGCTTTTCTGATCGTGAATTACAATTAAAAATCTACATTTGGGAACTGGGGAGATGGCTCGATGGATAAAGCACTTACTGTGCCACCATGAGGACCAAAGTTCAGATCCCTAGCATCATCATGGTCTCTAGGCAGCCATGGTAGTCTTCCTAAAATCCCAGAATGCCTGAAGCAAGATGGGAGGTCTCTGGGGGTAGCCGAGTAGCTAAACTAATCAGAATCAGCAAGCTCTGAATTTGGTAGGAGACCCTGCCTCAATAAATACAGGGGAGCTCCAGGAAGATGTCCATTGTCACTGTCAAGCCTGTGCATGCTCACACACATGTGCACCTGCACACACACATACACACAAGCCTACACACATGCTGACAATTTGAAACGGCTCAGAGCTGCCTTACTTCTCTGTCTGTCTTGCATCTACGTTGATTTTTTTTTTTACTATCCATGCCAAAACTGCTTGCCAGCTATGAATCTAGTGTTGGGAATCCACATAGGAAAAATAAAATATAATTAAAATTAGCACTGACTTGTGCTAAGGGAGCTTACCCTGTGGAACCTTGCAGAAGATCAAAGCAACATAAAGGAGATGACCCGAGGTTCTCGTGTTGGAAGGACGCTGTTTCTCACTGTCCAGGTGCCTACTTTTCCTTAATGGTCTCAGCGAGGCAGAACGTTGATCCAGGGCCTTGCAAATGAGGACGTCTACAACTGAGGGAAAAGTGGAAACCAAGTGCAAGCACCTGTGGTCTGCGGCTCCCTCACTACCACCCAAGAATGAAGAAATGAAAAACTAGTTCTGTTTCTCTTTCTGACAAACTGTCACATTTAACCTCCTGTCAGGGACCAGAGAGCAGGACTCTCCCCTGTAGACCTTGACTGGGAACCACAGCCCCACTCCAAAGCAGAGGCTAACCAGGAGGAAACCACACTTCTCTTGAGATTATTGGTCTGTTACACTGACCAAGCAGGGTAGATATCCTCAGTGGTAAATGCAGGATTGAGTCCTTGGGCTGTCATTTAAATGTCACAAGCCAGAGTAGGCTTAGAGAAAAAGCTGGAATAAGTCAAAATTTCTCCAAGTTGGTTTTGGCTAATGTCAAATAGCCTCTTTCCAGTGCAGAGAGCTGTATGTCAACTGAGAGCCATTCCTGACAGAGTGGCTTCACTGAACGTTGCTTCACTGAATCATGTTCCTCTGACCAGGAGAAAAGTGGGGTTTTACAGTGTGTTTTATCGTTGTGCCCTAATGTAGGCTCTGCATTTGTTCATGGAAAATGTGTGTGTTTCTGTTTGTCTGTCTGTCTGTGTGCGTATATCCGTGTGTGTTTCTGAGTGTGTCTGTACATATGTGTGTCTGTGCATGTTTCTGTGTGTGTCTGTACATGGATGTGCATATCTGTGCATGTTTCTGTGTGTATCTGTACATGGGTGTGCATGTCTGTGCATGTTTCTGTGTGTGTGAGTGCATGTATGTGCTTGTGCCTGTGTCTGTGCATGTGTGCATCTGTGTCTGTCTGTGCATGGGTCTGTTTGTGTGTCTGTTTCTTTTACCCTACCCGTTATCACTGCAGATGCTAACTTCTTTCATACTTGATAGCAGGTATTGGCAAAGAGAAAAAATATTTGCATTTCTAACAAGCTGTCCTAACAAATGCCAGCCAGCTGGACAGCTTAAGACAAAAGAGAGATCTTTAGCAGGTCCGTGGAAGGAGAAGTCAGGAATGAGGGGTCCTAAGGTCTCCTTCTTCTGGGGTTTTCAGAGAAGCCCTCCCCTTAGATTCTGCTAGTGACTAGCCAACCTTCCCAGCACATAGCTGTCCCACAACCCATTTTCTACCTCCCCTTTCACCTGGCCATTCCTGGGGCATCTCCAATCTGTGACTTCATTCCTTTTATAGGGATGCCAGAGCCTGGATTAAGCCCAGTCCTCAGCACAGTGGGTCCTCATCATTTTTACATGTATGTATGTGTGCACACACACACAGGTGCATTGGGAAGCCAGAGGATAACCTTGGGTGTCGTTCACAAGAATGCCATCTACTTCCTTTGAGACAGGGCCTCCCATTGGTGTGGCTAGACTAGACTGGAGGCCCATTGAGCCAAAAGCATCTACCTGTCACTGACTCCCAGTGTTGTGATGGTGAGCTACACACTCAGATTTCAAGTAGGTGTGGAGGGATCAAACCCAGGTCTTCACGCTTGCAAGACAGGCCCTCCACCCACTGAGGCATGTTTCACCTAATGTGAGACTCAAACTAATTTGATTGTATCGGCAAAGACTTTTATTCCAAATAAGGGCACACTCACTTACTCCTAAGGGCCATGATTTGCATGCACGTCATGGGTATCTAAGGGGACCTGCCATCAAGGCATATGCATCGAATTAAAAGGTGACTAAGTAGGAACAAGACACTAAAGGGATTCCTTGAGCCAGATTCTGAGGACTTGCCCCAGCAGACCTGCCCCGACTCCCTGGTTCTGTGACAATGGACACTCAGTGGCTGAGAGATTGTGATTCATGGGGACAGATGTCCAGGTAATTAATAAAATAACAGGTGTGTGGTGCATGTGGCAGACAGGACCCAGCAGACCTGCCACCGTGGCTCAGTGCTTCTCTGCTGGACGTTCATCTGTTGTGCAGAAAACCTTGTCCAGGCTGTGAACCAAGCCACCAGCAGCTGTGTCTGATGTGGGGCTCTCAAACCCAATTCCACCCTAGCTCTCACGGAGTTCTGCAATGCTGCTCAAATAATCACCACGTTGCCTGCCTTTATGGACTTTGTGGGGCCAAATCTTAGTCATGTCCCATGAGTATACACCCATGGGAAGTGCATTTTCTGAAATTACATTTTAAGGCCTTGATTGAAACGCCAAGGATGTTAAAAGTTGTCTAAAGAGGAAACATGGGATTGTTTTTTCAGTTTGCTTTTGTACATTACCTTATGGATTTTTCAGAATTCTAATGCCAGAAAATGTGCTCTTCTGCAAATTCTATTCATAGCTCCCCTCTGGCCACGTGGAGCTGACTGTGAGCCACAGGGGTGCTGTGGCTGCTTAGGGACTCAGCTCTCAGTGTCTGCAGGTTGGGGATAGAGGGTGGTGGTGGCGACAGAGCAATTTCTCTTTGGGTCTCTCTACTGGACTGTACGTGCATGAGGCCACGTCAGATGATCTTATTTAACCTTAGTCTCCCCTTTTAAGGTCCTATCCATAAAGTGCCTGGGATAAGATAGCAGAAAACAGCATTCCTAAATCCACAGAATCTTTAAACCAGAGAAGGAGGCAACTGATGGGGTACATTCCAGCTTGGAGGGGTGCAGGTAGAACCAAGGGTAGATAGGAACTACCATTGCCACTTGTGGGGAAGCTGGACCCATGATGGGGACACCGGTCGTAGCTGCTGCAGCCAGAACTGGCAGGTGTAGGTGGGAGCGTTGTTGAACAGAACACCTGGCATTTGTCTCTCCTCTGCCCCAGTGCCCTGCTCCTGTTCTCTGTGCCAGGCGACTGACATTTGTGGTCTACTGCCTAAGTTCAGCAGTCAGGGCTGCTGACCCAAGTCAGAAGGGAAAAGGAGACCGAAATCTGGATTCTTGTCTCTCCTGATTTCCTCCTGGAGGAGGGATGCCTGCTCCCCTTGCTCTGATTACATCACTTCTCTGTGGCTCAAACAGAGCTTCTCCAGTCTCTGCCCTTTCCCTCACTCCTTCCAGGTACTTCAGTCCCATTACTGTACCAGAATTCCCCCCAGTCAGTCTAGCTTTAAAAGAAAAAAATCCATATTTAATGGAGTTTGGCGCTTCAAGGACAGCCCCTTGGCCTGACCTGTCACAATCAAGATTCCCTGTAAGGAAGAGATGAGAAGCCACAGGGGACGCGGAGCCAACGAGAGACCAGGGACCTGCAGTTCCACCCAAGTATGGGGTCCCCAGACAACCTCAGGACCTCCCACTAAGTTTAACCTCTTCAAAGTGCCACCACCTCCAGTCACCAGCAGCCTAAGGACCAATCTCCCTACACACGAGCCTTTGCAGACCACACTCAGACAGCATCCAAACCAGAGCAGCAGATATGCCACCCACTCACATGAGGCTAGGTTCTAGCAGGCGCCAGGCACGACAGTGTTTACCATGATGCAATCAGGTAGAGGAAGCAGGAAGACTGCCAGGCAAGACGGGGCTCATCAGGGTATTCCAACCCCATGCGTGCAAGTGAAGCCTGTTGCTTTGCATTGTCCTCTTTTAGTCACGTTACAATTATCCAACTCCAGATCTGTCCCCCGCCCCCAGCCATCTCATTCCCCTCCAACTGCTTTAAAAACAAGATGTTGAGGTAAATTAGAACAGAATTGCGAAGTTATTTGCCTGAGTTCCTCCTGGGATGGAGCCAGTCGTGCTTGTTTGGGCTCATCTCATTTGAGAACATCTGAGAACATACCCTGCTTGCACGAAGCTCTCCTGCCTTTTAATAGAGGCACAGAGGAGAAACCCAGTGTCTGGGTTGTCCATTTGTTCCTTCTAGCTCCGGAGACTGAAGTCCCAGTTTCTGAACAGCCGCTACAGTTCATTGTGTATGTGAGGAGGTAACGCCAGCAGGTTCCTCTTAGGGAGCTGCCTACCACAAGGCAGAGGAGAGGACTTAAAGTCTCTAAGCGATAGTGGCAACCCCAGTTAGATGCTGTTACTTGGGAAGATTGTTGAGGGAGTGATTGTTGAGGGATGATGAGACAGGGAGACTGCCCTTCTCACCACAAGGGGTGGTGAGAGGAAGCAGAGAGGAATCTGTATTTCCAGACATTTAGGGGAGATGACAGTGGGGCAGCATAGATGCTGGAATAATAGAACATATGGTTCATCTGAAACAGGCACATTAAGCTTATGAAATCCCTCCTTCTGTTTCTCGTTTAAGAAATGCAGCCCTTGCACCGGGGAAAACCTAGGCTCACACCAACAGATATTTTGAGCAAAGAGGGCTTTGTTTTGCATTGCTCTATTCCTTTATGCAGGTGGGGAAGGGGGATGATTTCAGTTTCAAAAATCTGAGGAAGATTTGGAAATGTCTGGGGCCACGGCATCTGGAAGTTTGAGCCAATGAGTGCTGCTGGATCCACGAGAGGTAAGAGATTAGGTTTGGTTTACACGTGCATCTCTGCATATGCTCCAAGCCGATTCCTACTTGAGGGTGGATATATTTATCAAGGTCTCCGGATTTAAGAGGAAGAGCTGGTGTGGCTCATCCTGCTCCTCCAAAGGTTTAGTACTCCAAATTATGGTGGCACTCTAGGAAGAAAAGAAATGTCACATAAACTTGAACATGCTAGATTACCAAGGGCCATGTCAAAACTCTTATATTTGCCATCGTCCCATAGGAAGGATATGGTGTTTGGAATGAGAAAATGTCCCTCAGAGGCTCATATTTGAATACTCGATCCAGTGACTGATTCTAGTTGAGGAGGGGTTGTAGAGCCTTTAGGAAGTAGAGTCTCATTGGAGGAAGTATATCACTGGGGTGGGCTTTAAGCATGTACAGCCTGAACCCACTTTCTGCTCTCCTGGCTTCTTGTGTTTGGATTGAAATGCGGTCCTCCAGCTTCCTGCTACTGCCACCATGCTTTCTCAGCCTTTCCTCTTGCCTTGGGCACCACGATAGACTCTGTTTCTCTGGAACCACAAGCTCCAACTGTATGGGATATAACAGGTATGTTCTCAGCTTTCAATAGAACACCTTAAATTTCTCACACAACATAAACACCGCAGGCTCATTGCAAGGACACAGGGCAGAACATAAAGGTGGCCACTGAGACAGCTCAGTGGGTAGAGTCATTGCTGTGGGGTATCCACCTGAGAAGACTACTCAGAGATGGGTTTGAGCCAGGAAGTCTTCATTAGCCAGCCAGGGATCACACTGGGTATTTGGGATCCTAGTGTGGTCCATAGCCTTTCCTTGGGGTGACTTTTAAGTGCAAAAGTCATATCCTGGGTTGAGACACCTCAGTCAACAAGAACAGTTAGCCAGAAGCAGGACTACAGAAGCCAAAGAGCAAGATTAGATTATTTAGAGACTTTCCCAGGACTGGGGACCTTAATGGATTCGATCTTTGTTTTTATTTTAGCAGGTGGTGCTGTCTACGTGCTGAGTTTTATGGCCTGAATGGTGCCCCCATCATGGAGTCAGCTGTGCTAAGGTCTGGGGCCCTGTTACAGCATAACCTGGCAGAAAGAGACTACTGACTCCATAAAGCTGCCCTTTGACCGTCACACATGTACCTTGGCCGGCATGTACCTACACACAGACACACAAATCAATAAATGTAATACAAAGGTGAGAAAAGAGAAGAAAAAGTTAACCTTCAGGGTATTGGCTGCTATCCTTTTCGTGAACACACTGTCAACGTATTGTCTAGGCTTGAGTACATTTCTAACATCCTGCTTGATCACCTGCCTTCTTCACTGATAACCACTGGTGTGAAGTCACACTCAACAGTTGCCCAGTGTTTTGTTATGTGGATGAATCATGGTGACAATCTAGGTTGATGTTCCTCCACATTGGTTATATTTTTCCGTTACTGTGGTCCTACTTATAAGGAATAGTCTTCACAGCTAATAAATTGAAAGAATCCTCAATTATGTTCAGAACAAAGGGCAGAGGGTCCATGATCAGAAACCATTTACATATTAAAGCCTTTGGTATTTATTGCTAAATTGTCTATCACAAAGATGGTAAAGTACAAAAATAGCAAATAATATTCTTGTCTATAGTGTCTGGTAGTGGGCAAAGTAGAATATCTCCTTTCTGTGTAAACTCGCTGTTGGTTCATGTAATAAATATTCATTGATAGGTACAAACATACATACATACACACATACATACATATAGACATATGTACATACATTAACATATATGTAATGTTAAAATTTCTTTTCTCTTTTGCTTAATATTTATGCTTTACCTCAAAAACGATTTTGACATGGCTTCTTTTACTATGAAAAATCATAAAATAAAAACTGGCTGAAGACAACAGAAAGGGACAAAGTCTAAAACGAGCAGGTGCACAGAACAAACCCAGTAAGCTCTGTGTTGGAGTCATGGTTCTCAGCCTCAGATTTCCAGTGACAGATGGATGGGGAAAGACTCAGGACTTTAGATTCCTCAAAACGAGCAGATTAATTATACTACTAGCACTTGAAGGTGTTCACTATAAAAAGTATATCACAAAGGTTTTTAAATAGTGTTGACATAGTTGTCGTAGCTATGCTCACACAATTCTGACTTTTGGAAAGGAAGAATTATTTAACCCATAGTTCCTTGTCTTTGGGCATTAAGAGACCACTGGTCACTATGAGAGGGGATGGGCACAACAAAGTGACCAACTTTTCATTTTCTTAGAGCAAGAAATACCTTAAATTTTCCTCCTCCTTCTCCTCCTCTTCTTCCTCCTCCTCCTTCTTTTTCTTCTTCTTCTTCTTCTTCTTCTTCTTCTTCTTCTTCTTCTTCTTCTTCTTCTTCTTCTTCTTCTTCTTCTTCTCCTCCTCCTCCTCCTCCTCCTCCTCCTCCTCCTCCTCCTCTCCCTCCTCCTCTTCCTCCTCCTCTTCCTCCTCCTTCTCCTTCTTTCTTCTTCTTCTTCTTCTTCTTCTTCTTCTTCTTCTTCTTCTCCTCCTCCTCCTCCTCCTCCTCCTCCTCCTCCTCTTCCTCCTCCTCCTCCTCTTCCTCCTCCTCCTCCTCTTCCTCCTCCTCTTTCTCCTCCTCCTCCTCCTCTTCCTCCTCCTTCTCCTTCTTTCTTCTTCTTCTTCTTCTTCTTCTTCTTCTTCTTCTTCTTCTTTTTCTTCTTCTTCTTCTTCTTCTTCTTCTTCTTCTTCTTCTTCTTCTCCTCCTCCTCCTCCTCCTCCTCCTCCTCCTCTTCCTCCTTCCCCTCCTTTATATATTTAGTATATATGCATAATGTATTATATATAATTTAATAATAAATTATTATCCATGGACGATGAAGAACTGAACAGATGTTACTTATTGTGCTATAATGACAATTTCATCAACAGCTACATTCCATACTAACTGCCCCCCCATCCCACTAAACCATTCTAGAAAGTTCTAATGTCAAAGTAAAGGATAGAAATGCCCCCTCTCAGATCAGTAGTTGAGATTCTACACATGTACATCTGTGTCCCCCGGGGATTCCTTTAGCTCTGGAGCCATAAAACCTTTTCTGTGGCTGGCGCCAGTCCAAGGACTGTGTTGGGAAATCTATTGATGAAGAAAACAGAGGCCAAGAAAACTTAGCTATGCTGCTTGAACTATTCGAGCAATTAGTGGCACAGATGAGATGGGAATCACAGACACCTCGCTCCATGCTCCCCACACAAGAACAAGTTTCAGATTTGAAGGGGAGAAAAGCAGAGAGCAGGACATGGGATGTCATATAAAAGGGCCAGAGAGAGGAGGGTGTCCCTCCAGGGCAGAGCGTAGGTGCTCAGGCATGGAGAGGCTGTGGAGGAGAAAACTTGTAGATGTGGGTAATCACAGACTGCAGTGACTGAGGGATTATGGGATAGGATAGGCTGGGAGACAGGTGTGTAGAATACAATTCAAGAACAACTAGAAATGACAGCCATTGGCCTAGAAAAGAAACTAAGAGGTGGAGGCATGGAGAGTGTCATATAGGAAGCAGTTTAGATGCAGCTGTACCCTGACCCACAGAAGGTTTCTGATGAACATTGAGGGGCTGAAAAGAAGGCTTCCCACAAGGAGTCTCTCTATCTCTACATCTTGCCATCCCTCTCTCGTGTGTGTATGTGTGTATGGGGCTGGGGGACAGAGACAAACAGACAGAGAGAGAGAGAGAGAGGTTAGAAGACAACTTTTAGGGGCTGTTCCTCATGCACGACTATTGCCTTTCTTTGAAACAGGGTCTCTTCACTTGCCTAGAATTCACCAATTAGGCTAGGCTGACTGGCAATGCAATGCCAGGGATCCTCCTGTCTCTGCCTCCCCACTGCTGGGATTACAAACCTTCACCACCGCACCTGGCATTGTACAAAAGGGTTGTGGAATAGCACTCCGGTTCTCATGCCTGCAAGGCAAGCTTTACACTGACTGAGCCACCTCACTGCTCTAGAAGTTTCCAACAGGCAGTCCCCCACTGAACAGACTATTGCAAGAAGTTGCAAACCTCCATTTGCTAGAAGCATTTGCACACAGAATAGATGGATGGCTGTGTAATAAAGGAAGCACAGTGTGGGTGTCAGGCCTTGTAACAGGAAGCTCGGCAATTGAAAAGCAGACTTGCAAGGGAGCAGAAAAAAATAAGAAAATCAAATGAAATCAAAGTTATCACTAGTCCTTGGAATGGAGCTATTGAATATAAAATGGGATAAAGAAAAAGAAGTCCAAAAAGATGCATCTTTGGGTATGGCCATTGAAATTGCATAAAATTGTACACACAATGTTTTTCTTCCTAATATCTTCTAGAGGGAAAGAACAGACTGCTTATTGAGACTTTTAAAATACAGGCCATATAAAATTCCTCAGTGTGGTAGCCTGAATGAAAATGGTCTCCATAGGCTCATAGGAAGTGGCAATATTAGTGATTAGATCAGTCCAAACTTTGTTGGAGTACCTGTGGCCTTTTTGGAAGAAGTGAGTCACTGAGAGTGAGCTTTGAGGTTCAAATGCTCAAGCCAGGCCCAGTGGTTCACTCTCCCTTCCTGGATCTCCAGCTCGAGAATCTTTCTCCAGCACCATGTCTGCCTGGATACTGCCATGCTCCCCACCACAATGATACAGACTAAACCACTGAACCTGGAAGCCAGGCCCAATTGAATGTTTTCTTTTATAAGAATTGTTCTGGTCACAGTGTCTCAAACCCTAACTAAGATCCTCAGGATCATAGGATAATGAAAAATATCAATGTTCAAAACTATTTTTGAACCTGAAAATTTATACCTAGCCATACTATCCATCATGTTAAATCAACATAAAATTTCCAGAGAAGCAAATACAGCAGCTCAGAGGAAAACAAAGGAATAGGGAGTAATGTAGAACACAAGAAACTCTCAGGATAATTCTGAGGACTAGAAACAGGCAGAAACCAGATACATCCCCCAGCCCAGGAAGCCTCATCCCCGTGTCTATCTGCAGCTTCTAGATAGAGTATCCATCACCTCCCATCTAGTATCCCACCACTGTCACCTACTCATGTATTCACTTGTTGGCACAACTTACAGCTGACAGTCTGGATTTGGGGTCATTTGTCCTAGTACTGGTACTGTTGGGAATTGCAGCTCCTCTTTGAAGCTTGCAGAAGGCCTGAGTCCAGAGTAAAAACAGACATGTCTGGAAGGGAAATTCCCGATAAGTCAGGTGGGTCATCCTAATCCATGCAACAACATCCTAGAAATGTCACAGTCCTCTCAGCTGGTATGAATCTGGACCTTTTGTATGGATGTCAGAAAAGTCAGGAAAGCTCATCCCCAAGTAGCTGTACTACTAGTAGGGCTGTGTCTATGTGATGAACCTGGTGCATGTGGGTAGTGTCTCACCATGGGGCTACATATTGAAGCTATGTTTAAAGACCTTCTCTGGTCCACAGCATCATTGTGTAACAGGCAAAATAACAATATAATAACAGCTCAAGGCAGAGAGCCCTAGGGTCTGGTGAAGGCTGGACTATAGGATTTTAAAGGTGCATTTTCATTATATTTAATTATCTGTAGAGGTGTATGTTTATGTGAAGATTTGTATAGAGGGCCAGAGAATCAGATCCTTTGGAGCTGGAATGACAGGCAGTTGTGAGCTAGCAGACATGGTTGCTGGGCATCAAATGTGTGCCCTCTGGAAGCCGACATAAGTACTGGGAATTAAACTCACATCCTCTGGAAGATCAGTCTGTGCTCTTAACTGCTCAGTATCTCTCCTGCCCCTGGGGTATAGAATCTTAATAAAGACATGCTGCCGGTTAAAATGTGGGTAAGAAACACATCCAAGACGAAAGTCAGAGGTCCAGTAAGCACAACATAAGAAGCATCTCTCTAGAGAAGCAGCATCTTGGGATTGACTCACTTAATCACCCCTATTACAGGGGCAGTGGCTGAGCAGGATGCTCTAAGCTAGAATCAGAGTAAAAAAGTTTCCAACACAAAATAGGCTTGGAAGCAATGCCAGCTTCACTTGACCTCATCCAGAATTCTCCTGCCTGTTTAGGACCAAGGATGATAGCAGCCTCCAACAGAGAAAGATGACATTATGAGATGACTTGTGTAGAAGCCTTCCTTCCTTCTTTCCTTCTTTCCTTCCTTCCTTCCTTCTTTCCTTCCTTCCTTTCTTCCTTCCTTCCTTCTTGTCTACCTGCTTTCCCTCCTCCTCCTTCCTCCCCCCTCTCTCTTTCTCTCTCAAGTCACATTTGTCCAACACTGTCCAATAAATTAATTATACAATAGGTATATGTAGGATCAAAACACTTCTTAGAGGTGGCTGAGATGACTGCCATATGCGCTCGGAACCTTCAGAGAGTTCTAGCATCTGTCCCAACAAAACTTTTGTCTACCCAGCTTACTCAGAGCTTACCCTCTTCAGGGGGTGGAGTTTACTGTGGCCTCTGTTTACCCGAATTCTGTTTGTTGAGATTATCTCAATCAATGGTACTTGGTGCTTGCTACCTCAGGCACCCATCTCTCAGAACGGATCAGTAAGTGGCTGTTGGTGGCTGTTGCAAGGAGGGAGCTCACAGTCTGGAGACAACCTGAGCCCCAACCACAAGTGTGCCTGGTCCACGCGGTGGCCTAGGGGGAATGAGAGTGAGTACTCCTGCTCGTGAGACCGCAGACTCATGGCCTGTCAGGCACTCACTCCTCCCTAAGAGCATGGCTTGGCAAGGTTCGTTCATCCTTCGTGGGCTTCCCTGCACTTGCAGAGTAAACACCGTGCTTTACCTCTACCTATAAACCTTGCCCAGTGCCAGGAAAGTAGGCATACACACCAGGAAAATCCCTAGGACTGGATATTATAGAGAGATTTTTATAAATCGAATTTTAGAATATTCGCTCCTAATGGTGGCATTTTCAAAGGAACCTCAAAAAATATGTCACATATAGTGAAAAAGTGTATATTCACATGGTGTGGCCTCAAAGAAGTGCAGGTGTGTGTGCCTGCTTGACTCTGCGTCCCTGGGAGGCGACCCCGGGAGGCAGATGCTTTTGTAAAAAGTGTTTTCAGGTTCCAAATTGTCTTTGCCCATAATCACCTTGTAATTTAAAAAGCTATAGTCGATTCTTGTTATTTCTGGCAGTTAGAGTTTATAATGTTGCCATGGATACAGTATTAGCACATCCAGAGCCGTTGCTCCCCGGGAGGTATGGGGTTTGAACCCATGAGCCTTCAGCCACCTTTTCATCAGCAGATCAATATGCAAATTAGTTTCTTATGTGTTTCCCGTCCAAGGTTATTTTGCCTTGCGTATGGGTTTCTCGTGAATAGCTACTCGTATGCAATATTTCTTTACAATAAGGCTTTAACGTGTTACTGACTCTAGGTTATGCCCTAGAATTCTCTGGCTTTCCTCTTTGTAATGCTCCTGTCACTACATCTAAAAAAAAAATGAGCCATTGGGCTGGGGGCGTGGTTGGTTGGCAGGGTACCCACCCAACATGCACAAGGCCCTGGGTTAGAGTTTCAGTGTCACATGACTTGGGCATGGTGGTACACACCCCTGATCCCAGCATTTGGGGTGTGGGAAGATGAAAACAGGGGCATCCGAAGTTCAAGGTGATGCCTAGCTAAACGGTGACTTTGAGGCCAGCCTAGAGGACATGAGGCCCAGTGTCAAAGAAACAATGAAATCAGCTATGACTGAGTCCCAGGTTCACCTGCTCCCCCTGTAATATCGTTGTTCACTGTAGAACCTTCCAGAGAGCTTCCTAAGTGTGAAGATTGGCAAATAGATTCTTTTCCATGATTTACCTGTTTGTAGGCAATTATTTTCTCAACCTATAAGGGTTTAACCACCCATCTAGCTCACCACCTTCCAGAGGTTGTTGAGGAGAAAGATTATTAGGATATGGGGAAGTGGACCCTTTGCGGGTGAGTCCAATCTTCTGAGTAGCTCTCAGTCCAGTCTACTAGAAAACGCCAAACATGAAGCAGCAGCTGCAGACCCCACCCACCAATCTCCGCTCACGAGTCAGCAACTGCAATCCAACCCAGAAGAAACCGTGAAGCTCGGGCCGCGGAACCAGCCTGAGTCCAGCCAAAGTGGCAAGAGGCCGCAGGAACCTCATGAGAAGTTCTCGGGCGAGTTTCTCTCTATGACGTCACCGCAAGCGAACCTCGGCAACACGATGTAAGGCGAACCAATACATGAGTGTCGTCAGAGAAGACCAGTGAGGTGGAAAAAAGTGAACCAATGCTCGAACTCTCACTGTCTGCGGGGTCATATTTATCTTCCTCCTGAACATCACGTGTCCTTTTGCACATCTGCTTTAGCAAAGCATCCTTTCACCTGGGTGCCCCAGCAAAACATCATCTGACAGAACAGACTTTCCAAAGAGACCAGAAGTTTCCGCTTCACCTGCTGTTGATTCTCTAACCTGGAAGTCATTGCTGACAGTATAAGGCCCATGCCTGTGTGTACAGTGTGCCCATAAGATACCACAATGTGTATACTGTCCCCATAACATACCACTGGTGTTCTTACACTGAGGACAGACTCACTATTGCATCCATCTTGCATGGGGAACACTGCAGTCCTCCAACACACCAACAAAGAGAAAGGAACAACAGCAGATAGAGGACAAAAGGACTTCCGCCAACATGGATGCCTGGGGCAAGAAAGCAGCACAGTTGCCTTGGTATCCCTGAAAAGTCACTCTCTCTCTCTCTTCTGTCTCTCTGTCTCTCTGTCTCTCTCTCTCTCTCTCTCTCTCTTCTGTCTCTCTCTCTCTGTGTGTCTCTGTGTGTCTCTGTGTCTCTCTCTGTCTCTGTCTCTCTCTTCCGTCTCTCTTCTGTATCTCTCTGTCTCTCTCTCTTTGTGTGTGTGTCTCTGTCTCTCTCTGTGTTTCTCTCTGTCTCTGTCTCTCTCTGTGTTTCTCTCTGTCTCTGTCTCTCTTCTGTCTCTCTTCTGTCTCTGTCTCTCTCTGTCTCTCTCTGTCTCTCTCTCTGTCTCTCTGTCTCTCTTTGTGTGTGTGTCTGTCTCTCTTTGTGTCTCTCTCTGTCTCTGTCTCTCTGTCTCTATCTCTCTGTCTGTCTCTGTCTGTCTGTCTCTCTCTCTCACACACACACACACACACACGTGCACGTGCGCGTATGCATACATGTGTACACACATGCACAAAGCAAATCAAATAGTGTCTCTCCTCCACTGCCCAAGACACAGCAAGCGAGCTCCCGCAGTGTGCTGTAGAATATTCATTCAGACCTATCAGCCCATGTACACAGCAGCCCACTGTAGACGCTAACAGGCTGCTGTCTGCTGTTTCTGCCCCATGGATAACTGGAACCCTTTGATGATCTTCTTCATCTGATAAGTTACGTGGATCTAAATTCACCAAAGTACCATTTTCAACAGCTTGCACGGCGCACCCTCCTCTGGGGAATTATAGCCTGTAAAGTTTAATGGCGTCTAATATGTTTTGTGTTCGAGAGCCATAATTTCCAATAGAAGTCATTATATTATGTCCGGCTTTTTTTTTTCCTTTTCTTTTCTGCATGGAATTTTATGGTTAAAGTGCTGAATCAAAGCAAGATGTGTGGAAACCAGGGGGTCCACTGGCGACAGAGGCCTCTGTCACAAAAGGCAGGTCTGCTTTGAGGGGAGCTCCACACTTGGGGAGATTCTATTTCACTCCCCTTGGCTTGAGCCCCACCCAGCACCTGGGCAAACAGACCCCTCAAATCCTGCAGGCAGCCCTGTCTGCCAGCTCTGCTTCTGAAGGCTTTAATTTAATTAACAATAAGCAGCGTCAAGAATAGGGCACAGCCCTCTCCCAGTGCAGCCTTGGATTTCAGGTCCCAAGTACCAGCTATTCTGTGTCCTCTCTTCCTTCCTCCTGCCTGTCTTGTCACAAGTCCTTAGCTTTGGTGGCTGTCTTAGATGGTCTTCTGGGCTCTTCTACTGTCCTCTGAGAAACAGGGCCTCTTCTGCATGCAGCTTACCTGTAGTTCTGCTTCGAGTTGAGATACCTGATCCCACAGCTAACAAAAGCCTGCTTCTGTTTAGTCTCTCTCCCCAAGAGTTTTGGCATCTTCTGCTCAAAGTAAAGTGCTAGGCAAAATGGTGTATCCTCAGCTAACATGGTGGTCATTCAAGAAGCTGTATGAATGGACCCAGGGCAAGGACAACCACAGAAAGGGCTCAAGGTTGCAAAAGAAAGGCTTCTTCAGATTATGTGCACCAGCAGGGAGGGCCAGGATGCCTTGTGAAAAAGAATGCAGGGAAAGCAGTCCTTAGAGAAAGGGTCCAGGGCTGGGAGCTGGCTCAGTCAGTAAGGTACTTGCAAGCGTGAGAACTGAGTTCAAGTCCCCCTTATAAAACTTACAAAAAGCTGGACATGGTGGTGTGAACTTGTAATCCCAGTGCTAAGGAGACGGAGAAAGGCAGAGCCCTAGGTCTGGCCAGACCTAGCCTAGCCTACTTAATGAGCCCTGGACTAGTGAAGAAACACCACCTCAAAAACCAAAAATGATGCCACGTAAGGCATGATATTTGAGGTTGCCCTCTGGCCTCCACTCATGAGCAAACACACCCACACACCTTTGTACACCTGCATGTATATGAACACCACACAAAATACATTACACACACACACACACACACACACACACACACGCACACGCACACGCACACGCACACGCACACACACAAAGTCTAAATATATCCAGTCTGTCAGTGACAACTGGGGGAAATGTAGCAGCGGGGGTTGGGGAGAGCTGCTTATCAGAGGTACAGCTACAGCATTTCTGCGGTGGTCTGTGATCGTCAGAGCTCTGTGTAAGCAAGCCAGCACTCCCTTCTTGGACAGTTAACGTCGGCGCCCAGAGGGTTGTAATCTATAGACAAGCCGCAAAGATCCAGCCATGGCACTTCTGCGCCTGTAAAAACAGCTCCGTTCTGTGATTCCTCAGCCCTCAGAGGCATCAAAGTTTACAAAGGCAACATCTGAGCTGTGAGCAGCCTGTCTGCTCCAGAAATAACAGGATGAAGCGATAGGCCACATCAGTCAGTGCGTGGTGGGAATGCAACTTAAGAGACTTCACACGTGCAAGGGACCAGCAGATTATCGCCTCGCACTTCCCCTCTGAAGCAGCCTGGGCGAAGTCCTGCTAAGCTGCATAGGACAGCACCTCTGTGACTGACAGGACCTCTGGGATGAGATCCCCCTGAGCAGCTGCCCAGCACCAGTGGTTTGAGTTGTTCAGTGAAAGGACAACAGAGATGTCTCCCTGTCTGTTTGCTCTCCTGTTCCTTGTGGCTTGTCTTTACCTCGACTGCTGTATAGACCTGAAAGTCATTCATTTCCTCCTGATCAGCTCATTGACAAATACTCTGTGTGTGAAAGTGTGTTGCATATGTGTGGCGTGTGCCACAAAGGTATATGTGAGTGTGCATATATCTGCATGTGTGTTTAGAATACAAGTGTTTGAAGTGTGTATGTGTGTGTGAGGGGGTGCTCAGGTGCATTTGTATGTTTGTGCCTGTACAAATGTGTAAGTGTATGTACATGTTTGAGGGTGTATGTGTGTAGTGTCTCTGTATGTAGCTGTGTGTGTGTGTGTGTGTGTGTGTGTGTGTGTGTGTATTTCAATTAATTTATATAAATAGGTGGAGTATCTTTTACCTGGACAGCCTGGCACCAAACGTGTTTCAGATTTTAGAGTTCTTAATATAATATTTGCATCAATGTTGCTAATAAATGATCATTCCTAATCGCAAACTACAACAGCCTACATGCTCCAACATGTGAAACGTTTTCTTTAGCCAAGCTTGCTCTTTCATACCGCCACACATATTGACGATATGTTCTGGTCTCTGCCTCGCTTCTGACCTGCTCATCTCCCCTCTCCTCTCTCAACCTCCTTCCCCTGTTTACTAGGTTGGGTTTCTTTAGTGTGCCACAGAGTTCAATCATGATTGTCTGTGTGATCCTGAATTTAGATCAGACCCCGTGGGCTCACCAGTGGGAACCAGTGGGAACCAGGGGGAACCAGTGGGAACCAGTGGCTCACACCAGATACCAGGCTTCCTCCTGTTCCAGAATTTGGTAGGCAATAGATCTGAAGTATGTGGTACAGCCCCATGAGCTCCTCTTCCCCCTCCATAGCTGACTGTCAGAAGGGCCAGACTCAGCATCAGTATGTCCAGCTGCTTCCAGCTATGGTAGCCTGCCCATGTCCTGCTTAGAAAACGGCATTTTCCACCCACATCCCCATCCTGCGTCTTTTATATTCTTTCCACGGTGCCCACTGAGCCTCCAGGAAGGGATGCAAATGTCTTTTGTAGGGCAGTGCCCTTAACCGCCCTTCATTCTCTGCATCTTGTGGTCTTTGCATTTCCCTGCGTTCACTGCAGGAGAGGCTTGTCTGTTTTAGGCCGAGAGTAGCCTTTGACCATTGCTATAAACAGATAGTCAGTCTGTGGTTTGATGCCGTGGTGTAGTTTAGCTAAGCAACCATCTTAGGTTCCTCCACAGGGTCTAAGGCCTTTTCAGCCATGGGTTTGGACTTGGTTCGTAATTGAATTCCATCTTGCAGAGCACGACTGGACAGTGTGAAGGATACTGGCTATTCCATAATAGCTGTGACATCATGACTCCATGCCCGATCACTATGTCGGCATTCCTTGAGCATAAATAAATTTGGAACATTTTAGGTTTTGGATCATCAGACCAGGGATGCTCACGTATGTTGGCCGTGTCCTAGGTACTAGGTATTTTTGGACTTCATGGATACATTGACCACGAGCACCCTCTTTGCCTGATCTACATGCAAGATGGATTTCCGCCTTGGGTCTGACTCTTGATAGAAAGCCATAGTAGGGAGCGGTGACTGGCGGGACTGAGGGAGAAATACCGGGGAATAAAGAAACACACAGATGAATGATAGTCTGGGAGTTGGCTTGGGTCCCACTGGGACTGAAGTAAAAACCAGTTCCACTTCTTGGGCACGCTTCTTCTGCCCTGGCCCCACTACTCCCCGGCTGGTGCTAATATTTGCTGCAACACTTTGAGGCTTTTGTGTGGCCTTCCAGCAGGTCCAGTTAACTGCCTGTGAACATGAGCCACCTCTGGCCCACATTGCTGTCCCTTTGGGGTGTCTTTACAGCTGATGGATCTGAGTTGGGGTAACTTCTCTGTGTCCACTGAGCCTAGACTGTTAGGCTCCAGAGTCTCCCATGGGCCTGTTGTTGCTTCTCTCTTGAGCTAGCCCAGATCACCATCTACCTCAGTTCAGGGTTAGCTTTTCCTACACATACATTCACTGGCTTAGCATTTCTAATAGTGTCCAATGCACGTGCCTGGAGCTCAAGCTCTGAGACCAGTACCAGAGAGGGTATCCTGTGTAAGAGAAGTAACCCCCGCCTCCAAGGAGATGCCTCCAAACTTCCTTTCCCTCTGAGTGAGCTCCCAGTATGGTTGGGCCTGCCCCTCCCAAGCATTTACAGGAGAGGAGATGACCTGAGATGACCTGCGTCTATGCCTGGTTAGGCCCATATAGCATTTTAAAGAGGCTCTATCCAGTAGAAGCTGGCTTTCGAGGGTCTGGCATGGAATGCTCATGTCTTAGTCTGTTTTCTGTCACTGTCCCTGAGTTCCACAGACAGGGTAATGTGGGGTGATGTCATACAGCTGAAGGCAGGTATGATAGAACGAGGCCTGTCATTGGACAAGAAGGAAGGATGAGCGGGAGAAAAGTTTGAGGGAAGAGGAGGAGACTGGAACGGAAGGAGACTGGAGAGAGGAAGCCACCGAGAGAACATGGAGGCTGATGTTAAGATTCCACTCTGTGCCTTTACAGGTTGTTATGAATGTTCTTAAGGGATGGATGTGCACAGGGCTTTGTGTGTCTACATGGGCAATTATACCTTATCAATTGGATCAGAGGTTATTGTGTTGTGTGTTCTTTCATATGGCGATTTAAGTTTAAGAGAGTTTGTGGTGGTGGAGACGCTGGGCCGCCACGGAATTGAGATGTATATTTCCAGCATGGTGGCAGCCTGCCTTGGGAACTAGATGGGTAGAGAGATTGCTGCCAGGCTCAGAGAGAAGCCATCAGCAGTGTGATATGGAATGGAGCAGAATGGGTGAGGCACTTTGCTGACTGAAATGAAGAGATCTACCAGATACCTTGAGGCACTATGGTGCTGGACCTACTGGGAAATAAAAGACAGCATTTTTTATAAATTTACAGCAACAGGGTAATCTCTAAGAAACAAAGGGTTATTAGCTTGGTGTGGTGTTTAGTTATATTAACGTGATACAGTGTAGTCGTGTGGGAAGACAGTTCCAATGAGTATTGTCTGTATTGGGTTGGCTTGCTGATGGCTGTCTTGACTACACTAGTTGATGTGGGAAGTCCCCGCCCACAGTGTGTGACACCCTTCTCATTCCCCCGGGGCTGGGACCTGGACTATATAGGACTATATGGGAGGAGTAGAGATGGTGAACAGAGAGAACATCAAGCGTGCGTGCATTCATTCCTCTCTGCTGACTGTGGATGTGCCTCACTGCTTCAAGTTCCTGCCCACCTTAACTTCCCTGCAGTGATGGTCTGCACCCGGGGGAGCTAAAACAAGCCCCTTCTCCCTTAAGTTGCTTTGATCCGTGTATTTTATCAGAGCAACAGAAAGGAAACCGGGTCACCTGGGTTTTGAGCTTGGCAGTTCTAGAGTTTGCTGCTGGCATCTGGAGGGGACCTACTGCTGGGTCATCACTGCAGAGGTGTCCCACAGGGATGCTGAACTTACACACTAGCTGGCTGTTCTCTCTTCCTCTTCCCTGAAGGCCACTGATCCCATCACAAGAGCCCCCCCTCAGAACAGCACATGGCATTAGTTAACACATGAACATGTGGGCTTGAAAGGGGGTCCCCTAGAGCCAGGAACACAGTCTTCTGCTCTTTCTTGACATCTTCGCTGGGAGATGGTCAGGAAGGAAGTTTCTTGTCTACAAGTCTCACTATATGTGAAAGTTTACTTAAACTTACTTAGAGTTTGTCTTATGAAATTAATGATTTGTGTGTGGGGAAAACAATATTATGGCCCCATATTTCTGTGTCCCCCCGTCTCTTTTTCTTGCCCCCAGTAGCTGACACAACTTGCACGATGATGCCTCCTTGGCTACCTTGGGTAGCAACTGACAAGCAGTCCCTAGCCACCATAGCCCAGGCTCTTCCTGTGATCTCTTGATGACCTGGCCTTCCATAAGAGCTTACTGAATCTGCAGCCAAGAGCTGGTATGGTTGGGGATCTGAATATGTGGTTTGCTTACCCGAGCTGCTCACCGGGATAAGCTTCTAGATTTGTCTCCAGCACTGGGGGCAGGCCTTGGGTTGGTTGTTATCATATTGGAGATCCTTGTTAGTAGGCATGTGTTCTCAGGGTAGTGGCTTGCAGGGGCACTGGAGATCACAGCTACACATCAAGGCAAGCTTGCCTTGAGGTCTCTAAGCCTGTGGGTGGGTGGGTGGATAATGGGAAGCCCCCCAGCAGAACTGACACTTCAGTGGGGTGTGGACAAAGTATGGTGCTGTCTTGTTCTAGTAGAGCAGCCAGGGAGGGGCCTGAGTGTCATGGAAAGGACTAGATGATGTCTTGCCTCTCAAGCAGTCGTAGGCACACAACAGGCAGAAGTCCAGATATGGGAAAATGTTTGCATACCTAAGTTAGTGACTTGTGAAATTAGAATCTGCTGCAAGTAATTGCTGAATCCAGAGTGGGGTTCCCAAGAGCACCATTACCAGGTGTTGGCATTTGTCTTCTATGGCGTGTGCATGACACTTCTCCTGCATGAGTGAGCATATTAACTAACTCTCCACACGGCCCACGAGGTGGGCCTGAGACCTCCATTTCAGAGACAAGGAATGCGGTATCCCGAGAGGTGGGTGACTTGGCTAATGCCATCCAGAGAGTTGGGGCAGAGTTCATTGTAAAGTATGTGTGCTTGTCTGTAACAACACCAGGGTCCAGCCTCTGACTGTACTCAGGAGAGAGAGAGGAAGGATAGCAGTGTGGCAGTGGAATCTATGAAAACACTGGGAGAAGGAAAACATAGAGAAAGACATAGAGACAGAAATACAAGAAGAGGAGAAAAGGGAAAGAAAGAGGAGGAGTATGGGGGAGGAGGGGAAAGGAATGAAGGGAGGAGGAGGAGGAAGAAGAGAAGGGCTAGTGAAGGAGGAGGGAGAGACAAGCAAAGGACACATGGAAGAAACAGACTTCAGCTATGTCCTAGGAAAGAAAGACCTCAGACGCTGAGGAAGAAAATACTCCAGAAGTGTCAAGTTTATCTGTTTGTCAGGGTTACCCCATGAGTCCTGCTCCCCACTGGGTTTGATGACTGAGACTTCAGTAGTGGCAACAACAGGAGTTTTAGAGGAATGGTCAGGACAGATGAAAAAACAGGGAGTAGAACAGGCAGACAGGATCTTACAATCCTCTAATAAAATCAGAATGATGAAAAGGGTCAGATTTTCCACGGTTGGTTAAATTGTTAGAGTGGAAGATCTCTGAATATATCCATATCCGTCCATGTATATGTATAAGAGTTTGTGTATGTGTGTATATGTGTATATGTTATATGTGCATATCTGTATGTATGCATGTGTGCATGTGTGTATTGTGTGTATGTTTGTATGTGTGTATATGTGTATGTGCATATATGCATAGATATGTATATGTGTATATATGTATATGTACATATATGTATACATGTATACATAGGTATAAATTGCATATACATGCATATGTATATGTATACATATGTAAATATGTATGTGCGTATATTGTGTATGTATATATGTATATACATAAATATATATTGTGTATACATGTATATGCATATGAATATACGTATATAAATGTGTGTATGTATTTATGTTTATGTATATGTATATGTATATATGTATGTATACACATATGCATATGTACATATACATAAATACACATACACAATGATATATATGTATATATACATATATATGCATACATACATACACACATGTGTAAAGAAAAAGGGGAGTGCTTAGGAAGTCAGTGAGAGACTAAGGATGAAGGATGCTCAAAGCCAGGAAGGAGATGGTATTTGGGGCCATACTTCACACACCTCCCCTCTCCATAACACCTCCTTTTGGCTTGTTCTCACTTGGCTGACCTTCAAAAAATCATTTACATAGGTGATTAGTTAGAGAGTCCTAATCATGGAGATCAGGGCAATGTTCATAGGTTTATTATGATGCACTAACTCAGCCACTCACAGATAGTTGTTTGCTTGTTACTTAAAGTGGAGATCTGCCCTGATCTTTTTGAGGTGTTTGAGATGCATGTGGATGGAGAGGGGTGTATGTGGGATGGAGTGGAATGTATGTTGCATGTTGATGGAAGTGGAGGAAGGTCTGTCTGTGGAGGTGCCTGAAGGGATGGAGCTCTGCACTGGGAAGCTGGAGAAGCATAGCCTTAAGACATGCTCTTGCCTTCTGCAGCTCATGGATCTTAATGGTGTCATTGTGATTCCAGGTTTTTCCCTAACAGAATGCCGCTACTGCTCCACTTTTGTGAATGGGCTTTTAGCATTTGGAATGATGGCTAGACTCCAGCCTCCTGGTGCCATGTTAAAGGAAAGGACCTAGAGAACAACAAGGCTCTCTCAGCTTTGACAAGGACAACAGTATTTTTGTCTAGCTCTTTTTGTAGAAACATTTGACCTTTTCTAATATAGGAAATAAAATCAGCTACATCATCGTTTGGTGTGGAAATTTACAGTTTTAGTCCCAGCACTCGGGAGGCAGAGGTAGGCTGATCTCTATGAGCTTAAGGCCAACCTGGTCTACATAATGACTTTCAGGCCATCCTGGGCTACATATTGAAACCATGTTTAAAGAACAACAGAGTGGTTTAAAGAGCTCTATGAATTTAGGACTCTGGCTTGGCTGCCAGATATTTTAAAATGATTTATTTCCTGGAAGAGTATGATAAGATGAAACAAAGTCCTCTTATGTTTTAGGATGGCACGAATTATTTGAAATGCCAGCAGGGAGGCACTTAAGACGTGCACTGCTTTTAACAGAAAATCCAAGCTTGCTTCCTAGAACCTATGCTGTAACTCCAGCTCCAGGGGATCCAACCCTCTCCTCTGGCTTCCAAGGGCCACCCATAATCCTGAGCACAAACCCAAATATGTGCACGTGCGCACACACACACACACAGGCACACACAGACACACGGACACACATATACAAATACACACACAGAGATACATAGACACATAGAGAGACACACTGACAAACGCACAGACACACAGACATATACAAATACAGATACAGATACACACAGACATAAACACAGACACAGATATACACAGATACAAACAGATAGACACACACAGACACACAGAGATACATGGATAGACACACAGACATGTGCAAATACAGACACAGATTACTCAGACACACATACACGCATGCACACATGCACGCACACATAAAATAAAAATATAAGTCAGTACTCGGGAAAGTATGTAGCCTAGCAGCGAGGCTTCCTTCTCTTCTTTCCCCAGGAGAGTTCTTTACGTGCAGGTATCTTGCCTTTCTGGATGTGGTGTGGATAAAGCTGCTTGGATGTGTTTGCCGAAGGGGGATGTAATTAGAAAACCAAGTCTGCAGGCAGTCCATGAAAAGCGCTGGGCGCGTTTCCCTGAAGGGGTGTTGTCAATAGGAAGCAAACCCTTCGGAGAAGAATTAGACTCCCTGAAAAAATCCACTCTCCCGAACGCAAGGTCATTTGTTTTCAAAGCATTTGCAAGCATCCATGTTGACAGGCAGGAGGAAATGGGAGTGGGCCAGGCAGTGCCCTTGATCCAGAGTTTACCTGGGACCTTTGTAACCTGATGACAGAAGAGGAGAGAAACCAGGGCCTGGTTGTCCTCTTGCTAGGCCTCCCATGCTGTGCTGGAACATGTGGATCCCCTACCCCGTAAGTCTGGCCTCCTCTCTCAGACCGGGTTTCCATGGTGCCCAGGGCCAGGTGTGCACAGCAGCACAGGTCCTTTCCCTCTTTCCCAAATGCTCCCTGTGACCTCCCTGTGACCTCCCATGACCTCTCCGTGATGCCTCCTCTTGGTTTGCTTTCACCTTGGCTGACCTTCAAAATCATTTACATAAGTGATTGATTACTTGGCAAGCCCTTCTACTCATGGACAATGCTCATAGACTTATTATGATTTATTAAGTCAGCCCTTCAGACACTTGTTTGCCTTTTATTTAAGGGGAAGGTCTGCCTTGATGTTTTGTTTTGTTTTTTTTTGTTTGTTTGTTTAAGCATGGGCCACCCATCCTGTGGCTATTGGTAAAGGCTCGGTGGCCTTCCTGGCTGGGATGCAGTCTCTATAGATGCGTTTAAGAGGGCACAAAAACAGCTTCTCCCCATTTCTTCCCATGCTAACCAGAGATATAGGGTTTTAATCCCTTTGACTCTAAAGGTCTCTAAGCCCCCAGTGTTGAGAGGATCCTCCTCCCAGGCTCTGGGAAGCCTCTGGTTTATGTTCTCAAGCCCTCTTTAAGGTGGAGCTTTGTGGGTAAGATGCCATGCACATTCCAATGGGCTGGGGGAGGGTAGACAGCTGCGGCTGCTTGTGTGGCTTGCCTTGCCTTCAGGAAATCCCATTTCCAGGTCCTGACTTCTAACTCCAGTCTCCCTAGCAGCCTCCTCTATGTCCTTGAAACCTTGGTGGCTAACAAGTTCCACCCTCTGACTTTTCCTCTCATGGGCAAAACCTCCATCTGGGCAGGTGTCACAATTTTTGCAACCTCTGAAGTCCCTGTAGCTAAGTGACCTCTCCCTGCCATTCCTCACCCTCCCTGGACTTGTGTAGGTCTCATACACACACTCTGGGAAGCCTTGGTCATTGTCTTGCTCAGTAACTTTACTAACTCTAAAATTCAGGAGATATGGGAGCATTTCCATAGAAGCACCTCCCTGTCCATGAAGGTCTCCACTTGCTCCACCTTCTGGCCTGCCTTTGAAGGGCTTCTCTGGAGCTCCAGATTATCTTGGGAGAAATGTAATCTCGTTACACATTTCCCCATCCCTGCTCCCTGGTTACACTACCATGCACTGATGGGCTCCCTTCTACACCTCCTATGCTGATGGAGTCACTTGCAATTTCAACATATCTATGGAAAACATAGATACAAGGAAAACCACTCCGTCCACTCACTGGCCACTTTTGATACCTTTTGTGGATTCGGTTTAATGTTTGCATTATGGTCGCCCAAATTTCATGAGGATCTCATGTGTGAGACACTGAGGGTTCCTGCCCCCAGCTGATTCTAATTCATAAATAAGGTTGCTTGCAGACAATGGCTGAGCAGGGAGACAGAGAGATGAGACTTTAGGTTTTCCGGTCAAGGGAACTAGGGGAAGAAAAAAGATTTTTAAAATTGCCATGTTGAGGAAGCAGAGAGACCAGGCTTGAGAGCTGGAGAAGGGAAAGCATAGAGCCATGTAAGAGCTGGGGGAGAGAGGCCCCATTTGGGTTTAGGGTAACAAAGATGAAATTTAGATTTTAGTAAGTAGTAATTCAGGATAATTGGAGGGGAGGTGTTGTTGTTAAATATTGGCCCTCGCCCAGCTGGATAAAACACACCAAACCAACACCAACACGGTTCCACCTGAAGAGATGTAATGGGAGAACAAGACAAGGGGAAGAGGAGAGAGAAAGAAGAGAAAAGAGAAAAGAAGAGGAGAGAAAAGAGAAGAGAAGAAGAGAAGAGAAGAGAAAGAAGAGAAGAGAAGAAGAGAAGAAGAGAAGAAGAGAAGAAAGAGAAGAGAAGAAAAAAGAGAAGAGAAGAGAAGAGAAAAGAGAAGAGAAGAGAAGAGAAGAGGAAGAGAAGGCAGAAGCTGTCTGCCTTTTATTTGGATTGTGACGTAACTACTCCCAGGTGAGGTTGTGAATTGACTCAAAGGTTTCCTGGGAATGTATGGGCATTGCCATGGCAACAGTGACCAAATGATGTCACTGTTGGAGGTAAAGGCAATTCCTAATGTTAGCTAAGAGGAAGTTTGAGAGTGGTTCTGCCAGTCCGCTGTTTAAGGCATATTAAAATAGCAGGGCAATTTGAGTATTGATAATAATTACCGCAACAGATATCTACGCACGTGTTCCCTCCATGCAGGCCCTCATATGCCACACCATACACACTTTCAAACAATTCTTTGTTCTTGGGCAATAACTAATGCTTTATACCACTGCTTAACTCCAGCATCCTAACCTTTTGCTTTAGTTCAACCACATAGCTACCCAGGGTCAAGATCTCATCCCACGGCTTAGGGCTCAGCTTCACAGCAAGTACTTCCTTCAAGACAGCAGTCTGAGGTATAAATCTGTCACCCCTACCTCTAACCAGCTATAAAGTAGAGGGACTTGTGAACCTTCTCCTCTTCCTCCTCCTCCGTCATGTATTCCTCCTCCCCCGTCTCCCTCCTTCCCTCCCCCTCTCTCTCCCTCTGCAGCTAGAGGACTCAGAACTCAGAAGACTTACTACCTGTTTATAATAAAGGATAGCTCAGGACAGAAGAGAGATGAGTCAGGGGAGGTGGAGAGTACTGTGTGTGCACAACCTCTCTGAGGCGTCCTTGGGGCTTCTGTGAAGCATTTATGATACCTGGTTTGGTTTGCTATGCTATCCACTAGGTAAGTCAGTCTCCAGTCTCCTCCTCTCCAAAGAAACAATGGGAATGGGTGTTCACCTCAGTACAGCCCTCCCTCCGGGGCTCTCCAAGAGTCACCTGGTGGGTAGAAAATAGCTGTGGCTGGAAGAAGATTATTATGGGTACCGAGGGCCGCCTTATCTTTACCACTCCCACTGCACCAGGGATGCAGACCATCACTGCTACCTCTTCGGGTATGCAGGCATACAGGTGCGCAGGCACAGAGGCGCCCATCCCCCTACAGACATGTGCCCAGCCCCCACCCTTGCCCCACAACCCCGTATTCAAAATGGAAACAGGCTTTCTTAAGGCCTTTTTTTTTTCTTCCAATTCTTGGCTTGGTATGGCCATTCTAGCCATCAGTCATGCCAGGTACATGACATCAAGCGAGGAGCTGACGATCAGAGCGACATCGTCTCCCCCACATAGCAAACATGGTGAGCCACCACCCAGAACCAGCTTTCTGTCACGCCCTTTAACATCATTTTGCCCCCACAGAGGCTTGACCTCTGCTGGCTGCTGACCATTCTGGTTCATCCAGAAGAGCTGTATGTCCCAGGCTTTCTCTCTTATCCCACAACCCCCACCATTACCATACCAGTCAGCTTTCCCAACAGCCTCTGGCACCCCGGCCTCTGGACTTCCAAAGCACTTTCTCTCCCTATGACTTCCAACCCTAATTTCAAAGATTTAAATAACGCATTCTAGCGTTTTTTAAACTGCAATCCTTAGCCATGAGTGCTGTGATTTAATAGATAACGCATCTGGCCTTTGCTCAAGAATTGTAAAGCCTGAGGAATCTCCTGAATGATGGAGGGCTCTTAGCTATTCACTAAAAAAACATCCCCTGCCCAATTGGTGTTGAGGTTTCCAAGGTAGGGGCTGGCTAGGATCAAGATGGAAAGACAAGAGACTTGATTAGAAGGTTGGGTATACAGCTTCGTGCCCCGAACTCTAGGGAGGAGAGAATAGATCCTGTGGCCAGCGACTTCATCCATCCATCAGTCCTGTCTAGGAAATGAAACCCTCATTAAAAATCCCGAAACCAGATTCCAGGAAGCCCCACAGATGAGATCATGTGTTCCCTGCCCATCCCCCTCACCCAAGACTTCATGCCGTCTACATCTTTGAATTCTGTCATATAAACTGTAATTAATGCTTTCTGGAGTCCTGAGTAATTTGAGGGAATTAACAAGTTTGAGCATGGTCCATGACAATCCAGCTTTAGTCCATTTCTGTCACTAGCACAAGATTCTCGATGTTAGACGTTTTATCGAAAATAGAGGCTTGTTTAGCTCATGGGTCTCGGCCCTAGGAAGCCCACGGGTGTGGTATGGGGAGCTTCTAAATATCTGGAGGGCCGAACCTCTTCCCTGGGCCATTTGACATGGCAGAGACAGCCCAAGATGAGGTGGAGCAAACGTGCTATGTCTGATCACCTCTGAAAGCCACAGACCCATCATGGTGCTTCGGACTTATGACCTCGTGTACTTGAGGTTACCATCAAATTGAATTAGCATAGGCAATTGGAGACTAAGACTCCAACACAGGAACTTCGGAGGGACGTGGTTTTGGCTCAGATATGCAGCAGAGTGAGAAGTCAGCCTGGAGATATTTGTAGGTAGTGTGTCCCCCGGAAGTGGTTGTCCTGAGGGGACCTTGACCTTCAGGGTGTGAATTGAGACACGAAGTCCAGGTAAGTAGTGCTAAAGCTGGAGGGCTCTGCCCTCCACTTGAATGGGGGGAACCCACTAGGTAGGTGATAGCCTCAGAGCTGAGTGGGGTGGTAGGAAAGCCAGTTGGTGTCAGCAAAGATTGCAGACCCAACCCCTGGAACGCTAGTAAAAATGTAGTTTCAAACTGTAGACCAGATCACATGGGCTGGGGATTCCTCCTTTACAAAGAGCCTTAGTGAGACTCAACACCGTTAGAATCCGAGAACTCTTGACCATCTTAAAGCCCCATGCCAGGTCCAAGCAAGCACAGACTGAGAAGGAAACCACCGCCCACCCCACCCCAAACATCCCCCTGTGCTTCCCGCTGATATTCCTCGCCCATGTTTGCGCTATGGGCTGGCCCATGCCCTCCATTCAGTACTGAGCTATGCTTTCTCCACCGTGGTCATGGACTCATCTAGAATGGAGAGCCATGTGTTTCCGTAAGCATTCCATCTCCCCGAGGATTGCTTACAATATTTCCAGTTTGTCCTTGTTATTAATTACACATTGTGCTGAAAACCTTTGTCTCTGGAGCACTTGAGGGGTTTGTTTGTAATACCTCAGGCTTCCCAGAAGTTAGATAACTCAGCCTGTCCGCACAGATGGCTGCGGAGTACCAGAGGAAGAGCCGGCCGCTGGTTGCCTAAGAGACCGTGTTGCTATACCTTCTCTGGCAGTGCTGTTTATTTTCTTAAACTTTGTTAACTTGATAGGTCAAAATGGTATGTAATTATTTTAATTTTATTTATCCCGTCCCCAATGTTGCAGGAAATCTGTCCAAGTGTCTGTTTACTAATTGCATTTCCTTTGTGAATTCTTGGCTCCTGACCCGCAACCCTTTGGGTTGGAAGAACATGCCATTTTGCTGTGCAATGAACTCCCTGCCTGCAAATTAAAAAAAAAAATACATTGGCTATGAAACCGTTATTTCTTAATGGCATCAGCACTTAAAATGACTATCTGGCCAAAATGTGACCACTCTTTCTCCCTTAATCATTTATTTCATTATTTTTTTTTGAAATTTAGAAGCATTATCTGGATGCTTGAGTTTGGTTTTCTTATGAAGAGAGATAATTTGAAATGACCCTCTTTAAGCCATCCGGGCATATTTTGGTGTGTGGTATGAAGTCATCTAAACAAATTACTTTCCTAAATGTCATTGTTCCAAAATTATCTACTGAAGAAATTTCCCCTTCCTGTCTCATGTCCTGGGATAGTAGCTCTAGAAGCTCTCCAAAGACAGTATCTGGTGACAGTGTCACCCATGGCCAGGCCTGTGCCCCACAGCCCAGCAGGGTGTTCAGACTTCCTGGAGTTTGAGAACAGCCATTTGAAACACTCGGGAGGAGCTGGGGGCGGTTAGCTCAATGGTGAGAGCAGCTGCTGTACAAGCATGAGAACCCTGGAACCTGAATAAAAGCCGGTGTGGCTACAGGACCGTGAGGGGCAGAGGGTCATTGGCTGCCATCTTGGTTCTAGGTCAGTGAGAGACCCTATATCAAGGAGTGAGGAAGAGAACAGAGATCATACCCAGTGTTTTCCTCAGGCCTCCATGTATACTTGGGCACAGAAAAACATGTATATACACACATATCTAGGTACATATAAAAACATACATACATTTATACATACATATTCACACATATATGCATGCACACAAACACACACACCCACACCCCCCCACACACACACACGCACGCACGCATGCACGCAAGCACACATGCACCAGAAAGATAAGCATATCCTAAGCAGGGGTTTGTGGTCCTTTCTACACTGGAAGCCTGTGGTGGGAAGGACATGAGCTCAGGAGTTCAAGGCTAGCCTGTGCAGCCTGGTTAGATCCCCATCTCAGAAACAAAACAAACCCAACAAAACACAAAGCAAAACCAGAAACATCTCAACGCAGAAGGGAGGTGAGGCTGCAAGTGGCAGATACAGACATCAGCTATCCCCAGATCATGGAGAAGCACCCTGCCTGACACACGTGAAAAAGCAAAAACCACACTGATAAAAGCCACAGCTTCAGTGCCTTTAGGATCTTTGAAACACCAAGATTCTAACAACCTCTGCGCTACAAGCAGGAGTTAGACAAAGATGCTTGGGCAGAAGCTCTTGGGAACCGCTTCCGGAAACACATGGGATCCTGGGCATTTGCAGGAGCCTTGGAGGGGAGCCTTAGGGCTCTGTCATTCATCTGCCCTGGCTCTGGCCTTGGAGAGCAGGAAGTCATAGGTCACCATGGGAAAGAGGATGAGGATAGGCCCTGTGTCTCAGTGTATGAAGGCAGAGGTAAGCACTCCCATCTCTGGGGAACCCCAGTCCTTGGAAAGAGGTAGCTGCTTGTGATCTGGGAAGGGTACTAGGATCCTGTGCTGTTGTTCTTAGCCGAGAGTTGACACAGGAAGCCTTGTCAGTAAACTTTGGGGGTGGGGGTTCACTTGTCACTGGAGGAACATGAGTTAGCCTTGGAGATCTTGACTTTGGGGGAGCTGCGGAATGGTTAGAGGAGACCGTGGGTCCAAGTGTGAAGATGCATTGCATTCTTGGTCAGTGATGGACAGTCTGAAGACCTGGCACAGGGCCTCTGGGCTTCTCGAAGCGCATTTTTCTCACCAACATGGAGTGCAATAAAATGAGATCAGAAGTGGCCTCTAAGGCCCAGCACTTTTCTTCCGTTTGAGGCAACAGAGGACACTTCTAAAAATATCTACCCATTTCACACGAGCCATGGAAAAATAAAAGCTTACGAGTGGCCATGCCACTGAACCGAGACTTTCCTGGGGGAAAATCGCATGTGCCAAATATAAATTTAAAAAAGGAAAAGATGTAATGACTGCCCCAAGGCAGGGTCATGCATCTCCAGAGTCTGAGGAGGACTGATGTTTGCAGCTGCTATTCGCAGACTCACCTCTTCTGTCTGTAGGTGTTTCTGGTTCTGTTTGCTTTTGGTTTTTGAGATGGGGGAGTCTCACTAGGTTTCCTGGGCTGGACTTACCTCAGGCCTTTGGAGTAGCTGAGACCATAAGCTCATGCCTCTCTCCAGCTCTTCATGGTGTGTGTGTGTGTGTGTGTGTGTGTGTGTGTGTGTGTGTGTGTGTGTGCATGCACGCACGCGTGTGTATTTGTGTTGTGTTTATGGTTATGCATACATGTGTGTGTGCCTGTGTTCATGTACACATAAACTCAGGCACTAAGGAGGCCTGAGGAGAATTTTTTGCTGTCCTGCTTTATACTTTCTTTCTTACTCCTTTGAGGCAGGGTCTCTCACAAACCCTGGAACCAGGATGGCAGCCAGTGTACCCCGTGCCTCTCTGCCATCACAGTCCTAGGGTCACATATGTGGCCACACCTAGCTACTTACTTGGGTTCCAGGGTTCTCCTCTTTGTGCGGGCAAATGTCCTCACCCATTGAGCTGTCTTCCCAGCCCCTCCTCTGTGTTTCTAGTGCTGTTTCCAAACTCCGGGAAGCCGGATCACCATGGTGATCTGTGGGGCACAGGCTTGGTCATGGTGATACTGTCACCAGACATCGTCTTTGGACAATAAGCAGAATAGGGTTCGCATCCACTCTTGCCCTGAAGACAGCAGGAATCTGCAGGGTGGGAATCTGATTCTTTGTCAAGGAATCTGCAGGAGTCCTGACAACCACCTGCTGCTCTATGCAGCATGTGAGCCAGTGGTTAGCTAACACTCCCTTTTCCCTTGGCACTTGCTTGATGTGTGTCCCTCCCAATGTCAAGGGCGCTGGGGTCCTAGAGCGGCAGCCTCATTAGCAGCCTTTCTCTGCCAGCACCTCCATCAAGCATAGTCATTAATTTCCTTTCCAATGTTGAGCTCATGGCCCAGCCAACCTTGCCGCCCCGTTCTCATCTACAAGGAATTTGATTAAGGACAGATTAGCTGGAGCTCAGCTTCCCTTCACAGTCCAAGGGGCAGAAAGTTCATAAGCTCTGCTGCACGGTACATCCTGTGTGCACTAGAGGAAACTGCTGATTGTGGAGCTCGGTACTCTCCCAGAACCCTGTTCAGGAAGTGATGCTGTCCCTACCGGTGCTCTGCCTGTAAATACCATGGAAACTCCATCATCTGAAAACACCCATGCCTTCTCGGAGTTTCACTGGGTGGGGAGGGCACTCATCTTATCTTGCTTGGAAAATACACATCACTCCACAGAAAGGTCATGGGAATAAGAGATGGCTGAATGAAAAATATTGGAAGATGACAGACAACACAGGCTGGAGGGCTCTTATCTAAATTGCTCAGGACCTGAGTGTTTTGGTTGCATGTACAAAGAGAGATAGCTTGAGGATGGGACCAGGTGGAAACCAGGTATATTTTGATTTACCTGAAGCTACTTTAGTGTGATATGGGTTTTAGTCAGGGTTTTTTTTATTTTTCCTATGAAGAGACATCATGGCCACAGCAAGTCATATAAAGAAAAACATTTAGCTGGTACTGGTTTAGGATTCAGAGATTTAGTCTGTTCATATTATGGTGGGAAGCATGGCAGAATGCAGGCAGACATGGTGCTGGAGAGGTAGCTACATCGGGATAGGCAAGTAGCAGAAAGAGATAGTCACACTGGGCCTGGCTTGAGCATCTGAGATCTCAAAGCCCGCCTCCTAGTGACACACTTCCTTCAACAAGGCCACACCTACTACAAGGAGACCTCCTAATAGAGCCACTCCCTATGAGTCTATGGGGTCCGTTGTCAATCAAACCTCTAAACTATGTAAACCTGCCCCTTATCTATGACCCATCCCACTAGGGCTGTTGTGACAGTCTACTCATGACCCATCATGTCTGAGCTCAAAGCACTTCAGGGGTTTTGTTGTTGTTGTTCGAGTTTTTGAATTAGGGATGTTCAGTTGAATTTGGAATGATCTGAGGATTCGCCAGTGACTCCTCGTTCCCTCTGAAGCTGAGGAAGTCTGGCACAAGTTTCACAATTCATGAGGACCATTCTCAGAGCCAAGATGCACCAAATGCTTCTTCATTTCCTCTTAGTTGTGGGTCATCTGGTCAGTTAGATGCACTGCAGCCTGTTCCTTCGAGATCCTTCGATAAGCATCTCTCTCCAAGTATGAAAATTTTGGCCTGACTGTATGCACAGGGAACTCCAGCCTTGGGAGAGCAGGAACTGTCCTGTTAGAACAGGTTTCTTCCAGCATTGGTTGCATACTTTTGAAAACGTTGCTTCTTTCCTTCAAATCAAAGTTAGGCACAGAGGCCAGAGCAACCCGGCTTGTGGCAGGAACTCAGAAAAGCTGATGCTTGGTTGTCATTATCTTTACAACAATGTGTGTCCCCTCTGCTACTGTTCTGGCTGGAGTTTGATCTGTTGGCATCCGTCCCACCCCCAGCTACACTCCTGTACACTTGCCCAGCACCAAGGTGGGCATCAAGACAATGCACACTGACCAAAGGATGGGACTTGAACTAATGCCGGATAGGCGATGTCCATTGTCCTTGTGCCCTTCCCTCCCCCACCCTGGGTCCCCTTAGCGGTGGTGTCTCATCTCAGCAAGGAAGCAGTCACTGTGAAGGGTAATTAAACAAGGAACCTGCTGAGAATTGATTCTGAAATAGATAGTATTACCCTATGCCCTAGGAAGATGGGCATTGACAACAATAGTAGGTGACACCCTTTACACAACTCACACCGAGTCTTTCCCCAGCAGGCTTGCTGTAGACCTCAGCCTCTGCCCTGAGCACCCTGAGGTCTTGAGAATAAACTCATTCCTATTCTAGTCTCCCTAGGCAGTGTCCCATGATGACCCCAGCACACACTCTGCTATTATCTCTCTGACCTCCTCCAGGTATCAGTTCCCTGGTCGCCACTCAGCTAGTCAATGCAGATACTCCATGTGGCATCCTTTGGCTTCCCCATAATTCCCTGGGTGGTTTAAGGCCTCTCTGTCTGCTGAGCCTTGGGGTAGAAGGCCTGCTCCATGTCCTTCCCGACTTGGAGCTCATCTGTTCCATGGTGGAGCAGGTGGTAACACAGAGGAGCACTGGGTGGGAAATACTAAGAATGTGACTGTGTGGGAGACAAACGGAAGCTAGAGGAAGCCAGAGAGAGCTTGAGGGCTTGAAAGGCACCTGGAACTTGGAGACGGAAAGGGAGGGCCTTCATGCCTCGGTATAGGGTGATTGTAAGGCACAGCAGCCTGAGACAGCCACACTAGTGTAACCTGAGGCGTAGCAGCACTTCCCTGTCCAGAGGTAACTGTAGGTGTCAGGTATCTCTCTGGCCATCTCCTATGAGCTTACTGGGTTACTAAGGAGCCCTCGTAGTGATCTGGAACTGCATCAGAGAAAGACTTAATGAATGTTACATTCTAAAGCTTGGTGTAACTTTTAATGGTTCCCTCCAGCAACTCTGTGGATTGGTCTTATTTTACCCTTAAATCTAATTTAGAAGCAAAGTCACCGAAGGAAAAGTTTGCTAAGAGCTCCACTCAAAGATGCAGGGCCACTGTCCTTAGTGGTCTCTGACACAAGAGGGAATCTTGGGCAAATCTCACTTAAGCTGACTTCAAGATGGGGGTGGGGGGGGACAGATGAAGATGAGAGGAAGTAAGAAAGCAGCAGCCATTGTATACTTAAGACGTTGGCTGCTAAGGAAACCTGAAACTAAGTTGACTAGACAGCTACTTCCCAAAGTAACAGGTCACTGCGGCAGTCAAGGCCCAGGCAACCTTTCAACGACACAGGCAAGCTCTGCGGGGAGATGAAGACATTGCCTAACTGTGTATTTGGACAGAAAAGGGAGTGTTTCGGGCTCAGCTAAGCTGAGTCCCACCACAGTGATGGGTAGAGCACCTTCCCCCATGTGCACTGTTTGAGATCCTCCAAAGGCAAAACACACCACTGTGTTGTGAGTTTTAAAATGTTATTCAGTCTATTAACAAATAGGGAAATCCTAGCCACCGTATTGTATCTGTGACAAACAGGCTGTGGTCTAAGAGGAGAGCCATAGGTCTGTACCGAGTAGAACACGGCCCAGTGTTTGAGGACTAAAAATGGCGGCAGCTCCACTGTGGTTGCTGTTGGGGTGGGTGGGATCTAGGGCTGTTGTGGTCAGAAATGGAAGCCAGCATTAACTGATGTACTACACAGCTATCTGAACTGTCACAGGGGTCAGGGACCCAAGTAAATGTCAACACCAGTTGTTACGCAAGGGACCCAGGAATTGTCGGAAAAGAGTCAAAGCCATGAAAGACAGGCAACCCCAACTGTTTAAACTCATTCTCCTTGTTTGGAAAAACCATGCAGAATTACTATGATGCTAGGATTAGTCACTGATTCCCCTCACCCTGGCTTCACAATAGCAGTGAATCTCATCCCTTTGATGCCTCCTTTCACTTGAACCCACATGTAGAAACAAACAGTCTTGGTGTGGTGGAACACTGTGATTTGGAAACAACTGCTATTGGCTATGTGAATTTATTAGTTTATGAATACCTCATTTATCATATTCATTGATATTTTGAGGAACTCCCTGTTAATACTAAATCTTCTATTTGCTTGTCGTATGGGCTGAAAGTTTCCACAATGCACATTTACTTTTAATGTTTCACGGGTCAGTTTAATTTCTACATGCATCTCATTTCTAGGTTTAAGAAAACAATGTTAAATGTCCCCTGCTAAATTCCGATCATGGTGTCATGCTTGCAAACACCACATTTAGACACAGATTTGTTTGACTATTAAAATGCTATTTGAAAAATGTTTCGTTATTTTATGGCTTCGTTTTATTTTTTTAATTTTTTTTATTAACTTGAGTATTTCTTATTTACATTTCGAATGTTATTCCCTTTCCCGGTCTCCGGGCCAACATCCCCCTTACCCCCCCCTTCCCTTCTTTATGGGTGTTCCCCTCCCCATCCTCCCCCCATTACCTCCCTCCCCCCAACAATCACATTCACTGGGGGTTCAGTCTTAGCAGGACCCAGGGCTTCCCCTTCCACTGGTGCTCTTACTAGGCTATTCATTGCTACCTATGAGGTTGGAGCCCAGGGTCAGTCCATGTATAGTCTTTGGGTAGTGGCTTAGTCCCTGGAAGCTCTGGTTGCTTGGCATTGTTGTTTATATGGGGTCTCGAGCCCCTTCAAGCTCTTCCAGTCCTTTCTCTGATTCCTTCAACGGGGGTCCTGTTCTCAGTTCAGTGGTTTGCTGCTGGCATTCGTATGGCTTCGTTTTAAAAGCATCTCTCTAACATCAATCCAGTGGCTCTACGCCTGGCTCGCCAGCTGAGAAAAGGACCTAAGCCAATCAGCTAGTGCATGACCTCATCCTCATCGGATAACTCAGGCAACAATTACTTATAGATTAGTAAGATAGCAGAAGAGGTTGGCTTGACTTCACTTGGCCTGACATGACTATTACCTTTTCTTTTGGGGGGTGTGTCTCACATGGTAGGGGTTTAGAGCAGTCTGCCTGGCCCTAGAGAGCAGAGCTTGGCTTATGCAATGGAGGAGTCATGGAAGAGCTGACACATTAGCAGAGATGACAGTAGAAGATTCTCACAAGGATGCCAGATAGGCGCCGTGACAAGGTTCTCTCCAACCCAGAGCTGACCTACAAGAGCTCCCCTGGCCTCCCAAAGGAGGGTGGTTATCAGGCAGCAACTTCATTACACTGGTGCTCTGGAGACATTTGGTTCTCAGTGGGCACCCTGACCCCAACTCTGCCCCATGTGAGAACAAAGCCACGGCACCCATAGCAGCTGTCCACTCTCTCATGACTAAGGGCTGTGGGATCTGGGAAAGTATTTGCTCTGTTTACTTTGGGCCAGAAAAAGTCGCATCTTGTTTGTGTGTAGATGTTTAGCAACAGAGAGATTGGGCAGTCTAAATTTAATAAATACTAAAAATATCATTGTTCCGATACGAAATACGATCAGCATTTTCCCACCTGGTGGGCTGGTGGGACTTGCATCCCAGGATCCCACAAACATGGATTAGCATGAGTTTTCTCGTCTTAGGAATTTTTTCCTGGGCCAGAGCCTGGCATTTCATCCGCGAGCCCAGTGAGCTCAACTATCTCATCTATGTAAGGCCATGACACTTGGTCCCTACAATTTCAAATATAGGCAGAATGCCCCTGGTGGATGTTCTCAGTGAAGCCAAGAGAGCTAGTTCATACTGCCATGAGAAAAATATCCAGGCAGCCTGGACCTCTCTCACAGCACCTTGTAAGGACATGGCTCACAAGCTCAGTATCCATCATGGCTCCCACTGAGGCCCCAAGAGCTAGGTTGGGCCTCAGGCATGGTTTGGATGCCCATGGAGACATCTGCCTATGTTCATGACAGAAGAAAGGGGAGAGGAGCCTTAAGCAGTTTGATTCTACTTTTGTCTGATGTGTGAGTGAATTTTCTCCTTGCTGTGTCCAAAGGCCTGACCAAGGTACCTGACTCAAAGCCAAGGTTCAGTCCATCATGGTGGAAAAGGGATGGCAGCTGGTACATTGTTTCTACAGCCAGGAAAAGAGAGAGAGAGAGAGAGAGAGAGAGAGAGAGAGAGAGAGAGAGAGAGAGAGAGAGAGAGAGAGAATGAATGAATACTGGTGCCCAGCTGGTTTTCCCTTTTTAATTCAACCTCAAACCCTATGGGATGATGCCGCCCACCGTTAGGGTATGTTTTCCCTTCTTTTTTTTTCTTTTTTTTTTTTTTCTGGAGCTGGGGACCTTGTTTTTCCTTCTAAGTTAACCAAATCTACAATCTCCTTCATAGATATTCCCAGAGATAGTGTCTATAAAGAGAGTCTGCCTCCTGTCAAGTTGACAGCCAGTATTAACTACCACAGCCCCTACCTGAACAGTCTACACTAGGGTTGAAGGGAATGGAGTGTGGATGGTGTGGGGTTGAAGGACCTGATCCAATGGCTCACCTGACCTTCCAGTATGTTGTTTTGTTAGAATTAGTTGTGATTGACATTCTCAGGGATGACCAAGTAGCCTCAGGCCTCTGGCTTCCTCGGCAGGTGTGGGCCTTGGGCAGGTGAGAGAGCCCTCTCCTCCCTGTAAGTAGGGAACGGAGTCACTATGAGAAATGAGCATCTGTGTTTCTCCTGCACATTCAAGTGCACATGTGTGCAGTGTACCTGTGTTTTACATTTTGATTTATTTGGAATATATTGCTGTAAAAATTATAAAAAAAAATAGGGGTTGGGGATTTAGCTCAGTTGTAGAGCGCTTGCCTAGCAAGCCAAGGCCCTGGGTTCAGTCCCCAGCTCCGAAAAAAAAAGAAAAAAATTATAAAAAAATAAAAGCTATCTTTTTACCCCACACTAGATCTGGCACCGCAGTGCCCCAAGGTATCTGGTAGATGGCTTTATATCAGTCAGCAAAGCCTCTCGCCTGCTTTGCTCTGTCCCACATCACACTGCTGATGGCTTCTCCCTGAGCCTGGCAACAATCTCTCTACCCATCTATTTCCCAAGGCAGGTTGCCACCATGCCAGAAATATGCATCCCAATTCCATGGTGCACACTCTCTTGAACAGAAATCGCCACATGAAAGAACACAGAACACAATAACCTCTGATCCAATTGATAAGATATAATTTGCTCATCTAGACATACAAAGCCCTGTATACATCCATCCCTTAAGAATATTCATAACAACCTGTAAATGTACAGAGAGAATCTTAAGATCCGCTTCCACGTTCTCTCGGCTGCCTCTCCTCAGCTCCTCTCAGTCTCCTCTTCGTCTCTAAAACTTTTCCCCGCCCATCTTTCCTTCTCATCCAATGACAGGCCTCATCCTATCTTGTACCCGCCTTCACCTGTACAGTGACCTCATCCTACAGTGTGGTACAGTGCCATGCTAAATGGCCATGGCACTGCTCTCAAGGCCCACCCTTGACATTGAAATCCCCAGGCATCCATGTGAAAAGGTACTGACTGTCTCAGCCAGCTTTCTGTCACGGTGACAAAACTCCCAAGACAGTCAACTTGAAAGAGTTTAGTTTGGCTTCCGGTCTCAGAGCTTTGCACTTGGCTTGCTGCTTTCCGACGGGTAGCAGGGCGGTGCACCCAGGTGCTGAGTCCTCCGTGGAGTAAGAATGTAAGAATGAGGAGACAGCTTGGGGTGGAGGGGACACGGAGGGGACAGGACACCAACATGGGACACTAGACATGGGGGACCGGGGTTCCAATACTACTTCAAGGACTCTTTCCCAATGATCTGACTTCTTTCCTTTAGGACATTCTTTAAAGTTTCTATCACTTCTCAACAATGTCAGACTGGGGACCAAGCCTTTAAATGGAGCCCTTTGAAGCTGCTTATCCAACCAGAGCATTTCTGGAACATGAGCAGTGGGTGGCAAGAGGCAGCAGAGGCATGAGAATAAAAAAGCCAATACTAGTGTAGAGCATCAGGGGGCAGCAGTGCAGAGCATCAGGGGACAGCAGTGTAGAGCATCTGGGGGCAGCAATGTGGAGCATCAAGGGACAGCAGTATAGAGCATCAGGGGGCAGCAGTGTGGAGCATCAGGGGGCAGCAGTGCAGAGCATCAGGGGGCAGCAGTGCAGAGCATCAGGGGTCAGCAGTGTAGAGCATCAGGGGGCAGCAGTATAGAGCATCAGGGGGCAGCAGTGTGGAGCATCAGAGAACAGCAGTGTAGAGCATCAGGGACAGCAGTGCAGAGCATCAGGGAGCAGCAGTGTGGAGCATCAGGGAGCAGCAGTGTGGAGCATCAGGGGGCAGCAGTATAGAGCATCAGGGGGCAGCAGTGTGGAGCATCAGGGGGCAACAGTGTAGAGCATCAGGGACAGCAGTGTAGAGCATCAGGGACAGCAGTGTGGAGCATCAGGGGGCAGCAGTGCAGAGCATCAGGGGGCAGCAGTGTGGAGCATCAGGGGGCAGCAGTGTGGAGCACCAGGGGCAGCAGTGTAGTGCATCAGGGGCAGCAGTGTAGAGCATCAGGGACAGCAGTGTAGAGCATCAGGGGCAGCAGTGTGGAGCACCAGGGGCAGCAGTGTAGAGCATCAGGGGGCAGCAGTGTGGAGCACCAGAGAGCAGCAGGGACTCATGGCCTATGCTTTCCTGTATTTTTATCTCGTTTATTTGCCCTTTAATATCAGAGGAAATAGGGGCTGAGGCCACACCACAAATGGAACTATGCAATCATTTTCCTGTTGAAAACTTTTGCATGCTTTAGTGACGGGTGGGAGCAAGGTCTAGCAGGGCCAGAGCAGACTGCAGGGTGAGGCTCCGTGTCCCCAAAAGCCAGAGTACAGGTCAGAACCACAACTGTCACAGCCCGGAGGAAGGTCTGCCTGGGTTCTGTATCTCTCTTTCCTGGGCTTTGTCCGTATCTTCTCAGTGACCCTAGGAGTTGCATTTCTGTTCCTATTCCTCAACACACATCAGGCCTGAGCAAGAAGCCTGACTGAAGCCCATGGGGTGACCATGTTGTTCCAGGCAGTTTGTCCTGGTCCCATCTCTCTTGTGGAGACCTACACCCACCTGAGTCCCATTCCCTGGCTGTCTCCTTGCCCTGCTTTCCTTCCTCTCCACTTGGGTGTTTGTATCTGACCTCTTGGTAAGGTCAGTGGCTGGAGCCTGCACAGCCCCCTTCCAGGGCTGCTGCCGAAGTCAGGGTGGCCTATTTAAATTTAATTTGAGCTTGAGGAAAACCCGAGTCACATGTCCACTGGAAGTCTCTCCCGACTACCTGAAATTCTGATTTACCTGGGTAGCCTGGATTGCTGTAGGCTGACTCCGTCTGTCCTGTTCTCATTCTGTTAGAATATGTACCTAGCTGGATGCTGCTCTGAGCCACTGACTTCCCAAGGGTGGATGTCACTACAAGACAGCCATACCTCCTCTCATCCCTGCTTTAGAAGAACCATCACACTAGTATCAGCCTGCCAACCGTGGAGCAGACCATTCTTCCAGAGAAAGTGTGTTTCCTCCCCAAAGCAATCTGCCTCCCAACTCAGCATGGACGGGCCTGGCTCTGGCCCCAGCAGCTGACATACTCTTATTACAAATGGACAGGACTCCACGTAAGCACAAGTCTGAGGCTGCTGGTTGACCAGAAGTTCACAGTATCCAATCAGGAGCAGAGGCTTTCCACGTCGGTCTTTTACAGAGCTGCTGGGACAGGTTTTCATCTCATCAACTGGGCTTTCCTCAGTGGTGCGATGCTCCCACAGAGATGGGCAGAATGAGAGCCTGGGTGTGGAAGAAGAGAACTAGCTCGCAGTTTGCCTGACCTCTGAGGGCTGCAAAATGCCACAGAAGTGGAGAGGAAGGATTTAAGAAATGGTGTTTGCTAAAGGTCAGCTCTGGGAGCATAAGCCATGCATACGGTGGTGGGGCACTGGATGGATGAAAGTTGAGCTGAACAGCCATCCCTGGATCCCACCCTAGAGCTGAGAAGGATGCAGCAACCATAAAGGCAAATACTAGGGAACTACATACCACCAGCCTATGGGAGCATCCCAGATGGCCATGACTACCCTGACAGGTTCCCCAGTAAAAGGGGAGCGTTGGAGAGGCACACGGGGCAACGGGGAGGAGGTTTAACTGGAAGTCACTGAAGGGAGCTAAGAAGGGCCTCAGAGGCTCAGGGATGCACCTGGCTGCCTACCAAAATTGCCATCTTGTGGATGGATAGGCTCAGGGGGAAGGGTCCACATCAGGCACCTCTTGGGCTTCCCTTTGTATACTGTGGTGGTTTGAATATGCTTAGCCCAAGGAGTGGCACTATTAGGAGGTGTGGCATTGTTTGAGGAGATATGTCATCATGGGTGTGGGCTTTAAGACCCTCCTCCTAGCTGCCAGGAAGCCAGTCTTCTAGCAGCCTTCAGATAAAGATGTAGAACTCTTAGCGCCTCCTGTACCATGCCTGTCTGGATGCTGCCATGCTCCCACCTTACTGATAATAGACTGGACCTTTGAACCTGTAAGCCAGCCCCCAGTTAAATGTTGTCCTTATAAGAGTTGCCTTGGGCATGGTGTCTCTTCACAGCAGTAACTTTACTCTTGGTCCTGCCTGTGCTTCCTGCTGTGGCTAAGGTGAAAAGCTGTGTAGTGACCCTGGTCAGCATCTCTCAGATCGCAGCTTACCCTGTGAGATCACCACCCTACCTCTCATATCCCACTGTCACTCAGGGATCTGTGGAAGCCTGGTTGTCATTCTTGCATGGGCAATCCTGACGTTTAGGAGACTGAAAGCCTTTGGGTTTAAAAAAATCTCACCCCGTTGACATATGACTCACTCCAATTACCATATAACTTTGAACTCCTGCTGTTTCTTCTCCTTTAGTGGGACAGCAGACATTTACTCGGGGCCTGAGACTATACTGAGCAATTGAGGATGAGTCCAGAGAAATATCTCTCTGGAGCTCATTTTTCAGGAAGACAAAATAAATGTGCCTGTGCGTGTGTTATATGTGTATATGTATACATATACAGGATATACTGTCATCACCTAAGCAAATGACAGTAACAACCAGGCCTGGGGTCTTGCTGACAGGAACTTAGGAAAGAAACAGGCTTGCTATTCATCAGTTTTTAGTTGTCTGTCCCTGCCTCTGTTACATGGAATTAAACTCAAAGCCAGCTGGAACTGACAATACATGAGTCACTTTCACCGTGTCAGCAAGATAACCTCACCCCCAGACACCCATCCACAGAGCTTCATGGTCCTGAGGGCCACATCCCGCAGCTGGAGGATGTGTGTTGGGGGTGGTGCCCATGGCCTGGAAACCAGAGAATAAATTGGAAAGGTCAACTCCAGGGAGGTCCTGCAGTCTCCATGGTGACATCTCAAGTGACACAGAGGTCACGGAAGGTTGCGCTTAAGAGCCACAAAGCCGGGCTGCCAAAGTCTCTGGGAGAAGGTCAAAGGAGGTAATGGAGCAGGAAAATCAGCCCGGGCACAGTCTGGGAAGGGACAGCAGCCGAGCCCAAGCATGCACAGAGGCTCCAACCTTTCCCTTTTCCGCCTTGGGAATCTGTGTCTCCTTGTGACATCTTAGCCAGCTACCCAGACCCTTAGCCCTAAATGTAGACATGGCCCTTTGTCACCATTCTATTTGGAAGTGGCCCCATTGCTCCCAGTTGGTGGCCTCCCCAGTATCTTCTGCAGCACCTACAATAGCCACGCCTTCTGCTGTGTTTGAAAGGAAAGGGGCCACCCTGACTGGGGCCACAGGTGGCTTTGCACATGCCTCCTGGGAGTAGATAATTGGGCCCTGGTGCTACCGTAGAAGCTGTGTTTGTTATTTCCTCTGCTGGTGGTCTGCCACTCCCCCCCCCCAGCCCCACCCAGGTTCTGGTGTTTCGGCAGGACCTTTAAGAGGTGGAGCCTAGTGCAAGGGAGTGAGGTCATGGAAACACTGCTTGGAAAAGATTAACTCAGGTCTCATGGGACTTAACTAGTTCCCAGACTCCCAATGAAGAGGGGCAGATGTGAACGTCATGCTCTTGAGACTGCATAACTAGTCATTATTATCTAACATTTTTTCATTGATTAGTTGACTTATTGATTATATGTGTGCATGCACACATGCCCATATATGCAGATATAGGTTATGGGGACTGAATTCAGGTGATCAGGCTTGGCAGCAAGCACTTTAATAGCGGAACTATATCAATGATCCTAGTTTATTAAAGATTTATTATTTTCCTGTGTGTGTGTGTGTGTGTGTGTGTGTGTGTGTGTGTGCTGGTGCTCATTGTTATGAATTATAATGAGGTAAGGGGGTGCCTGACAGGCCCAAGCCAAGGTGTCCTTCTGAGAAACTATGCCATGCAACAGATCTGATATGAAGGGAGGTTTATTTAGGGGAAGGGAGGGGAGTGCGGGCCTGGAGAAGGGGTAGAGGTGGACAGATGGGGAGCAGAGCCATGAGGGTAGAGAAGGGAGCGTAGAGAAGAACAGAAAGGAGAGAGAGTGGGGAGGGGGAAGGAGACGGGAAGGGGGGAAGGAGGAAGGGAGAGAGGGAGAGTGAGAAGGAGAGGGAGAGAGAGAGAACTGCCTGGAGCACATGGGAATAGAGAGAGCTGGAGTGGCGAGCTGTTGTTTTCTATGCTGCCCATGCCTGGCAGTGGCAGGTAATAGCTGCAGATGATGATGTAAGCCCTGGGAGGAACCTAGTGGAATTGTCTGTAAGCCAACACCCATGAAGGTTAAAGTAAGGCTTTAGATCACTTAAAGCTGGAGTTACACGTATGTGTGAGCCTCCAAATGTGGGTGCCCGAATCTAAATTCTGGTCCTCCGAGAGAGCAGGATGTGATCTGTCTTAGTCAGTGTTCTATAGCCGGGAGGAGACACCAAGATCACAGCAACCCTTATAAAAGAACACATTTAACTGGGGCTTGCTTACAGTTTCCGAGGTATAGTCCATTCTCACTGCGGCAGGGAGGCAGGGGGGCAGGGAGGCAGGGAGGCAGGGAGGCAGGGAGGCAGGGAGGCAGCGAGGCAGGGAGGCAGCGAGGCAGGGAGGCAGGGAGGCAGGGAGGCAGGGAGGCAGGGAGGCAGGGAGGCAGGGAGGCAGGGAGGCAGGGAGGCAGCGAGGCAGGGAGGCAGGGAGGCAGGGAGGCAGGGAGGCAGCGAGGCAGGGAGGCACCAGAGAAGGAACTGAGGATTCTACAGCTGGATCTCTAGGCAGCAGGAAGTAGAGCGTGCCAGTGAGCCTAGCTTGGATCCTTGCGACCTCAAAGCCCCCAACCAGGGACATACCCCCTCCAATAATGTCACACCTACTCCAAAAAGTTCACACCCTTAATCCCTTTCAGGTAATGCCACTCCCTGATGACCAAGCATTTAAAGCACCACGTGGTCTCTTCCGTGGAGCATCCCTCCCACCCCTGTAACTAGGCATAAATAAACCTATTTTTCAAGGTTCTCACCCTTGGGCATTTGAGCTAGGCAAACTAGACACAGACATTATTGACACTGACAACTCTGCCTGTGTTATTACCCTCACGGGACAGTGAGGATGTTTGCATCAGCCTCGCTCGTTCTTCCTCCTTCAAAGCCAGCCGTGGCTGGTTGGCTCTCATCTGGGATTGCTCTCTGATCTCTGCTCTCACCACCAGGCTTCCTTCCCTGCTTCACCCCACCCACCCACCTACGGACCCTGTGGGTACCTGGAGCTAGCCTGGTTGATCTGGGATAATCTCCACTTCTCCAAGCCCTTACCTTATAAGAAAGAGGTTTGGGGACTAACCCAAAACCTGTTTAGGGACATCTTTGGGAGAAGGAGATTCAGCTACTGGCCCAGCTCCTTTGTCTTCCTCTTTGTCGAGCTCCTATTGAGACTGGGAACTCAAAGCAATCCCCCAAAGACTCATTTTCATGCCCCACTTCCTGAATCCTGGCTCTGGTGCACAAGGAGGTCATGTTAGTTAACTTTCTCTTTGCTGAAACCAAAGATCAACACGAAGCAACTTGAGGAAGGAGGTGTTCATTTGGACTTACTATTTAGGAAGAGTATAGCCTGTAATGGCAGGGAAGCCGATGCAGGCAGAGTGCAAGTTGGCAGGGCTGGCCACATTGTATCTGCGATCAGGAAGTAGGGCTGGGTGATCGATCCAGCAAAGTCCAGGCCCAGGATTCAATTCTCTACCTCAGAAGTTTTCATGACCTCTGGAAACAGCAGTGCTTGTTGTGGATATTTCCCGAGCAAACTACAATGGGGACTCTCATAAAGTTCCAAGAAACTGAGTCAGGTTGTATCATGTCGACGAGTCCCATCCCTATCCCGCCCCACAATCCCCCCAACCCCTCCACTCTCACCACCCCCTGTCCCCACTATCTAGGTTGCACTCGGTCACACTCCTGAAGTGCAACTGGCATTTCAGGTGACCTCTTTCCCTTCCCTAGGATGGGCCAGGAACTCTGGAGACCAGAACCTTTCCGGCTAACGGAAGAGGAAGGACAGGACCAGAGAGGGATGCTCTCAGGCACTCACTGCTCTGGTTTCCCCGGGGGGGGGGGGGTGGAAGAGCCTGAGTTTAACAGCCTCTCCAGAGAGGACCCAGACTGACAATTTTGTCTTCTAGATTCTGTGTTGATGCCTGACTACGCTAAGGTCCACATGACAGACAGACCAAGCCACGGGAGGATAAGAGATGGCGTTAGGGCCCTGAGGATAGATCTCAGCCACGGCCACTAGAGGAAATGGTTTTTGAAGGCAGAACTGCCCGAAAGGTAGGCGTTGTTGGGAGGTGCGATGACTCATCCTCCTGCACATTTCCAAAGCCTTTTGTCCAGTCAGCATCTCTGAGGACCATAGCTTGGGATGGGTATGGCCTCATCTTCTCCAGGCACTGCCCCCTGTCTGCTCTGCACTTTGGTCTGTCTGCATTTAGTTTTGCTGCTTCTAACCACAAGATAGGATTTGTGTTGGTTTTTGTTTTGTTTTGTTTTTAATTGAGACTGGGTCTCACTGTGTAGCTTTGTCTGGCCCAGCGCTTGCTATGCAGACCAGGCTGGTCTCAAACTCAGACATTTGTCTGCCTCTCCCTCCTGAGTGCTGGCATTTAAGTTGTGTGCCACCACCTTCAGCTTAAAAAAAATAGATTTTTAAAGAGCCTCTCTGAGAGAGAATGGGATCTTGGTCCATACTGGAAAATGCCCACTAGGAAAGAACAGAAGCCGAATGCCGCTACCAGAGCACAGGAAGTTAACTCTGCAGACTTGTAGGCCAGCTGGAGACCACTGGGGACAGGTTTCTGACAGACAGACTCCGTAGCACCCAGACATCAGGCAGAGTCCTTGTCTACCCTCCCTCTCCCCCAATCCCTTTCTTTTCTTTCTTTCTCTGTCTGGGTTTGCTCCATGAGAGGTCCCAAGAGTTTAAGCTGGAGAAGCAAGAGACCCATCTCCTTTTTTTTTCTCTTTTTTTCCTTTTTTGTTCTTTTCTTTCTTTCTTTTTTTTTTCTTTCATAGTCAGAGGACAGAAGTTGAGCACACACAAACCCAAGTCTGTAATTAGCTGTCCCCTAGGGCCACCAGTCACGTTCCTGGGAACAAAGTTACATCCTCTCTCACTGGCCCTCAAACCATGCTGGGAGCTTCTAGAGACCTCACACTGCAGCTTCCCTAAGTGGTCCCGCTCTGTGCTGAAGGGACAGCAGAGAAGAACCACCTCAAAGTCCCCTTCAGCATAATAAAAAGCAAGCCCGAAGGCAGGCCGGATCAAGGGCACACCCAGCTTGCTGGTTCCACATGACTCAGCCTGCCCATCTGCTCAAAATCAGGGTCGGAGCATCTCCAACCCAGTGACCACTCACTCAGCTGCTGCCCCTGGAGGCAGCCAGAGACACCGTGTAGACACACATTGCCGAGCTCCCCCAATATTTACACAGACAAGTGTCAGTGGGATTTGGCCTGTAGGGAGCAGTTTATGGACCCCTGTTCTAATTTGTGAAACATGAATCGAGAAGGTGCCTAGCAGGAAGGAATGTAGAGAAAATGTAAAACGCCTCAGGGCTTAGCACAAAATCTGGCAGTCGGAAGTGTGATAAATGCTCGATGTTAACAGGGCGTGTCGGAAGTCTGGCCCAGCTGCTCCTGATAGGTCCTGTGCTCATGTGCTTGTAGAAGCTGGGACCCTCCTTCATCCATCTGGGCCACAGCATCTGTAGAGAAAGATGGAGGCCTGGATGGGTGTTGGGTCACCAAAGTCACATTCATTTTTTAAAAGTTCCTGAACACCTAACCTTATTGGGGGCGGAAGGAAATGGAGGAAACCCCGTAGGTTCCTTTAATGGCTCCTTGAACTCCTCCCTGGATTGTCTGTATGTCTTCATCTTTGCAACTCTGCCTCTCATTGGTTTCTCTTCTCACCTACTTCAGCTCTCTTCATAAAGCTTCTGGGTAGCTCGGTCTGCTGTGCAAGCCCAATAGGGTTCCATGCATGTCTCATTGATGTCTCTTCCGTGACCAAACACCTGAGAAAAAGAAGCATTTCTCTCACAGTTCCATCCTGCTGGGCTTCTGGCTACTGCGGTGGGAGCCAGTTATATTCCCACCTGTGATAGTCTGTATATGCTTGGGTCAGAGAGTGGCACTATCAGGAGGTATGGTCTTATAGGGGTAGGTGTGTCACTGTGGGTCTGGGTTTTAATACCCCAGTCCTAGCTGCCTGGGAGTGAGTATTCTGCTAGCAGCCTTGAGATGAAGATGTAGAACTCTCATCTCTGATGCACCATGCTTGCCTGGACTCTGCCATGCTCTTGCCTTGATGATGATAATGGACTGAATCTCTGACCTCTAAGCCAATTAAACGTCCTTATAAGACTTGCATTGGTCATGGTGTCTGTTCACAGCAGTAAAACCCTAACTAAGACACCACCAATTAGGAAACAGAGCATCAGATTCTATTGGACATAGCTAGTCTACAGAACCCACATTGACCCCATTCCAGTCCTCAGTGACCTACTTCTGCCTGCTACACCACACCTCTCCAGGGTTCTATGACCTCCCCAAACATTACTACCATCTGGGAATCTTGTGAGAGGTACGTCACATTCAAACCTTACCTGGCTCTGCTTCCCTGGTTAAGATGTTCAGTAGCTCTACACCTCCTGCAGCCTTCCTGGCTTCACCAGTCCTGGGCAGGAGGCTGTGTACCATAACCCCAGCTGGCTGCCCCTGTTGGGGACTGGGGTGAAGACAAAAGGAAGTCACATGCAGTGTTTTCTGTATAGCTGTTTCTCGAATTTGTAACTCATGTTGTTTTAGTTTTCGATTTCTACGTGCCAATCACTGTTAAACTGAGTGACTTGAAGCAATAAACATCTTTGCCTACAGTGTCTGTGCACGGGGAAATCCCAAGGAACTTAGCCAGAAGGCTCTGGCTCCAGGCTTAAGGCAAGATGCTGGCATCTGAAGGCTTGGATGGGTTGCCTCTCCCACAGGGCTCTTGGCAGGCAGTTCCAACCCTTGTGGCTGCTTGCTGGGGGCCTCAGCTCCTTGGCCTTGGATCATTCCATCCAGCTGCCTAAGTAACTTTATGCTGTCAGCTGGCTTCCCTCGAGAGGACTCAAGAAAGTGAGGGACATGCTTGGATGATTTGGGTAACCTGTCTTTGGAAGCCAAATATCGCACTTCTGCTAAACTCTCTTCAGTGGTAGAAAGGCTCACACAGCACAGCCCCCATTCCAGAGGAAAGGGACTAAGCCAGCTCTTAAAGAACATGTGCCCAAGAATCCACGGGCATATCTTAAAACCACCACTCACCCATAAGCTCCCTTCTCAGCCAGCACACTGGTGTATGGAGACACATAGCCATAAGAATCCACTGTGCTCTGTGGCTCTCACGATCATAAATAGTGTGGTTCTTCCCCAAGCTTCTCTCTGTCTGTAGAAAATGATAAGGGTCTGGGTGCTGTAACATACCTCTAACCTCAGCACTCAGCAATGGAGTCAGGAGGACCAGGAAGTTCAAGACCAGCCTCTGCTACATAGTGAACTTAGCCAGGAAACAAACAACAGAAAGCCATGAGCAATAAAAATGGCTGCACAGCAGAAGAATGGGGAGGGGAAGACAAAAGGAGGAAGAAGAAGGAGGAGAAGGAGAAGGGAGAGGAGGAGGAAAAGAAGGGAGAGGAGGAGGAAAAGGAGGGAGAGGAGGGGGAAGAGGAAGGAGAGGAAAAGGGAGAGGAGGAGAAGGAAAAGAAGGAGAGAGAAGGAAAGGAGGAGGAGGAAAAGAAGGGAGAGGAAGAGGAAAAGGAGGGAGAGGAGGGGGAAGAGAAAGGAGAGGAAAAGGGAGAGGAGGAGAAGGAAAGAAGGAGAGAGAGAGAAGGAGGAGGAGAGAGAAGGAAAGGAGGAGGAGGAGGAAGAGGAGGAGGAAGAGGAGGAAGGAGTGTGCCTGCAGAACAGCACTAGCACTGAAGGTTCTGATCTGAAGGTGCGACCAATTTTGGATTGTAAGTAGATGGAGGAATTCCACCCCTGGGCAGAGGCACTGCATTCTTACCAAACATGTGCACATGCTTTTCTTGAGTGTTTTTACAAAGACTCGAGAGTAATAATGACTCACACGACGTCTAGATGTTTAGGGAGTAAGGTCTTTCGAGTTGTCTGCAGAGTTCTGAGGTGCACAGGACTGTGTTCTTGGGAACCCTGGAACCAATCTCCCTGGATGCTCAGAGATCACATTGTACATTGGCTAAGGCTTCTACCAAAGGCTCCATCACTGGGATGTGACAGACTCTGTGGGTTGACCGAACCTCAAACGATGGAGTTTCCTCATGGTCATGAACTTCCTGTCTCTCTGCTGCTAGCCAAGACTGACAGCACAGCTGTAGCACATCCACAAAATCCAGTGTTTCTCGGCACATGACAACCTGAGCTAACAGCCTCCATGTGGCCTTCACTCCTTCTGCCATCCTGCCCTCTACAGGACCTGAGGGAAGAGGGCCATGATGAAGGCAGGGGGCCAGGCCTCTCTCTGGGAGGTCTCCCCATATGGACACTCATCTATTGTCACTCGGGATTCTCCTGACTCACTGGGGATTCTCCTGACTGTAGGGTCACCAACAATTGTCCAAGGGACATTGTGGGCTGGCAGTGCCTAGGCCCAGATATTCAGAGCCCTGAATTTCAAATCCGCCAAAGCTTCCTGCAGACCCACATTCCTTGTAACATTATGAAAGCCAGAAAGACATTTCAAATCCTCGCTGAGACAAATCACTGCCTGGCGTAGTGAGAGCGCCTGCCTGGCACGGCCCGTGTTTACAGAGTCACAGGAGGTAGGGCAGGGAGCAGAAAGCCTGCGTGCACTCCGTGGAGAGCATTGTGTTGCTATGAGCTGCAGGCACGTGGGAGCGATTAACATTTTTCTCCGAGCAGAGGGTAATTCTGTGGTTGGTACTTCTTGGCGCCTGGCAGCAATGAGTCAGGTTCCCCCTAGTGTCTGCAGCCTATTTCCTGGTCCCTGTGTCCTGTACCAGCCCACCAACTATTCTGAATCTGTGAATCTGGTTGCTGACCTTGGCCACCTGGAGATGCTATGGACCTGACCTTAGTGGTTGATGCTAGGTCCTATGTAGCTTCTAAGCTTGGATGCCTATCCCAGAGTCCGAGGCCTTTGCATGCTGCCTGGTCTGGGTTGGGTTTCCTAAACACTTCCTCCTGTGTCCTGCGTTTTACAGAAGGAAGGCTACAATAAAGCAGGAGCCTTGCCACCCTTGAGAAGCTCCTGAGAGGACTGGTAAAATTATCTCAGCTCAGAGAAAAGTAAAGGGGGAAGGGGGAGAAATCATGTTAAATACACTCGGAGTGAGGGGTGAGGTCTCTTTCCAAGTTTACTATTAGTGATAGTTCAGTACTAGCTGAGACGTGTCCCCAGTATTTAAAGCTTCAACATCAAGCACATGCTGTTTCTATAACATACCACAAGGGGCTTGCTTCTTCCCCAAGGGGCAGTTTTTGCTGTAATACCACAGAGAAAGGCGCTGGGGTATGAGCCTTTAATGGCTGCAGAAGAGATGGACCAAAGTCTTGAGATGAAGGGATCCCTACACTCGCGTTCTTCAGATGAGCGCCTACACCTGACCTGACCTCTAAAGTAGACCTTGGCAGAGTCCAGAGCCCAGGTAGGGTCTGAGCCCTAGTCTAGTCCAGCCTCTTTCATTAGAGAGGGAGTGATGGGCAGTGTGACCGTTAGTGTTACATTAACTATGCAGACCACTGGCAGTTAATGTGACCTAAGGGAAGCGAAGAAGCTGGCCAACCCTTATTTCTTAATGTGTATGAGGAGCTGTCTTAGGGAGCGATTAACCCTGGAATTAATAGGCTGAAAATAATGTCTATCCTTACCAGTGTGAGTTGGCTCCATCCAATCCTGTGTGGACCTAAGGCGGACAGAGTCTCAAAAAGGGTGTGGTGGCTAGTGGCAATTGTCAACTGGACAGACTCTAAAATCATCTGAGAAAAGGGCCAATGGGCATACCTGTGGGGGATTATCCCGATTGTATTAATTGAAGTGGGAAGACCCGCCCACTGTGGGTGGTGCCATTCTCTGATTGGATCTTGGTTTGTACAGAGGAACGGAGCTGAGCAGCAGGACTCATTGCTCCTGAAGGTGCAATGTGACCAACTGCTTCAAACATGGCTTCCCACTGTGGTAGACTAAACCCTGAGCTATGAGTGAGAATGAACTCTTTCTCCCAAGTTGCCTTCCTTAAGGTGCTTTAATCATACCAACAGGAAAGGGAGCTAAGACACAGGATAAATGGTCCATCCATCTTCTCTTGGAAGAGCTTTTGCTCTGACCTTTGAACTCTCTAGACTTACACCATGAGCCAGACACTTTTAGGGCTTTTGGATAAATGATACCAGTAGAGTTTGATGTTGTTTTGTTTAGTTTGGTTTGTAGTTGTTGTTTTTGTGGTTGTTGCTGTTTGGCTTCACTGTTTGGTGACAGCAAATCATGGGACTCTTTTCTGACTGGTTGACTGATTCCTGTACAGAATTCCCCTCAGGTACTGATGCCTTTTCTTCAACTCTATTCCACAGAAACCCTGTCTGACTCAGTGCCGCTCAGACGCCAAATCTTTTAAGTTCAGACTCCATTTTAGAGAACCTAACCTAAGTGTGAATTCTAACAGACTGGTACCTAGCATTAGTTTCCAGGTTGCCACCCCTCACCCACCCAAACCCCAGCCTAGCTCCAGTCTCTAGGCTAATCCAAAACAAGGCCAGAGTCTCCAGGTTACACCCTCAACAAGACCAGCATCTCTAGGTTATTCCCCCAACAAACCTGCACCCCCAGGTTGTAAGCCCACCCCTTGTCTAATGACCACCAATGCAGAGAGAGGAAATTAAGTTCATGGTATGACTCCCAGCACCAGCCAATTATGTTAAAGGCCACAGTAGCTTTCCAGTTAGATGCTTGAACACTTACTCCACCCCTTGCCCCAATAGATATCCAGGTCCCTCCCCTCATCCTGCATAATGGTGGTGTGCTGGGTCGGGGGCATGCAAGCTAGCTTGAATAGAATCAGGACGATGCTGTGAGTTGCATCGAATCAGCTCCTATCTGTTTTGGGGATCACTAACATTTCCCTGGCACTAGACCGCATCCCTCAGCAGTACCATCCCATGTTAGCCTCTTCCTCCCTTTCCCTCCAGTGCCTGTTACAGATTGCTCAAGCTGACCAGATTCTGAGCAAGACAGGAAGAATTTATGAAAATGTTTGGATCCTGTAACTAGCAAGGATTCATTCCTCCCTCAACAACAGAGAGATCCACCCTATCCCTCTGGTATCCCACAGCCTTTTAAGACTCCCACAATTGGCCTGGACATCTGTCCTACATCTTGGCTCTCCACACCCAAATATTGATTAATCTTAGGCGTGGTCCACAAATGATGTCAATACAACTTCCTATGGTCATCTCCAAGGCCTCAGTTGGGTCTATGAGATGAGAGTCAAAACCGCAGGGCCTGTAGCATACGGTGGTAGCAGGTCCCACCCCTGGACCATTTGTTGTGTATCACTTACTGCAACCCAAGTTGCTCTATGATTTGCTGTGCCTCCTTCCCTCAATCTTCCCAACAGCTTTTGAGGTAGCCATTAGAATGATTTCTACTTAGTAAAGACTGCCACACATTGGTACTTATAGGTCACCCCTTCCTCTACCCTGGCTGCTGGACACACACATTTTGTGTTTTATCTTACTTTGCTCCCATGGTATCTCCATGATCCCTTTCCATTTCACAGGCAGGAGCACTGAGGGCTTGGGAAAGACCCCAGACCATAGTTCACAATCATGAGAGCTGAGGAACCCATTCCAGTCAGTGGTCTTCAGAGTACTGAAGCCATCCAAGAGCACATGGCCATACAAGTTCCTGGTGGGATTCTTTCTCTGAAGGGCACTGCTCTAATAATCTCTCTGAGGTGACCCTGATGCCCCTCATAGAAGGCTCCATCTGTGGAGGACCTCAGATCAGCTCTTCTGGCCTTGCTGCTGGCAGTGCAATGACCCCAGCTGACTCTCCCTAGTGGACCAATGCTGAGGTGCAGAGTTCAGGGGGAGACATGGCCTACTTTGTGGGGAGGGCTTTGGCTGATGCCTGACACAGAAAACTCTGAAGAATGAGTGTATTTGAAACAAAGATTAAACTCAATCCACAGGAAGGATGGTGGGGGGGGGCGTGTCACTGAGGAGATTTGCCATAATCACAACCTTATGTCTTGCGAGAGTGGGAAAGTTTCCCCCCTTACACAAGGGCCCTGGAAAGTGCTCCAAGGAATCAGCTTCAAACCCTGATTAAGTTAAACTCAATGTGTCAGAGGCAGATGGAGTGAAAAGCGGGGCTCCCTGCAACTCCTGGCCATTAACTATATTATATTGACAAGAGATACTGTACGTAGACAAAGAAAACTTCAGAATATCCGGGGCGAAACTAAATCCGCCAAAGGTTATGGTATTCACTTTTCCTACAGCTTTCTAGGTAGACTTGAAACCTAATCTCACACCAATGGTTTTACTGAAAGAACAAACCAGTAAGAAGAGAGACGTAGCATTTACCGGCATTTTCTCTTCCTTTTAAATACTGAGCTTAATAATTCTGAAGCAGCTCTCTGCCCACCTTCTGCACAACGACTCATTTCTAGCATCCTTTTCAACACTGGCTAATAAGAGCTATAATTTGTGTCTCATAAAATCGCCTCCTGCTCATGCAACTGGACTTTGAAATGAACAATGACTGTATTGACTTCAGCCTCTGGGCCTGTGGCTGCCATGTGCACTTCCAATTTCCCAAGCATGTCTTTGACAACTGGCGTAGGATAATGGGCACCCGGAGTGGGCAGGAAATGGCTCCATGTTTCTTTCTTTCCTCTTCCTTCCTTTCTTTGTTTCTTTCTTTCTTTGTTTCTTTGTTTCTTTGTTTCTTTGTTTCTTTGTTTCTTTCTTTTTTTTTACCACGTTGTTCTGATTCTTGTGGAATGGTACCACTCAAACTTCATTTTATGACCAGCATCAAGGAAACACTGGCCCTCTTGGAGGCCCTTCCTCCTTCCAAAATGTAGCCCTGGTCTGGGTGACTCCTTCTTAGGTCAGGAGACTTCACTGCTGAGGAAGACAAAGGCAATCCAGTGAGCGACTGCACCCAGACTCCAAGCAAAATGCTTAATAATGACATCACCATCGAAAGGTCTTTGGGAAGCCAAGAATCACGACCTGGGATTGCCAGGATAAGCTTTTAAACCTCGGGGGTGAAAGCTGATTCACTCTTGCTTTCTAAAGGGTTGGAGGGAACTTGAGTAGGGCTCTCATCTGTGGGCACTAGCATGCACTGGGCTTTCAAAGGAGCCCTCCCCCACAGGGTAGCTAGGAAGGCCCAAACCCTGGCAAAGGCTTTTATTTCCTTGGTTTCCATGATTTACCAAGTGCCAGCTGCTTTTCCTAAATGAGGCCCATCTGAGAACACCCCTCCCCACCATGATTCCTGAGATGCCCCGTCTCTTGTCCTGTCTGCTCCTCTCTCCCAAGTGGCTCTCTGCTCCTTAAGGCAAACCTCTTACTGTCTCTTGACACACAGGGTCTGAAATCTGAGGTGGCCCTCACCTGCCACTCTCCATTGTCCCTGTGTGTTCTCATGACATTCCTCCCCTCATCTGAGACTTTCAACTTTGTCCCACTGCTGTCTCCCTGGGATAACAATGAGGCTCTATACTTGAACCTTGTACAGATTCAGACAGGAGAACAAGGACCTGGGCTATCAAAACCACCACAGCGCAGGAGAAAGGGCCTTCTGCTCCCATGGTGTAAGAATGAGAGAGGATCTCTGGCAGAGCAAAGATTACCACATTCCAAACTCTCCTGACTTTCAGATAACAGCAATCTTATTTGTGAAAACAGTGTAGGCAGACAGTTAGATGTTTCTCCTCAATTAATGACTTGAAGTCAGAAGATAGGAGGAATATTCTTCTGTAGCAATCAGTATTGCGACTGATATTTTAGTCATAAATGTCGCAATACTGGGACATTCCTCTACTATGCACGCCATTAGGAGCTAGCGTCTAGATTAGCATGTTCATGGCAGCATGAACGTCCCCTTCCCCCACTTCTTTGTAATCTTTGATATTGGGTTTTGCCCTTTTTAAAAAATAAGATTGTGTGTGTGTGTGTGTGTGTGTGTGTGTGTGTGTGTGTGTGTGTGTGTGTTGTAGCTGTCTTCAGACACACCAAAAGAGGGCATCAAATCCCATTACAGATGGTTGTGAGCCACCATATGGGTGCTGGGAATTGAATTCAGGACCTCTGGAAGAACAGTCAATGCTCTTAACCACCGAGCTATCTCTCCAACCTGGGTCTTGCCCTGACACAGGCATGCTCAGTCACTAGCTCTAAAGAGCATCTATCTTCCTTACGAAGTCGAGGAGAACATGAATCCAGGTACCTTGCTTGGACACCACTCTAGGTAACTCTCTGATATGCTGTCTTTTTTAAATTCATGGCTTGCTCAGTCATTGCTTGGCCTTGTAGAGACCCTTTACAGACGACGTTATCATGACTGCCAAGCAGTAGATCATCGCTTTTGACTTCACAGAAAGAAACTGAGGTTCATTGAAAAGTAGAGTCCTACCCAAGACAAGATTAGAGTCCATCCATGTCTGTGAGTTATCTGTGTCCAACCCATCAGGATGCACAGGGCCTCAGGCAGAAACACTTGTGTGTACATCACCGTGTTGTATTTATGTGTATGTGTGTGGAGGTGGGCATATGATTGCATGTATGTGTGAACGTGTGTGTGTGTGTGTGTGTGTGTGTGTGTGTGTGTGTAGTCCAGAGGTCAATCTCAAGTGTCATTCCTTAGCAACTCTCTACCTTATTATTTAAGACGGGGAGTTGTGACAAAGTCTTGACTGCCAATGGAAATCACTCTGTAGACCAGGCTACCCTCAAACTCAGAGAGATATGCTTGTCTCTGTCTCCATAGTGCTTGAATGTCCAGGTTTTAAAAGTGAGAACTGGGATCTAAACTCAGGAAAGCATGTTCCTGACTAAACCATTTTCCCCAGCCCCACCATAATAGATCTTGATGTCACATATGTTGGGGGTAATGTTTTATGCCCTTGAAGCCCTCCTGTAGTCTAGTCACTTACCAGCAATGTTTTGTGGAGTGCCAGTGAATGTCTGCAGGATCCTCTTAGCAACACAGCAACCCCTGTTAATTGAGACAAGGAAATATTCCAAGTGTTGGGGTGTCGACAGAGATAACCGTGACCCTCAGCCTTCCCCAGCTTTCTGTAGAAGACCTCAGGGGATTTTGATGGAATCTTTAAAGTCTGGTTAAATATGCAAGAACTTTGAACCCCAGTCTCGAATAATTAATGCTGAAAGTGTGACCTAAGTGCCAGAGGCTGATGTATATTTTTCAATCTCTGGTCCCTGAAGAGTAAAGAAACAATACTTTACAACTGTGCAATGCTGCTCTTTTCTCAGAGCTGGGCGATTGGAGTCCTTTACTCACTCAACAAAGCAAAACACAGTTGCCCCATTTGTCTTGCTTTCCAAATATTTGTCCATTTTGTTAGCCTCCCTGTGAACCACCTTCTTCATTCTGGAGGCCAGAACAGGACATGGTTTATGATAACCAAACTGCTGTCAAATATCCAAATATCATTAGGGTGGCCATTATACTAACACATGATGGTGCGTTATACCTCATCCCAGAATGTGCCTCCACTCCTGACTCCAGCGTCCCTGCCAGTGGGTCTTTTCCACAGACAAGTGTGTATGACTTTGTATGACTTACGTGTTCATCCCTTGACCCTGCTTACTATTCTAATGAATCACACTATGTCAAAAGCCCCATTGTGTTGCTTCCTATTTAGGGCAGAGAAACTGTAGAACATTCTGGAAAATCTATTTCCTTTCTCTTGTGCAATTTCTTTACACACCTCTCCAGGCAGTGTGGGTACAGAGATGCCGCAGTGTGAGCTGGGACAAGCCAATCGTGGTTTGCCAGAGGGTGTGGGAAAATTCTGTCCAGCTGGTGTCAGACATAGAATGGAGCTTAGGAAAGTCTGCCTCACTGTTTGATTCATGCTGCCACCTTTCCTAGGACACTTCCAGTCAGATCAGTAGCTTCCCAGTACTTGTGTGTAAGCGGATGTCTTCCTGACGCATGTGGAATGAGGTCAGCAATCATTTTTTTCTCGTATTATCTTTCAGCTTCCTACCATATAGAGCCAGCAACGCCATCATATGTGCCTTAGATAGTGGGAGAAAGCAGGTTTCTTGTAGTTCAGGCTAGCTCATGTAATGCTTTGACATGACTCTCCACTCTTTCATTCATTCATTCACACCCTCCCTCATTCATCTATCTCCCAGAACACTTTTAGAGAGCCCCTATTATGTGTAAGGTCTAATGTAAGATATTCTACCTCAGAAGCGCATGATCCACAGTGTTCCCAGCAGTGTGGCAAGCATACTGTGACCTTGTTTGAAATAAATTTGTCTTGGATCCATATTCACCACTGTTGTTGGCTACATTAGGTTAGACACACCCATACTACCTGATGTGTGAAAGGATATGTAGAAAAGAATTAGCTGTTGTGTCTGCACGTGCATGTGTGCCTATAGGTGTGCTTGTGTGTGTGTGTGTGTGTGTGTGTGTGTGTGTGTTGTGTGTTGTATACAATGCACAAGGAGGCCAGAAGAGGACCTAGGGTGCCCTGTTCTATCATGCACCATCTTATTTCCCTGAGATAGGATATGTCACTGAGCCTGGAGCTAGTCTGGCAGGGGAAAGCCCCATTCACTCTCCTGCCTCCACTCCCACCACATTGCTGTTACAGGCACAAGTGCAGTCATGCCTGACTTTCTGCAAGCATCCTGGGAATCTGGGCTCATGTCCTCATGTTTGCACAGCAAGCCCTCTCCCCCACCAAGCCATCTCCCCGGGCATTGCCTGTTTTTTGTTTTGTTTTGTTTTGTTTTGTTTTGTTTTGTTTTGTGACCTTTATTACTGAAAACAAAACATGTCACGAAATAAAAACCCCTTACGATTTAACCTGCAGATTTCTGCAGAAAAATAACACTTCAAACATAGTTACTACAACGATTACACAAAGCTTTGACCAAAAACTAGGTGGTTGAAATTATGGTTTCAAGTGAGTACAATCGAAGTGGGGGATTAAGGACATGTGGGGGCAGGGGATGAGGGGTGGGGCTGTTTCAGGGGCTACTCCAACTCCCTCATTCTCCATGGTTATTGAATTCCGATAGGTTAGGTAGAGGTTGGCAGTGGTGGAGGGGGTCTGCGGTCACAACCTTGGTTCATAATAAACGAGCAGGGCCTGTGATGCCAGGTCAGTGTGGGTCACTACACTTCAGGCAGTTTCTTCTGGATCAACATCTTGAAGTTAGAGGCGTGACCCATGAAATCATACTGAGCGTGTACCAGGAGTGCAAATGTTAAGAGCGAATGAGTGTGTGGACAATTGTTAAGGCTTTTTTTTTAATTTCCTCAAAATAAAGACCTGGACCACCATGCCTCCTGAGACCAGGCAAGGAGCATCATCAGACCTTCCAGCTCCCATGTATGTGGGGTGCCTGGTCGTTGGCTCTTGGCAGCTGTTGGGAGATGGTGGTGTAATGGGATCCAAGGCTCAGGGGCACTGCTAGGGAACAGGTGCAAAAGTGCAGCATGCTCATTGCATTTAGCAAGGGGCTCACAATTCCCCAGGGGCTAGCTGGTCTGCAAGATGAGATTACTGTGGAGATCTGGGAAATAAATTCCTTAGTCTGGCCTCTGTCTCCCATTCTCTCCTCTCTTTCTGATGTTTTATTCTTTTTCTTCTCTTCTCATTCCCATTCCTTACTTCTCCCCACCCAGCCTTCCATCTACTGACCCATCCACCCATCTACCCAGCCACCCATCAAGCCAGCCACCCATCCATCCACCCACCTACCCACCCATCCACCCACCCACCCAGCCACCCATCCACCCAACCACCCACCCAGCAATCCACACATCCATCCAGTAGCCCAACTACCTACCCATCCCCATCCATCCATCCATCCATCCATCCATCCATCCATCCATCCATCTCCATCCATCCTGCTTTTCAGAAAAGAATTCTTCTACACTTCTAAGTATGTGGAGAATTTTATACACTTTCTAGAGGGATGACATCACAGGATGCTAACAATGGCTCCGTGTGTGTGTGTGTGTGTGTGTGTGTGTGTGTGTGTCTGTGTGTCTGTGTGTCTATGTGTCTGTGTGTGTGTGTGTCTGTGTCTGTGTGTGTATCTATATCTCTTGTGTGTGTATGCAAATGCCCATGTGTGTTCACAATCTTGTGTGCACTCGAAGGAGAGACCTTTTAGTTGGAATGAGAGAATGGAAGCTTAAAGATGGTTTTAGTTTGGTTCAGAGCAAGGATAAAAGGCCCTCGTGGCTCTGGATGTAACATGATATTAAAATCAACACAGAAAGAAAAACTCCTTAACGTCAGGCAGATTTCTGCATTCTTTGCAGAGTGAAAGATTATACCCTGCATGTCTCAAGAATGCAGACAGAACACCCGTTTTTATTCTTGACTCTTTACTCTGTTCCTGTGTCACAGGCTAACCTGGTGAGACTGGAATTTTCCGTCTGTATGCTACGTGTGTATAAAGTTTCCTGAGAGCCTGAGCTTGGCTTTTCCTATGCATCTCAGAGCCTGGGTCGCTGCAGTGTCCCTGAGGCTCTGAGGCATCCTGACCATCTTCATTGGACTTTGTGGGAAATCCATGCAGCACAGGGTACTGTCTTTCCTAAGGAGAGGATTCGCTGCAATTGGGAGCTTCTCGTAGACATGCCCCACAGTTGCCTTAGGTCACGGACTCCGTGTGTTTCATACCAACTGTTCTTTCCTCTGAAATGTGTCAAGTGGAAATGAGACCTGTCCATTCTTCCTCACAGCTCACCTCAGGGACGTAACCCTGAGGTCTGTGCTCAGCGACCAGGGTCACAGGTGGCCAAATGGAATCGAAAGGGCCAGTTGCATAAACACTTTCAGGCTGGAGACTGCTGACAACTGCTACTTTAGACTCTGAAATTAGTTAAGTTCAGTCCCAGCTCCCAGCTTCTGAAGCTCCCTGAATACCTACCTGGAGGAGCTGCCTCAGGAATGCACTGACAGCCAAGGAGCTGACCCTGTCTGCCACTTTGCTGCCTCTTCAAACAAACAGACCCTTTCCTCTGTAGCTGTAATGTGTCTTCTGTCCTATCTTTGGAACCTATCACCACACACTGTCGCCCCAGAGGAAGTTACCCACTGGGGCTTCACATTTCAGTGTTGTACGCAGATTTTTCTCCTTCTAGGATGACAAGTACAAACACTGGAAGTCCTTACTGGACAAAGCAGGAGACCCACTGGGTCTTTTGTCCTTCAGCAACACCCCCTCTGAGATACACCCGTCATGCTCATAGTTTCGGCTGAGTCTTGTCAAGGGAGACCTACACAGACTGACTCTACTCCCTGTCCTCCAAACCCATGCTGAGGGCACAATGGTAACGCTGTCCCCATCTGTGTTAGAAATAATGAGACTCTAGGAATCGGTGGAAAGTGGTGACAGCAAGAGAGCTGATAGCCTGTCTCATAGCATCTGGAAGACCTAATACCTAGGACAAGGCCACCATTCCTCTTAGCTGGGGCCAGAATCTGAGGGACGGGAAGGGCCCTGCAAATCTGGGGAAGGATGAGATGGGGAAAGATGCCAAGGAAACACCTGGCAGACAGATCCTCTCCCCTCTCTCCTCTCCCCCACCCCACTCACTCTCACTCTCGATGTGTGTGTGTGTGTGTGTGTGTGTGTGTGTGTGTGTGTGTACATGTATGATCTCACTCAGACCAGACCTTCTTCTGATCACAACTTCAGACCAGACTTCAGGCCCTGCTGGAGCTACAGAGAATTGCTTCCAATGAGGCATTTGGATGATTTTGTTGCTGTTGTTGCAGTCTGAGGAATTGAACCAAAGGCCTCCTGGAATCTAGGCAAGGGTTCTACCATGGAGCTACAGTATATTGATACTACCACCACCACCACCACCACCACCACCACCACCACCATTGAGGTTATACTGTATACATTTGCACTGCTCTCTGGTTACTGTCTTTCTCTACTCTGTCTTATCTCCTTCCTACCTCTATCAACCTCCCTTCCTCCCTACTTGTCCTTTCCCAAGATTTCAGCTCTTTTCTCACATTTTACTTTGAGACTCAGCCTCACTGTAGTCTCCCCAGGATATCACTGAACTTTCTTTCAGTCCTCCTGCCTCCAGCTCCCAGATAACTAGGACTACAGGCCTAGAGCATTACCCCTAGACTTTTAGAGGCTACTTTGACAAAGGAATGTCCTAGCATTCCTAATTTTCCATGAGCAACCACGGATCACAGTGAGCTTACAGCGCAGTGAGCCTTAGACTGCATAGGCCACTCTCTCTAGCTGCCAGAAGCTTCCAGATCAAAGAAAATGAGTCATGTCACCCAAACACACAGTCACAGACTTCCAGGAAAGAGCTGCTAGGAAGTGGGGACCTCGATTGATTAGCTGTGGTGGGCAGGGACACTGTACTCGATCAGGAAGCCCTGGCTGGCTGGATGGGAAGTGCAATCTGCTGACCTATCTGGTTGTGCCTTCCAGTCACCAGCTGAGGAAGATGCCAGGGGTAAGAAGGATAAACGTGTGTGGAGAGAGCAGAGGGCTGGCTGGCTTGCAGATGAGGCTTCAGTCTCTACTGGAAGGGTGGTGCTTGCCTGGCAGCATCTGCCCAGGCTGCCCTGGGTCATCTGCTCTGAGACCTTCTTTCCTTCTCTCCACTCAGAGCGCAGCTGTTAGGGTCATTGTGCATCCCAGGTGGCTCTGTGTCCTCTGTGCCAGTTTATTCTCAGTCCAAGGACCTCGTGGTTCTGGGGCTTCCATTCTAGCCCCTACCCAACCCATGCTGATCAACAAAAAATGAGTAGAGTTCTTAGTTCTTCAATGTCAGATGCTAAGGTGATTCGGCCAGAAAGACGTGGGACACACACTGGTCTTGTTACCCGCTGCAGACCAACTTCTTCTGGCACTGTGGGATGAAGCTAGAGGGGTGTGGGTGGGTGTGGCTGCTGTTTTGTTAGGGCTTTGAGACCTCAAGATGTAATTCGTAGACTGGCCCAAAAGTGTCAGGTTTTCCTTGTTTAATCCCTTTTTTTCTCCACCAGGGGTTGGTCAGGATTCTTCACTCAGCTGATGTTTTTGATGAGTTAAGAACCCATCTCTAAGGGGTTGGGGATTTAGCTCAGTGGTAGAGCGCTTGCCTAGCAAGCACAAGGCCCTGGGTTCGGTCCCCAGCTCCGAAAGAAAAAAAAAAAAAGAAAAAAAAAAAAGAACCCATCTCTAAAGCTGACTGGTGTAAACCGACTGTCCAGGGAAGGGCAGAGCAGGCGACACAGACACTGGGCAGGGCAGCCAGTGCCAGCACAAGGGCTCAACTTGCCCTTCTTGGGGCCCGGACTGTTGGGATAACTGATTTTTGCAATGAGTTGGGATCATTCAAATATATTTTTAAAAAGTAGGGGATGGAGAGATGGCTCAGTGGTTTAAAAATACTTGCCATTGTTCCAGAGGACCCCAGTTTCATTCCCAGCATCCACATGGTAACTTAAGACTGCCCATAACTAACTCCAGAGAATCTGATGTCCTCTTCTGGCTTCTGAGGTCATTTGAACTCATATACTTATACCTACACACACACACACACACACACACACACACACACACACATTTTGTGTAAGCAAGCTGCCTCAGGCTCTGTTTTTACCTTGTTCTGTTGTTCACAGATTTTAGAGTCTAGGCTTTCATAAAATTACTTCGGGAGACTGCTGGACTCGCCTCATGTTGTAGAAGAGCTGAGGAGAGCTGTGTTTCTTGCAGAAATAATTGTAGGGAAGCTGAATGAGGTCTACACAGAGAACCCGTGTGTATAGGGAATAGCTTGGGAAGGGAAGGTGCTGGCCACGGATGGGCTGGTTTTGCAGAAGCTCTCTCTTCAGCAGAACAGTTCCTAGGGGTTTACAGGCACGAGTGATTTGGAGATATCCCTCCCTCAGTCTACTTCCTGAATGGCTGTGTAGGGTTACCATTATTACTGTAAGTCACGCTTTTATTTCTTTGAGACAGGGCCTCCCTCTGTAGCTCCCAGCGCTCCTGGAATTTGCTAGGCAGATCAGGTTGGCCTCAAACTCACAGAGATCCACCTGCTTCTGCCTTCTGCCTGAGCCACCGTGTCCAGCAAAGCTGGGCACAAAGCTGGAGATTTCTTCGTTGATTTTTAATTTTATCATGGTGGGCAAACATGTGACATTTAATCTTTCTAAAAAATAAGTTCTGGGGACTTATTTTAAAAGCAAGGCCATGCCCTTTGTGGAGAACACCCCTGTATACCTGAGTACCAGGTGTCTTCTGTGTCACTGCCGATGCTGCCCCTTTCAGATCTTTCCCCTCCAGGCATTGTGGTGTCTTTCCTGTCTTGTTCTGGAGACTCCACTCACCCGGGTCTTTAAATCCAGAATGGTTTCCAATGTCTCTTTCTTTCCCTTTCATCTCCAGACCCTGTATATCTGGTTCTTGTTTTCTCATCTAATCTAGCAATCTCTCTTGTGGTCAGGAGCATTCAAAGGGCTTTCAGTTGTAATGCAAATGTCCTCTGTCTAGACTGCCCAGGGTGGCAGCCACTACCACAGGTCACTACCCGGCACTGCTCTCGATTCTAATTTGCCTGAGGCCTGAATTTAAATTTAAATGTTAATGGGCAAAATGTCTAGTGACCACCACATTCGACAATGTGGGTTTACATAATTTACATTCCATGCACTTTTTAAAAGTTATCTTTAATCTTCTTTACACAGTCCAGTCGTTCTCCCACTCCTGGTCTGCCCTCCACCAGTTCCTCATCCCATTCTTCAGAGGATTCCCCCCCTACCCCACCAGGCCTCCCCACTCCCTGGGGCCTCAGGTCTCTTGAGAGACATTCCATGTACTTAATGATGCATTTGGGCTTATATTATTTTATTATTATATTATCGCTGTACAATAATAACATAGTTAACATTTTTAATACAGTATCTTTAATACAGATCATAACTACATTTCCACTTGTTAATTTTACATTCATTTCTGTCTTTCTTTTCTCTCTCTGCGTTTTATAATTAAGCACGTGCCTTTTGTGACTCTGTTTTATGAGTACTTTTTGATATTTATAGTATTAAAAATTTGTTTGGCAGGCCAGCAGAATGGCTGAGTAGAGAAAGACATTTGCTGCCAACCTCGATGATGTGAGTCCAAAGCTTAGGTACATGAGGAAAGAGAATGGGTTCCTATTAATTGTCAGTTGACATGGACCGTGGCCGGTGTGTGCTCCCCAAACCACACAAAATAGATTCATGAATGGAAACGAGTCTCTGCCTCCAGCTCGCAGGTCGCCTGAGGTAGCAAATGATTCTGCATCCAGCCGTGGCTCCCCTTGCTGCTCCTGTGGCACAGTCTCGGCCTCATATTTAGAAGTCACACAAACTAACGTCCTTATTTCTGTGACTAATGTTGCTTGGATGAGAGAAATTTAAAACAAAAAAAAATCCAATTTCAATTTTTCGCATATATTTAAAAATCTCAAATGCTCTTCACTTCTTGTACGGGCTGAGTTTGGTCCATCATTGTGGGGAGAGTGTAGGAGAATCATCTACACCTTGATGGACAGAAATGCTCACATGCTGGTGGACAGGAAGCAGTGGAGAAGAAACAGGGAGGGGCTAGGGTAGGATATGGCCCCCAAATTTAAGCAGACCTTTGGAAGTGGTGGGACTATGGGTGTTTGGCTGGACAGGAAGAAGCAGGTTGCTAAGGGGAGGTTCTTGGGGCTCCCCACATCCTACTGCTACACTAGGCTGTCTGTCCACTATGGTGTGAGCTGACCTGCCACCTCCTCCTGACCATGACAGATCGATGCCTCTGAAACCATGGGGAAAGCAACCCTGCGCGACACTGTTTATGCTGGGTGTTTGCCACCATAATGGATTGAAATGGCGATGACAGTCTGGCCAGTACAAGCCAGCACTTCCCTTTCCTGGACAACAAATACTCCTGTCAATGAACAGGAGGAAATGGCTCTGCCCAGCAAGATGGACGACCCACCTCTTTGTGGGAGGCGTGCTTGAACTCAGCTGACTTTGTGTACCTTTCCCTCATGACCAGTGTTTGACCCCTTTGAAACCTTTGGCTTGTTCCACCTTATGGTACTTGTTCAAATGCACTTAACAAAAGGGTTCTTGACAGATATCAAACATGGAGGGAAGCAACCCAATCCCAGCCAGGAGTTAGGAGAGCAATCACAAGGGCTTCCCTCAACAGGAGATGACCAGGCTGGGAAGTGGCTGCTCTTCTGTGTCTCACAGGATGATAGGATGGTCATAGGATGGTCATAGGATGATAGGATGGTCTTGGGAAGTTTTTAAAGATTAGTTTATTTGTGTGTGTGTGTGTGTGTGTGTGTGTGTGTGTGTGTGTATTGCCTGCACATATGTGCACCACATCATATGTCTGCCTAGTGCCTGTGAAGGTCAGAAGAGGGCATCAGATCCCCCAGAACTGGAGTTATAGTTGTGGCCACCCTGTGGGTGCTGAGAATTGAACCCAGATCCTCTGGAAGAGCAGCAAGTGCTTCTAACTACTGAGCCATCTCTCCACCCCAGCCCTGTCTTCTCATGCAATCCTTCCTTGCCCAGACTGAGGTAGAATCACAAAGGAGTCCAGGGCCTGTTGATAGAAAGATCTTGTTGCTGGGGATATAGGCAGTGACCATCCAACCTCTGGTGTCCTTGTATGGGTTTACCTTCTCTGAGCTTGCTCCTCTCTCGTATATCTGCAAGGCACATGGGTTCTATTTTAAGTAGCAAGGTGGCTTAGACTTGATGGGGACGTGTCTGTTTCCTTGATCAATGAACTTTTTTTTTTTTTTTGGTTCTTTTTTTCGGAGCTGGGGACCGAACCCAGGGCCTTGTGCTTCCTAGGTAAGCACTCTACCACTGAGCTAAAACCCCAGCCCCAATGAACGTTTTTTTAAATCAACAAATAAAACAATAGTCATGAGAGGGTTGAGGCTTCTCCTGGGCTGATGAGGCTTTTGGTCTGCAGTGACTGTGCCTGTGCTCACAGGCGGCCATGGTGAGCAGGACACAATGGGGCCAACTCTGCTTCAACAAGCATCTGGAAGAGCTGAGGTAGCTAGATGGGCATGTTTACTGCCCACCCCACCCCTTATGGTCCCCCATATTGAATTTTTTTAAAGCTGTTTGCAAGAATTGGCTGTATTAATTAAAGAGCTTTGTCGGAGTCATGGTTTATGTTTGCTGGAGTCTGGGATTCTTCAGGCATTATTTTTACTTGCTGAGAATAAACTATGGGCCAGAGATGAAAATGCCTTTTAATTTCATCCCCAAACTTGGAGAATGAGTCCTTACTCCTGCTCCACTTATATTTGGTTTTAAGACTAAGTCACAGGGAAGAAACTTCAGGGGGTTTCAGGACAATATATGGAGAATTCATTCTAGATCTCTGGGACATGGGGAGAAGTCCAGGAAAGTGACTGGTGACTAGCATCTGCTGGGACACAGATGCCCCCTTAGAGCATGAGGAATGCTTCAAATGGCTCCCCAACTTCTGAACTAGAGGAACCTCTCCCCAGCCTAAGGGTTGATGACACTGTCAGAGCCAGGCAGTGTCCCACTAGAGCATGGGTACTTATGGTCACATAGTTCCTCAGTACCAGATTCAACCAGACCATGTAGATGTTTCGGTAATAATTTAAAAAAGGCGAGACCAGTTCCCATGCGTCACCACTCCATGCTGGCCCCCTGGTACTCTCGGACCCCGGTGGTTGCTCTCTGGCGTTAGTTCTGGCACCGTAGGGCACCATATAGAATTAACATTAACTTATCTCAGTGGCAGCTGGTTTCAGTGTGGCACCACACCACGTTAGCCTAGCTTTCTTCTAGCCCCAGTGGTCTCTCCACTCCCATTGCTAGTCACCCTGGCCAGCCCTGGCCAGCCAGGAACTCTCTGGTTCCAGCTGCCCACCCGGTAAAATCAAGACTCACCAAACTGTAGCCCAACAATCAGATTTACAAGTTAAATTCTCAATCCACAATACATCCACCGAATAAATTCATTGCCAATTTATAAAGATAGATACCGGCCACCTAGGCAAGGTAAGCTTGACCTAAACCACCTGGATCGGAATCCTCCTCCTCCTCTGTCGCCATCTTGATTCCTCTTGCTCTGAGACTTTTCCCCGCCTACCCTTCCTTCTCATCCAATGATAAGCAACGCCTTATCCTGGACCCGCCTTACTGCATAATGACATCATCCTACAGGTAGGCACTCTGCCATAACCATGCTCAACAAAGCTCATTTCATGTTAAAGTGGCCTTTAGTAATTTGCTAGGGGATGAAAGTGCTTTATGAATGTGGTTTTTAAAAAAGGACAGAAAGATGTAAAAATGAAGATAAAAGCATCGACAGGCATAAAGTTCAACGTGTTGCTTCTACGAAGGCTGCAGTGTTTCTCTTTATATTTTATTAGACTTTGCAAGAGGCTTCAACAGTCTGTAAAAATATATTCTTTATGGATCCATAATATTCTACATTGTGGATATATTGTGACTTACTTGGACATTTTCCTGCTATCAGGTATTTATGTTGGTTTTTTTTTTTTTAACTTTTCTCGTTGTTAAAAAAAAACAAACCTTGGACATTTTTACACAAAAATCTCAGGCTATTTATTTTTAATTTACCGTTATATGAGTGTCTCTGTATGACAGCCTCAGAGGTCAGAGACTTTGGCCAATGGTTGTGAGTCACCTGGCATGAGTACTGGGAATTGAACCTGGGTCCTCTGTAAGAGCAGCAAGTGCCCTTAACCTCTGAGCCATCCCTCCAGCCCCAAATTCGAATGATAACGTACTGAGAAAAATCAACAGTCTCTAGTTGGCTCTTTAGAATCCGATCATCTGATGTGTCTGCTTAAAGTCAGCCAGATTTACCTTGAAATCATCTTGAAGGGAAAGCTTTGCCCTAGATATAGAAGGGCACCATCCACTGTCTCTCCGGTTGTCTGTTTTATAAAACACTTCTAAGCTTGCTAAGCTGCATCAGCTCTGTGTGAGCATGACAGAGTAGAGCTGCAGATGCCCAGGTCCTCAAACAAGTCTTCTCCAAGCACAGGACATCTGGGTACCAGTCACACCGCTTTGGCTTTTGTTTGCAGTATTAGACAGACACACCAAGGTCTGTTCCGGTTGTGATGCGGAAAATAAAGCCTGAGGTTTATATTGCGCTAACCCAAGGTTATCACTGGCTATGCAGGCCTGTGATTTCCTCTCTGTTCAGCCTTCCAGATAAATCAGAGGGCTCCATCAGCAAGGAATTTGTTAGCTTCCCCGGGATAGGTTTGTTCTCCCGACCTTGAAATTCCTCCGTCTGTGTGTAACTTCCCTGCTAATGAAGACAAAAAATAAATAAATCCGTATGGAGAAAGGGAGAAGGACAAAAAAAAAAGAGAGAGAGAGAGAGAGAGAGAGAGAGAGAGAGAGAGAGAGAGAGAGAAATGACATTCGTACCCTTGGCACCGGCTCTTGATTAGTCAGGAAGGCCTGAGCTGCCTTTCTGCCACGTGGCCTCCTCTGTGCGCTGTTTTTCTGAAGAGGTAGTTGAATACCAGCATTTATGTGCTAGCAGCCCTGGTGTCAGAGGAACAGCCACCTGTTGCTGTGATTCAACTGGAGCCAGACTTTGGAGTTAAGGCAGTGGGGTAGCTACTTTGAGGCTTCCCCTTAGTTCCCTCCCCCACACCCTATGAATCTGGGGTCACCCACTATCAATCACCAAGGATCACCTACACTTAGAGCACCCTCCCCCGACTCCTCCATAAGGCTCGCCCCTACAAAGCAGCAAGCATTGGCTTAGAGATGTGCAAGTGTTCCTGCTGAGACCTGGGATTGTGTCGGAGCTGAGGAGGAGCGAATAAGCTAGACTATTTATATCCCACCTGTCCTGGTTCCCAGGGTTACAGTCCTGCAAGGGAAAGAGGTCAGCCGTGTCTGTAGCAATAAACAAGCGCTATGCTGTGCTTTGAATGCAGAGACAAGAAAGCCCTCCGAGCCTCTTCCTCCTGGTGCTTACATTCTACAGGGCAGCAAACAGAAAGCACTAACAAATGACTCATGGGGCTATTTCCATAAGCCACTGGGTGGAATGTGCTACCTAGAACTACAGCAGAAGGAACAGTCAGTCAGACAACAGCGGGCCTGGAGGCTTTGCAGAGAGCAGTGAACAAGGACCTGTTTGTGGGGTCATCTGGGACACAAGCGTTTGCACGATGTCCTACACTGGCCAGCACCCTGGCTGTGTAGAGTCGAGGAGAACCAATAGGAGATTCTAGATAAGAAGGGTCTTAGAAATCTGGGGGTGGCTGTGGAGTTTCTGGAAAGACTTGATATTTACTGAAGACCTGAACAGCTTTGGGGAGGTTGAAGGCGCATGGCTGTCTTCAAACTGCAGAGAGGAGACAGGTGTTCGAAAATGGGCTCCAGGCGGCCTGTGAGTGGGAACAATGGAGCTGGCAGCTTCTGAAACCCAGACTCACCGTTGCTTGGGTAGGTGAAAGGGGAGTAGCTTGGTGGTTTTAGGAGATTGTAACCTCACTCAAGCTTTGAAAAGAAGTCAAGGTCCCATTCCCCAAGGCTGTTAGAGCAACTGCAGAAATGGCTTGGTTACAGTATAGGGGTAGCATAGGCTCACTGTCCTGACCATGTCATGTCTCCTGTGCCCCATCCCCACCCTGCCCCATCTCCTTCTAAGCCTCAACAGCCATCCACAGTGAAAGTATCCAGATGTGACCAGTTTAAAGGTTCAAAATGATATTCTTCAAAACATGAATTAATCTCCCCATGAGAGAAACGCACATCTCATTTTTTTGTGCATCCCACTTTGTTTTGCTTTATAGTTTTTGATGTACTGGGTTTTCCTTCTCCAGAGTGTCACTGCCATCACAGGGCTGAGCTTCCTAGACAGACAGGTGAGGCTAACAAGTTAATAAAATCCTATTTATCAGATGCCCAAATCCATTTCCTCTTCCCTGACTCACAGTTATTTATTGGTCTTTATGGAAGTTCAGTATTCCTTTACACCTGACGTCCTCTTTCTCCCTCCCATTTCCAGAAGTGATGCCACTGAAGGAGGGAAGGTCACTGAGATGGGGCTACAGGTCATCCCATCTGGGTGTTGGAAAGGTCGGTCTGGAAGAGTACGGTTAGGTAGCCAAGATTTTGACGCATAGGCAGGCTGCCCGTGGGTATTCCTGTTTTCAGGTCAATGTAACTGAGAAATCTTGGCAGCGCCCGGTTAGCCCAGCTTTGTGTCTATAAGCTGGGAGAGAGAGAGAGAGAGCAGCACCTGACCTCCAGGAGACTCCAGAGTTTAACCTGAGAACTGGAGCTACATTCTGGAAGCCTCTTTTGTTTCCTTATGACGGCAAGACTACAACAACAACGCATGTGAAAGGTTTTTAAGACAACACAAATACAGAGACCACAAAGCAGGATCCAGATGGATTGTGCTGTTATCAACAACACACCCTGGAAAAATGGGGAAAGGGGGATCCCTGACTGTTAGTGTGGTAGACTCAGTCTAGCCTGAAAGGACTTGGTGCAGGCTAAGTGTGGACTCTAGCTCTGAGCAGTGCAGTGTGGGTGCTTGGCTGTGTCTGGGTGAGCCTGTGGGGTCCCCAGAGCAAGTGACCTTGCTGGGGTGAGATACCCAGAGCATTGCCCCATGTCAGCCTTCCTTCACAAAGAATGCCCCAAAGTTCTTATGCTTTCCATGCCTCCTGGGGATGACCTTTGACTTCTACAGGTATCTGTTAACTCACCCAAGTTTCGGATCTTGGTTCAAAGATGTATAATAAATTCCAGTATGATGCCAGTTTTAGTGTGTGTGTGTGTGTGTGTGTGTGTGTGTGTGTGTGTGTGTCTGTCTGTCTGTCTGTCTGTCTGGGTATATATGTGAGTGTGTGACTATATATGAATGTATGGCTGCGTGAGTATATGTGTGTGTATACCTGTGTGTGTTATTGTAAGCTGCTGTGAGAGCCTGTATATATGCATGTTTGCCCGTGTGTTTTCAAGTGAGCCAATGCGGTTAGCTAAGAAGAGGGGAAAGCTTCATTCTAAAAGTACAAAATGATCATGAGGAAAAAAAATGACAATGGACAGATTTCTAAGAACTGTGTAGTGTTGATATGCAAAAACTCAACTGTTTTATTTGAAATATGAACAATTGGCAAAATAACGTGCAAGGAGCATCCAGAGAGCATTAACAATAACTATGAATAGCAAGGGATAAATCTGACAAAGCAACTGCCGGGTCTGTGTGAGGAGAGCCTTTTCTTCTGCTGAGAGAAGGGACTGCTACTGAGGGGTGTTCTCTGTGAGTAACTGAGATAACATATCTCACTCTTGGATGGGGAGGCTCAGTGGTGAAGAGAAATAAATCGCCCCAGATAGACTATCTATTCCATGAAGAATTAAGTAAGAGAGCAATGCGATACTTTGGAATTTCTCAGCATGATACTAAACCGCACGTGGGAAAGTAAGTGTCTGAGGACAGTCGAGAGGATTTTGAAAAGTAAGACAAATGCAGGCGGATGCTTCCCAGATACCACAACACTGAGTTATCCCACAAAGATCCCTTCACGCTGAAACATGCATCAGTTGACAGATCAGGGAGCTGCACACGCAAGCCAGAAACCAGCCGAGGTGCCTGCAGGGGCCCCAGTAGGCTCTGGACAGCAAGGCAGACATGCCTAGACAGGGCAAGGACTGGGAGGGCCTCCTTCAGTGGGATGCCATTGTGCAGAGAGAGCAGCTGGGGATTTGAAGGGCTATTGGATAAGCATTTGATGACAAGGATTAAATGTTTGCAAGGGGGAGGGGGTAGTAAGGGGGATTTTCCGGAGCTTTGGGGGAAAATGGCTTCAGTGTTTTGAAAACAAAAAGACAAATATCTTTGTATACATGACCCAAACAATTGCAAAAGCAAAAGCAAATACAAAAAAAAAAAAGAAAATCAGTACTGCAAAATTCCAAAATGTAATGTACATCAACGTACAGGGGGAAATGGCTTCATAAACTGGATGAGTAAATACATTATGTACAAGCACGAAAATGTCGCGATGAAAGCCATTACACTATGTAATTAGTATGTGCCAATAAAAACACTTAAAACTGGTATATTATAGATGGTATTAATCAATGATGCATTAAGTTGTAAAAAAACAGATGGCTCTTAGGCAAGCTCCTTTTTTCCTTCTTCACAAAGAAAATATTTGATTTCAGAAAGGCTCATAGAGAATTAAGGGAAAAATATCAGTAAATAAACACTAATTGATGTTTCAAATCCCTCCAGGCCCTGGTAACCTTCTCTAACTGCCTGAACTCGGAATCCCTCATGTCACCTGTGTGTCAGGCTTCAGTGACAGTCATTTCTCTGTTCATTTGAAAGCCCTGTGGTAGCTGTGATTGGAGAGGACAGACTTGGAGCAATTGTTCCCAGAACCGCACAGTGCTGGCCCTGCAGTCACTCACTCTGTTTGCTGATAGGAAATGGCCCGAGGCGTGGATTATGTAGATTCACTGTCTGGGTAGCTGCCTTCCTTGGCAGTGGCCTAGGGATGCTGTGGCCTCCCAGCTCCTCTGTGTTTAAGGCTGTGGGTGGGTTGCCTTCCAGGGAGCAATGTGGCTGCAAGCAATTGTGAGGCACTTTGCTTTTACCTTGAGGATTCTGGTGGCCCCAACCATGGGAAGGTTACAGTAGCGAAGGAAACCTTCACGAGCACGCTTCACTAGACAGCAACTCTTGGCGTGAGGTGCGTACGCATTTTCCATGTAGTTCCTTAACATTATATAAAAATCCATAGAACCATAGGCACTCTTGTGCGCGCGCGCGCGCGCGCGCGCGCACACACACACACACACACACACACACACACACACACACACACACACACACACACTAATAACTGTAGGCTAAACAATGCGACTCATACCAGCCATATTTTTTTCACTCTTTGAAATTTAATGGCCTCATCAGGACATGCCCTGTGACCTCTCCGAATGTTCTCCTGAATGCAGGCTTTCCACAGTGTTTTTATTGTTTTAAATATATTATTAGCTTTCTGACTTCAGTGTCTGCCCCATTCTCTGACTCTCTAGTGTCTTACTCTGAGCAAATCTCCGAGCCTGCCTAGCGTGACCCTGACGTGTATTTCGGTGGATTCTCCCTTTGTGTCTTCAGTCTGCCTTATGGAGAATGAGTTAGGAGGACTTCTGTACTCTGAAGAAAGTGTGCACATAACAAATGCACATGTATAAGGGGCCCTAAGGGAACACAGTGTCTTTTCAACACAGCCCTGCCTGTCACAGACCTATGGCCTCATAGCAGAATGAGAGGCCTAATTTTGAGCCCAGTAAGGTTTTTCTTCCTTATAAGTCTATCAAAGCCATTATCAAAAAGTGCAATGGGGATTTCAGGGGTGAGGTGACAGACTAGAAACTAGCTCCGTGTGCCCTGTGAATGAAACTGGTCAAGGCAGCAGACTCTGTTGAGAGCACCAGCTTGCACCACCGGCCTGGTTTAGGTGTTCCTGGGAGGAGAACCCAGGGCTCCATGCAATGCCAGGTAGGCAGTCTCCCAACAGAGCTGCATCTCCAGCCACAGATGCTCATTCTGAAGAAATGAGGGGCACTGGCGGGACCACTGGAAAGTGCAAAGCAGCAACAGACCTGGTTCCCAGCTCTTCAAGACGGAACGCATTCTCATAAGCCCTAAATCCAGCCAGGGCTTGGTGTGAACACAACTCTTCCTGCATGGAGGCCAGGTTTGGAGGAAAAAGAAATATCCATTTTGCAATTCCCTCTATCCTAGTGGCATGTAGCCGGGAGCCATCTTGAAAGGGCCCCTGTTGGTTGAGACTGAGCTACTCTGGGGACTTAAAAACAAGAAGCAATTGTAGGTCAAGGAGGCTGGAGACACCCTGCCTCATTGCCCATTGCCTGGGATGGACGTTCAGTAAGAGACATTGAAGGAGAGGGGACACCCTTGACAAAGACATGCTGCTAGGTTAGGCAGCGGGTACGAGGTGTGTGCAGGATGTGGTGGTTGGTGGCCTAACCTCTAGGTAAGGAGCTGAGGCTATCAGGGGAGGCCGACTGCTCTGAGTCCACAGCCTGAGGACTACCTGGTTTCCAGATCTACCGTCTGCCATGTGTGCTTCACAGATGGAGGGACCAAAAGCCCTGAGTTCAGGTCAGCAAGCATTTGGTTTCTGTTCCTTCCTCTGATAGAGCCTTCAATGCTGGGCAGGCTCTGGAAGCAAGAGCTGAGACCGGTTGGCATGTGCTGTGTTCCTTCAGTTCTCATCCTCAGATATCAAAAGCTAGTGGAAGAGGCAAGAGATGGCCTGGCTATGTCGGCCAATCCTGTAACTTTTTTCAAGAAAGATGCTATAAAAGTTTTAAATCTATATTGCAGGGAGGCTAAAGCGTCTGGGCTTCACAAGGAACAGCGGCCCTGTGTCACCTCTCTTTCCATCCCTGCTTTGGCACAGGACTTCATCCTCAAGAATTTGTTCCTGGTTGGGTTGCAACCAGAGTTATCGGAAGATGTAAAATTAGCCATCCAGGAAATAAGGACAAATAATAAAGTTCTTAAACAATCATAAGATGAAGAAAGAAAAATAAAGACATAAAATGAAACATTCATAGCAAGCAGTTGTCGGGAGCAGGAGGAAGGCGACCAGAACAGCACTGTGTCCCCGGTGTCCCTGAGTGTCTGTGAGTAGGTCACAGGGTCACTTCAGTAGACGCAGGGACCCTCGGGCCCATTCAGTGCTTGTGCATGATAGAAAAAAACACTGAGAGTTGATGAGGAAAAGCAACATTTTTCTTTTCCTCCTAGTTCTTTGAGAGTTTCATACAACACGTTTTAATCATAGCACTCCCCCTCCGAGTCCCCCCATCCACCCCCAATACCATTCTCAACTTGTTCAAAGACAGATGGGCTGGCCAGAAACGTTGCATTCAAAAATTACAAGACAATCTTACCTGAACAAAGGGCAGAAAGTTGTCTGGATCCAATGCTTCTGCACTAGAACCCAGAAACTCTCAGGCAAGGAGGGAAAGACGTCTCATCCCCCAACCCCCATGCATGCACACACACTCAAACTAAATAAATCATACAAAGAAAGTGTTTCAAAACATCTTTATGACTATTTCCCAGCAACAACCAATTTTTAAAAAACACTTGTAAAATTGCTGACAATAATATATCAAGGTTTACAATAATCTGGAAATAAATCTCACAAAAGTTGATGAGGACTTTTATTGAGAAATTCTAACAGGATTTTTTTCAAAGGCTAAATAAATGGAAGTGCACTGTGGGTTTACAGGTGGAATGGCCTTATAGAGATATCAAACTGCCTGAGGTTGACTTATGAAGTCCATGAAATTCCAGTCAAAGCCCCATAGAATATGTAATGAGTCTGACTAGCTTTTATCATAAAATCCATATGGAAGAATAAAGGGCCAAGAAGAGTGGGGACATGGTCTGAGGAAGGAAGAGGGAGGGAGACTGGCTATGTATCCCAGTTTTATAACATTATACTAATTAGAACAGGGTGGTATCTATGCAGAGAGGAACAGAGACTTCACAGACCCCAGTGAGGCCCTGGCAGCTGCCTCATCCCACAAGTCACCCAGAGTTCACTGGGTGTCAACGCCAAGGGGAGATGACTGACTCCACATTGGCACGAAGGCATTAACTATTTTCTCAGGAAAATGAAGTCAAAGACACTCCCGACACCCTTCCCAGAATGCATTGCTGGTAGCATAACGAACTATGTAAGATAGACAAGTTCAAGACAGATAAGAACAGAACACTAGCTGAGTTCTTAAAGTTGTGCAGAATAGGCGATCCCTCTGTCCAGCCTGCATGACTCCAGAAACCCTTGGCCTCTTCTATGACACCAGAGTTGGCATTTTCTGCACCACCGCATTTTCCTGCATTTCCCCCTCATTTTTCTGCATTTTGCCACATTTCTGCACCTCACTCACAGGGTGAGTTCCACAGGAAACCTCACAGAATATCTGAGCATCGTAGCAGTATTTGTTAAAAAAAAAAAAGGATTAGAACACAGTGAGACACAGGCAGACAGACTGTAGCACATTCCTGCTGTAGACTACCACACACAACCCTCTGAACGTGTTAGAGCCAACTGCCTGCGGGGAGGGAGTAGGGGTGGAGGCAGAGACTTCCAAGTACTGAGAAACAGGTCTCCAAAAAGAACAGATACCTGAGGAAAAATAGGAAATGTCATTCAATGACGATGACCTAGACTGTGTTGCTGGCAACTGAAACCAGGTTCTTCCTAGGGAGAAATCTGTCTTTAAAAAGGGATCGAATAACCTCATTTGTTGTGTTTTGGATGTGTGGAAAATTTCTCCTAGCTGTTTGGAAGATTGTGGAATCTTTAAGAGGTGGAGCCTTGCTGGAGGAAGTGCGTCATGGAGGGGCGGGTCTTGTGGTTTTATACACCAGCCTCACTTCCTGTTCACTCTCTGCTTCCTGACTGTAGATGCAGTGTGAGCAGCCTAGCTTCCTCTTCAAGTTCAGGCCTTCCCTGCCTACTGCTATATCCTCTACCATGACTGACTATATAGCCTCAAACCGTGAGGGAAAATAAACCCTCCGTCAGGTATTTTATCACAACAATAGAAAAGTAGCAAAGACACCCTCTAAATCCCGAACAATAGACGTTGGAGCAAAAAAACAAAAGCACCTTTTGGTATTAAACTCTGATTAGTTTAGGTTGTGAAGTCGGATGTTGTATATTCTACTTTGTGTGTGTGTGTGTGTGTGTGTGTGTGTGTGTGTGTGTGTGTATAGAGATGTGCATGTGCATAGTCAAGGTCAACCTTGGATGTAATTCCTCAAGATTCATCCACTTATTTTTTGGTAAAGCATCTCTCACTGAGACCTGGGGCTCCCTGATTGGGCTGGGCTGGCCAGCCAGCAAGTTGCATGGAACCCAGCTGTGGCTGGGGCCTCCACAGGATTGGGATTACGAGCACAGAGCACCGTTCCATCCATGCCTTTTGTGTGAGTTCTGGGGATCTACTGCAGGTCCTTGTTGTTTGATAAACACTTTACTGACTGTCATAATTGGGGTTAGCTGTCAACTTGACAAAGACCTAGAGTGACCTGGGAAGAAGAAACCTCAATGGAAGAATTGGCCAGCTCAGAGTGGACTATAGCCATGTCTGTTAAGCAACTGATAATTGATATGAGCGAGTCCAACTCACTAGGAGTAGTTTTATCACTAGACAGATGGTTTGCCCATGGTTCACGGGCATTCTTCCATGACCTCTGCTTCGGTTCCTATCTCCAGGCTCCTGCCTTGGCTTTCCTTCCTGGAATATTGTAAGCTGTAAGTCAAACAAGCCCCGCCTCCCCAATTTGCTTTTTGTCAGTGTTTTATCACAGCCCCAAAAGGCAACCAAAACATTGACTGGGTCAGCACCCCCTACTTCCAAGGTCTTACCATCTGTACATGTCATACTTAACATATATTACCTTGGTAATTAAAACCAGCAATTATCAAGAAGTCTCACCTTTCACTAAGAACCAATAAATGCAAATCACAGTGCTGAGCAACGTAGGTGAGCCAATATGTCAAACGTGTGACTAATATGATAACAACAACATGCCTCGTCGGCCTGCTTAGTCCTCCTTCTGGAAGAAGGCAAAACAGAGCACATGATCTGGAGGCAGCGTCCATAAATCTAAAGTCACTTAGTCCCAAGGAGGAGTTGTGCATGTGTCTGTCTGTGTGCAGAACAACTTGTAGGAGTGGACTCTCTCCTACTGTGTGGGACACGGAGATTGAACTCGGGTCAAAATGCAAGGAGAAAACAGATGGCTCTGCAGATGGCCTGCTAGGTCTGGGGAGCCCTGCTCTTCTCTGGGAATGTGGATGCTGTTAGCACCTACCTGATACCACATGCCTGGGCCTGACAGAATGATGCCCCATGGCAGATGTTATTCCTATCGGCTCAAACGCTAAGTAGGAGAGTTAATAGTATTCATTTCTAGAATCCATTCTGCATGCCACACAGAAGTATAGAACAGAGGAGAAGAAAATATGATTGTAGGGTATATAGATATTTTTGTGTGTGTGCATGTGTGTACATATGTGTTGTGTGTATGTATGTATGTGTTATAAGCGTGTGAGTGTGTGTGTGTGTGTGTGTGTGTGTGTATTCTCACATGCCCATACATGCTTGTGTACATATGTGTGAGCTGCAATCCCAACGGGGCATGAATCACTCGTGAGCTACTAGAGAGCAGCATCATTTCTGACTTGAAGACAAAGGCACTAATTTGATAAGGAGATTATGCGATCGAGATGAAGGAAATGGGGGGTTTCCTGACTAGAAACTAGCCATTGTTAATGGAATCTTCGTCTCACTCCCTGCCACTGCCTCTGCCTCTGCAAACAACAGAGAAGGTGAGGAACGGCTGAGGTCTCAGCCTTCCACGACATTCTTATGGCTTGGAAGGAGTGTAGAGATTTTGAATTTATAGTTGACCAAGAGTCAAAAGTTTATTCGAATACAAAGTTCACTGTGCACAGGTGTCTGTACAAATGTCCAAGGTTAAAACATGAAGTGTTTATGGAAAGAGAATCAACACGGTGCAAAAAAATCTCAACCCTCAAAGGGGACAGAACCTTCCTCAGTTCTTGAGTTCATTCTTACCCATTTCCAGTTGACAGGTTCCTGAACTGACCAGGCTTCTGAGCCACTCCCTGAAACACTGCTATACTGTTAAATTCCTGGGACTAAAATCTCAGAAGGGTTTTCATTTCTTTAGGAAATGTAGGAAAGGAAGAAGTCACCTACTGTAAAACAACTGACCAGATAAAGAATGTTTTCATAGGTGGAAAGTTTATTCTTTCCACACGTTTTAGAATCTGCTCTCTTCTGGCCTGTTAAGGAGTTGGGTTTGAGACACAGTTTAGTCTCAGTGCCTACCAATGAGGAGGAGGTGTCTCAAAGGACCTGTAAAAATATAGTTCAGTGTGTAGTGATGCTATGCGAGTACCAAGACGAAGACCTCTTACAGCTAGCTGCTAACTCTGCCTCAGGGATTGCTGCCCCGAAGAGCTCAGGAAAGCTCTCCGGGACACATATTACAGCTCTGCCTCACTTCTCCCACTCAAGCTGGGATGAGCTAGTGACCTGCCTGAGTGTGACGGTCAGAATGGGCATGGGCTCGGCCCAGATCCTGAGAGATGAATGCAGACAAGTCCAACCGCTCACCACAGTGGACATGTAATAGGAGTGGGAGGCAAACCTCTACTACGATATATACGGGTGTTTGTAACTACCCCAGCCCAGCCCTGCTGTCTGATTCAGGGAGTGACATGTGGGCTCCAGTCTCCAGAATGTAGAAGCATCCTTTGTTAGTCTCCCCCCTCTTCCCAGAAGAAAGTCCACGCATACAATCCTGACTACACTGGAAATTCTGCAGAGCTTGAGTTCCCAGGGGCCAGTTCTACCCCTACCCGCATCTAGATGTGCCCTTAAACCTGAACCAAGGGTGTCGGCTCTGATGTGCAACCTCACCTATGTTTGATCATTGTTGGGTCTCCACTAGGTCTTCTTTTCTCTACAGTTCTCACGGGGCTCCCTGACCCTCTGCGGGCTTGCAGTCAAATCTGTGATATTAGAACATCTGTTTTGCCGTGAACACACATGGCTTTTTTTTTTTTAAATGCAGCAAGCAAGCAGAAGCCCTCAGCTTTGCTTAGACAGGAGACCAGTTTTCAAGGCCTGATGGTGTCACCAGCTCAGGTCCAACCTGTGCCTCACTGCTGGGCCTCTGTACTCCCAGGCTCACTTCAGTTATCGTCACCATCATCTATGGTTAGTTTCTATTCAAAAAGCAGGAATCAAATCCTCACAAACGGGACAGGATGCCCCTCCGGAGCCTGGACTCCTCTTTCCTGTATGCAGGACAACAAATGAGCTCGGCTTTCTGTGGAGCTGAGTCGTCCACTTCCTTGGTTTTCTGCTCATGGGTCCTAAGCCCCCAGCTTGGATCCCCCCAGTGTTTGGCTCAGTTCTGGCAGGCACTCAACAACTGCACAATCGTTAGGGGTGAAAGTTACTTGGGTGTGTGCTATTTCCTTCTGCTCCTTCTTCCATGTGCAAATCTAATTTGTTAAACCTAGCTCTGGTTGGCGTACTCATGGGATATGTTACGGTGTCTTTTTAAAAATAAGTCGCATAAACTGCATCCTGGGTGTCTTAGTTAGGGTTTACGGCTGCAAGCAGACACCATGACCAAGGCAACTCTTATAAAGGACAACATTTCACTGGGGCTGGCTTGCAGGGTTCAGAGGTTCAGTCCATTATCATCAAGGCGGGAGCATGGCAGCATCCAGGCAGGCCTGGTGCAGGAGGAGCTGAGAGTTCTACATCTTCATCTGGAGGCTGCTAGCAGAATACTGGCTTCCAGGCAGCTAGGGTGAGGGTCTTAAGCCCACACCCACAGTGACACACCTACTCCAACAAGGTCACACCTTCTAATAGGCCACTCCCTGGGCCAAGCATATACAAACCATCACACTGGGTCGCCTCGTTTCTTCACGTCCCTGGGTGGAAGGTCCAGAGTTCAAACTCCTCTAATTGGAAATGCTGCTCTCAAATGGGCAGGGCTTCCCGTGGCTCCTGGATTGGCCTGAGCATCCCTTACTCAGGGCATCCCTCGCTGTCCTTCTGCTGGGATGACTGAGGACTAACATCCATTCTTAGCTCCAGGGACCCTTAAGCCCAGCCTATGGGCATGGAGTCTGTGGACAGGACTGATTTCACTCAAAAGAGAAGCCACAGGAGCTATTCAGTTGAACATGAAAACAGATGGCAAATGGGTCTTATTTCCCTACACCCTAGCTGGTCCTTTGGCGGTCTGAATTCCATTCGAGGGTTCCTCATGAGGGAAGTGGTACAAGACAGGCATGGCCCACACAGCTCTGGAACATGAAAAGGTCAACATCTTCTTGCTAGAACCTGGTGCTGTTAATCCATTCTGAAGATGGTCACATCCTGATTTTAAGCCCTACTCTTGGGCTCTGTGTCTACTCCTCCTTCTCCTCCAGTCTCTTTCCTGGCCTGTTCTCTGCCTTTCTCCCATCCTCTCCATCCATTCCTACCCTCTTATGATGAATGACCTTGAGAGATGGATAGTCTAGTGTCTGTCTGTCATCAGTGACTTTGGACAGACCTAGAAGCCACTCTAGGCCACAAGAAAGGCAGTGCAGTCTCTGCAGTAACCTTACTAAGCCAAATATAAAAGTCTCAAAACAAAACACTCAAAAAACGGTTATGTTTAAGACATAACAGGTGCCAAACACAGCACGTGCAAACAAAACTCCACTCGGCAACAGTCCGAGAGGCCTGAGAGAGTGAGAACTTTCTGCTCAGTGTTTCAAAATGATGTACTTTTTGCAATTCGCTGGCTTCAATGTGTCCTCTGTAAACCTCCTTTTGGCAGCATGAGTTTGTCTTGCCTTATAAAGTGCCTGTCTCTATAACCACAGGGAAACATAGAATAAACAGAACTCATGTCTTTACTCCATGCAGAAGAAGATACCGTCCACTCAGACGCTCCAACCTAAAGCCCGGCCACCCTCAGAATCTGCTAGATGAACCGATGAAGAAAAACCTGAGCACCGGGCAGCTTGGAGCTCTCAGCACTAGACAGGAAGTTTGGTGACTTTTCCCAGGCCACAGCCAGCTGCTTAGAGCACATAAATTGACTGGTGGTTTGGGGTTCCATAGACAGTCTTGAAAATCGGATTCAGTTTGTGCAATGGACCACATGACCATTTCGCCTCTCTTTCCCTCTCCACAATACCCCTTTCTCCCCATTCTTCACACCATTGGAAATGGGCGGGCGTGAAGAGCAGAACATGATTGTGGGCCTCATGCGGCCATGAACTAGGACCAGCTGGGAGATTTTCCGGGGCTGTGATCTGGGCAAGGCACACCCTCTAGGAGCAAACTGGAGACAGCGTCTGTCCTGACCCCACAGGGTCAAGGAAGGGTGGAGTGTGGGCCGAGAGAGATCCTGAAGACATTGAAAGTGCACGAATTCTCATTTCTTTCTTTCCTACACCACGAATCTGCAGGAAGTCTTAGTTCTGCATCTTGTGCTTTTCTGCCACTAAGCAGGGCAGTTAGGAACGTGTTTGCTGACTTGGAAGTCATCTTAGGAGACAGAAAATAACTCAAAAGTCTCATGTATGTATCCCCAGAAGGAAGCACTCACATGGCACTGCCGGCTAGTGGGGGGATACCTTCTAAACTGCTTTTATGGGCATCTGGGGAGGGGTAACCTCAGATGCCCAGGGGTCTGATGCGTCAGACCCCCACTAGATCCTGTGTACTGAACTTGGATCACCTAGAAGACCAGTGCATACTCATAACCACTGAGCCATCCCTCCAGCCCCTTCCCCCAGCACCTAAAACAGCCATGAATATCAGTGCTTCTTCCTTTATTATGTCCCCTCCTGGTGTCCTTCTCCATCACCTAGATTATAAAGTCCCAAGAAGAACACCCAGAATACAAGACAAGTCTCACAACTCTTAGTTGAATCAAATACTTGGTGAATCCTGGTGTGTTCCACCCAGTTTCAGAACAGAGTAAGTGTCTTGGGCCACTGAAGGGCATGGTGTAGTGTGTAACCTGTGTCTGGGAGGTTTGTAACTGACACACGAGTTGGGTCACAAGGATGAGGTCTAGCCTGGAGTCCAGCCCAAGATCCAGACTGTGTTACCATAGTATAAAGAAAAGGCAGCTTCCCCAGGACTCTGTTGTTAACCACGCCCTTCTTTATGGGTCTTTGCCTCGGAAAAATCCTCTCCAGACAGATTTGATGCCAAGCAATAAGAATTGAGGTAATGACATAGCATCTCTCATACTGGTCTGGCAAAGGCTAAATGAAGGCATTCCGAGGGTAAGCCAAACTCAGGAAAGCAGAAACCTCACAAAGGAGAGAAGAGTTCATCGGTCAGTCTTAAAGGGCAGCTGGACAGTTAGTAGGGACATTTATTTAAACCTGGACATATTTAGGCTCCAGAGTTCTACTTTTAGACATTTGTTCCAAAGGATCTGCAAGTGTAGGCAAAATGCTCATGGTGAGGAGATTCTGATCCTGGGGCTGCCGCATGCATTGGATAGCATGAGTTTAACTCACCACTGTGAAAACCATGCTCAGGACCTAGTGTGCTCTCTCAGGGACTCGCTGGGGGCTGGTGGGAGCCCGGGGAATGTTCTCTTTTGTTTATTCACGGTTTCTGTTGTTTTCACAAGGGAAAATAAGAGGAATATATTAAAGGAGCCCGCTCTTCTCAGACTCCAGAGGGAAGTGAGGATGATGATTATGGTAATGATGGTGGTGATGATTGTGATTATGACGGTGTGGATGACGGTGACTATTCTTGCTGTAAACTTAAAATAATGCTTCTTTTACCCTGCACTAGATCCCGCACCATACGGCCCAGTGACATCTGTTAGATATCTTTATCTCAGTCAGCAGAGAATCTCACCCGCTTTGCTCCATCCCACATCACACTGCTGATGGCTACTCTCTGAGCCTGGCAACAATCTCTCTACCCATCTAGTTCCCAAGGCAGGCTGCCACCAGGCCAGACATACACATCCCAATTCCAGCAGCCCAGTGTCTCCAGCCACCACATACTCTCTTCAATTCAATTAAATCACCACATGAAAGAACACACAACACAATAACCTCTGATCCAATTGATAAGCTATAATTGCCCACCTAGACAAGATACAGTTGGCTCACCTAGATACACAAAATCTTGTACACATCCATCCCTTAAGAATATTCATAACAACCTGTAAATGCGCAGAGAGGAATCTTAACATCTGCCTCCATGTTCTCTCTCGCTCCAGTCTCCTCCTCCTCTCTAAAACATTTCTCCCGCCTACCCTTCCTCTCGTCCAATGACAGGCCTCATTCTATCTTCTACCTGCCTTCACCTGCATAATGACACCAACCTATAGACTATGATGCGGAAGGGGATGAAGGGGATGTCTATGACAATGATGATGACCGTGATGGTGATTATGCTGGAGATGACAGTGATGATGGTGCCGCCGATGCCTCTGATAATGATGATCACTGTGGCTGTGATGGCAATGGTGCCGGCGGTGGCAGCTATGATGGTGAGGATGTTAGAAATGGTGACTGACTATGATGCCGATGAGGGTGGTGATGGCGATAGTGATGTTGACGACTATGATGTTAATGACTTCAATGGTGATGGTGATTGTGGTGATTGTGATCATGGTGATAACAGTGTTAGTAACTATGGTGATGGTGATGATGGTGACCATGACTGTGATGAGGATGGTGATGGTGACTATGGTGCCGATGACTAATGATAGTTAATGTCTGTGCAGACAGCAACTCAGGTCCCATCTGCCCAATGACACCTGTAATCTCAGCATCATTACCAAGGACGCCTCTTTCCCCTCCTGGCATCCTGGTACCTCCTCTGTCCAATGGCTCTAAGTCCCCTCCTGCAGTTCTTCACATCCATGCTCCAGTGGTCTTGCCCACGGTGCAAGGGTCCACCCTGCCTTAGCCTGTGGTGAACGTGGGTGAGGGCTGGGATTCCCGAAGGATGGGACCCTAAAAAATAAGAGAGCTCTTCTTGCCCTCCTTACCTGGGGTTGATGAGGTTGACCACACAGTGAGCAGCAAACAGACTCATCTCTGAAACCTGTATCCTATATCCAGATCATGGGTTGTTCTGGGGAAAACTAGCCAGGTTTGAAACCAGTTGCAGGTCTGACTCTGTGTCCCTTGCATTGTGGTGAAGGCTGAAGCTGCCTGCTACTGACAGCTTGTTGGGCCCATGGTTGAGATGGCCCATACTTTTCTCCCTAACTAATCAGGACTGTCAGAGATGAATTTGAAAGGATTTATTTTTGGCCAGGTGGAGGAGCCATCTACTTCTCAAGGAAAAGCATTGATTTTAAAGCATGTACCTGGGGATATTGTGACTGAGTCCTGCTGGGACCGAGCCAGCACCCGGGGGAAGCAGTTCCTGAATCGTGTTCACAGACTGCTGAGGTGACGTTGTCCTCAGCCCAACTGTCCCTGTTCAACCCTCATGATTGTGACATGGCTAAGGGTGGCTCCCCAAGAGGAGACTGGGTTGTAGTTTACAGTAGACACCAGTGTGGTCTGGAATTCATCTCCTGTTCAACTCCTGGGGCAGAAGGGAATTTGTTCTGCAGTTGTGTCTACTCATTAATGATGAACAATGAGAGGGAACCGCATGTGTGCTCTACTGCTGACAAGGAGAGGCTCCGTTGCTGTCCCTGATGAGAACAGCTGCCCCAACCCAGGCAGTGGCTGTAAGAAGGAAGAAGGCATCCTCTGAGTTTCTCCTACAGTTCTCTTCACTTACAGCACAATAGTGAGTGTAGCAATAGCCAGGGTACGGGTGGGTAAAGAAAGGGTGGCATGTGGGTGGCATGTATTCACAGCTGAATACTACTCAGCCCTAAAAAAGAATGCACCGTCACCTGGGGATAGCTACCTTAGGCCAAATAAAGACGAGGACAGACAGACAGACACACACACACACACACACACACACACACACACACACACACCACAGCACAGGCTCACATTATGTGTGCAATCTAACACTGCTGATCTTACAGAAGAACAGACTAGAGCAGTGGATGTCAGAGGCTGAGCGGGGATGGGGCTGCCAATGCTCTGGGACTGTCGAGTGACAATACTTTACAATCATTGACTGTGCAAGTCAAAGGAATTTCTCCAGAAGAAAAAGCATTTGACTGTTTTAAATAGAAAGTAACGAAGGAAGTTTGATGTGATGGATGTGTGGCGGCCAGAACTGTTCATTTCACACTACGCCATGTCCTACAAGCCTGCACAATTATGTGTCCAATGAAAATCAGATACACAAAACTAAAGTGGAAGCGGTTTCCATAAAGACAGAGCACAGGTTTGTGGTTTGCAGGGAGTGTACCCTTCACCCCAGTCGAGAGAGCTCTGGCATTCTGGCTGATGTGTATGAGTCCCTAATTCTGGAAGGCCTTCCTCCGCCCTTCCCTGCCCCTTTCCTGTGCGGAAATCAGCAGGTGTGTTTCCTATTTGTCTCCTTGGACTTCCAGCTTCCCTCCAGATGCCAACATGTCCATCACACGTCTCCCAGCCAGCAACACAGAGAGCTCCTGCAGAAAGAGGGGAAGCCAAGTTCATCTACCCCAGGTAGCCACCAAAGAGACCCATCTCCACAAGGGGAGACTCTGCAAGGAAGCCACTCCTGCTGGCTTTCAGCATCGTCACTGCCTCTCCCAGTTGTGAGGGCTGCAGGAGAAGCTGGCCCTCTGATTCTTCCTGATTGTCTGCCATGAGTGAGCTCCTCTCTTCCTTCATAGTACTCTCTCTCCCTGGCCTGGAAAAGCTTCTCACTGACTCCCGTGACTGAGGACCCCCAGACTCACATTGATGACTATAATATATATAATATATAATATATAATATATATATATCTGTCTATAATGATGTCTTCCTTTGGCATGGGCTCAACCACAGACTCTGGAAGATTCTGCCAAAAATGACCCTGGGAGGGCTCCTGCATCCTGGGGTGGATGTTCAGTGGTGCAGAAACCTTATTTCCTACGTTCAATTTGTTTGCATACTCCTTAGCCCCCATGTTCACTGACCCAACTTGGGATTCTGCTCCAGAAACCCAAATCCATTTTCACCACATGGCCCATGGTCCAGGGATGCGGTCCTTCCCCTGCCGCACCTGTGTCTGCCGCCAAGAATTCTGCAGCGGCCTCCTCCTCCCCTAACACCCTCCAGCCCACACATCTTTGAACTTCTATGGAATTTGCATCTGTGACAAATTACTTGCTCTTAATTACATTCTGTCACATTATTCCTGTTGAACTTGGCTGAGAGGCACACTCTCCTCCAAGGCTGACACATCTTTGTTGTGCTTTGCCCAGAGCTGGACAGCTAGACCGGCAACCACAGTGAGCCCTCAGACTTAGGTCATCTGAGCGCCTCCCAGCATGTGCATGAGGGTAACTCCTGTGTTTTCCCAAGTCAATCTTTTTTTTTCTTCACTTAAATGAATTCATTGTTTAAGGAAATTTTTATCACCTCCTGAAATGGAACACTGGTGCTGTTTGCCCTCAGTAGAATCGGGCTATAAAAATAAATTCCATGTAAACAGAGCAATGCTGTTGAATCCCACCTCTGTACATTTGTGCCCTGTATCTGCGTCACCTGGACTTGGAAGCCCAAAGTGTTACAGATATAGTCAAGATTGGCTAAGAGTAAAAGAGAACTCTGGCTCTTTCCAGAAAGGTTGGAAAATAATTTTTAAAAGAGCCCACCCCTCTGAGCCGAGTTCAAATCTATTAGTCAAAAGCCTGGAGATGACCTAGAACCAGCCTTTAGCCTGACATCAGGACCCTCTACACAGGCCCTGATACCCACTGACTGCGCCATTTCATTTAAAAGGATTGAATGATTTTCAAGCAACAAGGTCAAAGTGTTGTCTCATGGGAGCCATACAAAATTCCCCAGGGCTGCCCCGATTATTAGCCTGTGCAGTGGTTTGAAAGTGGGATGTGCCCGACAGGCTCAAGGGTTTGAACACTTGGTCTGGTCCCCAGCAGGTGGCGCTGCTTTGGGGGAGGGGCTGAACTAGCAGAAGTGGGTCATTGTGGGTGGGATCTAAACGCTGTGCTTACCTCTACCTCTGTCCCTTCTTTCTTGGATCCCTCTGATCCTCTGCCTTGTAAGAAGCCTCGGCCCACTGCCTCCAGCAAACGTGGATCATCCCTTGTTATACACACACGTACGCACACACGCACCACGCACCACGCACCACGCACCACGCACCCACGCACCCACGCACCCACGCACCCACGCACCCACGCACCCACGCACCACACATTCACATGTGCCCGTTGCACTATGGTGGACTACTCAAATCCTTCCTCCCTTAAGTTGCTTCTGTCAGGCATTTTGGTCACAAAGATGAGAAAAGAAACTATTTTGCATCCTTTTCAGCCCAGCGAACAGAGCTGCTACCCGATAAAGTGGCCCCGAAGCAAATGGTAGACAGCAAGGTGGGATCTGGCAAGGATAAAAAACAATTCTTCAAGGGTTGGGGATTTAGCTCAGTGATAGAGCGCTTGCCTAGTAAGCACAAGGCCCTGGGTTCGGTCCCCAGCTCCGGAAAAAAAAAAAAAAGAAAAACAAAACAAAACAAAATTCTTCAAAGTTCTGAAGAAGAGAAAGCCTAATTATGAGACTGTCTCAGGTTAGAAGAACCAAAAAGCTTAACGCAGGGCATCACGGCAGCCTTAGTGTCCACAGCATGACAACCAGCTTCCACCCTTGCTGAAACGGGAGTCTCGGCATCGATATTGTCTGCTGAGAAACAGGAAGCAGGGTGGGCTTCAGTGGGAGGAGCTGCCCCGTGGAAGAAAGGAGAGGCCATTGCTGAGGGTCACCTATCCCACAAGCTAGGCTTCCTATCTGTCTCAGTAGCAGAAGCCAAAACCATCATATTTGTGGGCTCAGAACCGGCAGGGGCCAGAGTCCTAAAATGGAGAGAAATATGGGAAAGGAGGAAGAAGGATGCCTCAGACCACCAGATACAACTCCTCCTGGTAGTCTAACTCCGGGGTGTTCTTGCCACATGGCATAGATGTGATTGATTTTTTTGTATTTTACAGAAAATTGGAATTGGGGCATTTTTGGTCCATTTTGAGAATGACTGGCACTTTCTGCTTCCCAGGTACCTGGATGTACCAAAGTGATCTTGCCGGCCTCCTAGATTGTCATTGGGAAACGAGGGAAAATGCTCCAGGGTGGGAAGATAAAAGGGGTGACACGTTTTTTTTCTTTTTTATGGATTGAGAACTGATCATAAGTCTGTGGCACGGGAACAAGGCTCCATGCTTCACTCCCGCTTGCATTTCTAGGAAAGAGCCAGGACTCCTACTGGGTGGCGGGTACGTTTGAGAGGCTGGGGTCTCAGAGCTGGACCCTCCTTCTTGGCTAAGTCTTCCAACTCCATGGGAGAACAAGGCAGAGAGCCACGGGGACCACACATGAGATGGATTGGATATCACAGGCTGTTTTCTCGATGGGGATGGATGATGTGTAAGCCCAGGAGCACGGAGCGGGTGATAAGAGTAAGGCTCAATTCTCTGCAGTGTGGTGGGTAAACCAGTGCAGGAGCTTCGGATGGATTTGAAGGAAATAAAACCAGGCTGTTTCTGTTGTGGGCTGAGGTCCGGAAACATCCAGTGACAAAGGACACCAGGCAGTCCTAAGATGGATTTCCCATCCCGGCCAACCCAGGGCCTTAGGTGAGTCTTATGGCAATAAATTTGAAGGGTGTTCATGGAATTCTCTGAGACCCGGAATCTGGGCTGGCTGGCCGGCCGCAGGTACAGTAGATTTCTGGGAAGGAGCCCATCCTGTGTGACCCTGTGGTGAGGGACAGAAACTGAGGCTGTTACACAGAACAGGCGTAGCAGAGCAGAGGGCCGTTTGGTCCTAGAGTTTACCTGGAAGTGGGAGCCAGGTCAAACCCTCCTTATTCCTTGAGCACAGGGAGCAAGGAGACAGTCCCGCTGCCTTCCCTGCCTAGGAGAGAGAGTACACATCGGATTACTCTAAACATCCAATGTGGCGAGTGGGGCTGGAAAGATGGCTCTTGCGGAGGGCCCAAGTTTGTTTTCACGCACCCACCCACGTGGAGAGGCTCACCACCACCTTTGAGTCCAGCTTTGGGGGATCCAGCGCCCTCTTCTGCCTTCCAGGAGCACTGCACTCATGTATCCATACCTGGGCACACATACACATAATTAATTAAAAGTGAAATATATCTTTTAAATTTCCCAAAGGTTCTCTCTCTCCTTTTTTTCTTCTTCTTCTACTCATTTTTCTTCATAGCCAGTTTTAGGTGGAGGGCGAGTCTTTGGGCCTTTTTGTATTCAGCTGTAATAGATTTCCCTAGGTCAAGGATGCATACATTCCTTTATTAGAAATCTAACCTATACTATCTCCAAAGAAAAAGACATCAGCAAAGAATAGGGGCCCCTGAGAATTTCAATCTATCCTTTGTATGTCCTCCCAGGCCAAGGACTATTTTTCACCATATCTTCTGTGTCTTCCGGAGAGGGGTCAGCTGTGAGGTGGTCCCAGGATGAGTGTAGAGTTGCCAAGGGCTTCCAAAGTGATTCTAGACCCTGAGGACACCGGCCCTGTGGCTGTGGCTGCTGTCAGCTCCCTGATGTGTTTGTCAGTGTGAGCAAACCTAGCTGGAACTGCCCTGTGTCTCAGACCCAGCCCTTGGTCTCTCTGCCTTGGAGAAACAGACAGGGCTTAGGCTGTGATCCTCAGACTGTAGGCAATGACTGTAGCATCTCATGAGTAGAATTCTAAGACCCCTCAGCCTGAAAAAGTGTTGAAGAGTCTGAGGAAACCACCAATGCTTAGACTTACGTGCCCCATTAGATGTGGCATCACTCCTGTAAGGCACTGGGGGACTTCCTGGAAGCATCCAGTTCTTAGGAACTCTGGCGCACTTACTATGTTTGTAAAGCTGATATAAATAAATTATCAGTAATCTCAGGCCTCTGCAGAAAAATGGGTTGGGAACATTGGGGCAGGGGGTGGGGGGACGATGATGCCCATGATAGTTAAGAAACCTCTGGAATTTTTCTGTTGATCTTCATCCTGGCCAAGACCCTTGAACAAAATGTGTGCTTTGCACTTTAAAACGGAATTGGTTTCTGTGTCTGGGGAGAGGAAAGGCAGCTTTTGGGGAAGGAATAATTCTCACTGTCTCTCAGGCCTAAGGGACAAAGGAAGGCCATTTGCAATTTGAACAGAAGCTCTGAAAGGATGTCTTTGAGGGGCTCCTACACTCTCAGGCTGCCCCTCCATTTGCATTTTAACTGTTTTTTTTCTTTTTCAGCAAGGCCATTGTGGACAGGAAAGCCTCTGCCCTGTACACAGTGCCTGGGCAGCTGGGCTCCCGGTCCCATTGTGGGCAGGTGCTCCCGGGGGACATCGGTCCTCTCAGGGCTCTTGTTTCAGTTGTTTTTGGTGTGCCTGCATCCTCCTCTCCTTTGAAAGAACGTGCACGTTAGTTAATCATGAAATAGGAAGCAGAATGTCCCACCATTCCCTGACTTACTGAAGATTTATGTGGAAGCAAAACCGGGCATCCATTTTGCAGGCATCTCCTATAGAGAACAAACTAAGGCATGAGAAAACGTTGACCAACCCTGTAGGCCAGGCCGTGCAAACACCACCTAGGAGCCTGAGGCATCATTGATCCAAGCCCCCGCGATGCTGAATCAGGGGCCACCAACACTGTTCTCTTTGCATGAGCTGGGGGAAGAAGGCTCAGCAGCATACAGGCTCTAACCACACAGGGATCCTACCTCACTGACAGAAGGAGTGCTAAGAAACAATCTACACATGTGAGGAGACACGATGAATGCAAGCCACAGTGAAATGCAACCTGTAGTTCCAGTGCTGCAGAGCCAGGAGCAGAAGGATTCCTGGGGCTCACTGACCAGCCTGACTGAGTCAGCAGACTCCAGCCCAATGAGACACCCTGAGATGTCCACCAAAGTGGATCACACCTAAGAAAAGACACTGAACGTTGACCTCTGGCCTTGATACCCTATACACACTCAATTTGCATGTACACAAACACACATGCATACACATATATGATCACATATATATAGCCACACATATCTACATATGTGCATAGACACATGCATACACATATAATATGCACATGCATATACAAACATGTATATATAGATACATTTTCATGTATACACATAGACACATGTATGATACATAAATATATGCACAATAGGAATATACATACATATAGATATATAGACACATGCACATACAAATATGCATACACATATACTTGCATATACACACATACATATATAGACACATACAAACTTAGACACACACATGCATATGCATGGATAGACACATATATGCACACATGCATAGACACAGTTGAGCACACACATAAACTCAAACACAGACATGCACACGCACATACACACAAACCAGCAACCCCCACACCCTACACACAAAAGCAATAGAACTTAGAAAAGAGGCAGGAAGAGACTGCAGTTCTCTTTCAATACCACCCTGAAACTGTCAAACAATCTGACAAGGCCATCTACGGCCCATGTGAAGTGCTAAGAGAATTTTTTAAAGTTGATTTAATAGAAGCAGTGCGGGGTCAGACCATGTAGATGAGTGATAAGTCGCAAAGCATTTCTGTCCGGTAGACATGTTAATCAAGCACACATGTTACTAATTAACTGATTAGCTTTTGGTCCCAGGCCTTCGCTAACTTTGTTTCTGGCTGCCTGAGCCCAGCATTCTTTCCCTCACCGATCACACACTCCCCTCTTGTTTGAACTGACCTCTATTCTCGCTCCCTGAGAACAGGCTGAGCACATCTTCAGAACACACACACTGTATATTTATGAGCCCTGCTTTATAAAGCCTAGAAAATTCTACTCTAAAAGCCGTCTGGTAACATTTTTTAGAAAATAGTGATTGTCTGTGAGCAAGATTTACAGCCACAGAGAAAGGTCCCTCGTATATATGCCAAGTGTCCTATGATGTGGAAAATAGGGGGAGGGGCGTGGTATAACAGCAGACCCCGGGATTTTGCAGCATTAGCGGTGATTGGCCAGCTATCCCCTCCTGGAGGAGCCGTCACAGCATGAATTCTGTGTACCATAGCCCAAAGCACTTTACAGACAGAGTTTCCATTCCTTCAACAGCTCTGAGGTCATAGCTGGTCCTCGCCTCCTTCACGGGGTCATGCATTGAGACCCTTGTGTTGTGTTCTTCTAGAAGAAAGACCAGACAATGAGAAGAGAGACAGCTCACCGAGCGACCCACTGCGGACACTGTCTGTGTAGAACAATCAGCTTTTCTTCTTCCTGGAAAACTCAACTGGCTTGTAGTGGCAATCGTAAGCAGGGACTTCTGGGAAATACTTGCTCTAAAAAGCAGACTCTGTCAAGACACTGAGGGCCTTGAGAACCTTCCAGGCTCCTTGATTTGTCTGTCATACCATGTTACTTATAGAGCCAAGTGAAGTCAAGGTGTTCATGGATCAAGCCGTGCCTCCCAAATGCCAGCTTCCTAAAGTTCCCCTGGAGATATCCAGAATGTTCTCTGTACAAAGTATTAGCTACTTCCTAGCTCATGGGTCTTATGGCAGTAAAGGCTATCTTTCCCTCCTAATACTTTAGAAGAAAGCGAGGGGGCCGGACCCACCACCTCCCTGGAGATGGATGGTTAGCTCCAGCCAGCCTAGGTGGTGAGAGAGCCATTGCCTGTTTGACTGGCCAGTTTTTCCCAAACATGTCAAACCCACGTGCCACATACCAGGAAGTACCTGACTATCAAGAAATATCTTCAGATGAAGGAATTATGAATTTGGAAATGTCAAGCTTAAATAGAGCATGCTCTCAGAGAATCGGGTTGATGACCAATCGGTTCTACTTTATAGATTTATTATTAGATAGGGAAGCTCAGTGGGCAGCAAGAGTCAGGGTGAGAGCAGAGAACCAGAGACCACTCTGGGGTGGAGGCAGCACAAGGACACAGTGTGCTTGCTTTCTGTCAGGAGTGGGGTAGAGGAGAGGCAGCCTTAGGTGGGACGATGAAGGCAGGAAGGAAAGATACAAAGGGTTATCGATGTTATCAAACACCTCAGGTACCTTTAATTTTACATAAAGTTTTCCTATGTCTAGTTTTTTAAATGGTTACATCTCTATTACACACATACCAAGTTGTATCTATAGTATTCCATGGTTCTCTCTCTCTCTCTCTCTCTCTCTCTCTCTCTCTCTCTCACACACACACACACACACACACACACACACACACACACACACACTGACCCACACACAGGTACACATAGAGTCTGCACAGCTTTGCAAAGGTTCTTATGACAGAGGCACTTATGACAGACCACTCTATCCTTCAAGGATACTGTACGCTTTAACCACCACTCCTGTCTTGGACATCAGCCCACAGATGGGACTGAAATGAAGATAAATCCACAAGTTGAATCCCAAAGCCTAAGCCTCCATCCAGCAGACTGATCACAGCTTATGAAGGTGAACCAAGGACCACCTTCTTGGGTAGATCTAAAAACATGGTCTCCATTAAATCAGCAGCATCTGCAGCAAAGGATGGAATGGCTTCTCTGAAACCAAGTCAAATAGAAGTTCCTCTCTCAGCATAAGATCATCTTTATCATTCTCCCTTTAACTATCCCAAAGCTGTTAAGCAAAACACCACCCAGATGGCATTACCCTTGTATATAACAATATAAAGGAGAGCATTTATAAGACCATAAATCTTGTTAAGTATACCTAGTCAGACCCTTTGCGTATTTGGCCTTTAAGAATTCTATGAAGGGGTTAAGAGCACATATTGCCCTTGCAGAAGACCTAAGTTCAGTTTCCAGCACCCACTTTATGTGTCTCACAAGCTCCTTCAACTCCAGCTTCAGGGGACCTAGTGCCCCCTACTGGCCTCTTTGAACACTGCACTCATGTGCACAGACACATCATTCATTACGAGGAACCTTAAGATTAAAGAAAAATCATTTTTAAAGGCAGTAAAGAAAAGCAGCAAATTCAATCTTCATGGAAACTTCTGGAGTATTCTTCTTTAGTTATACCTTGTTTGAGGCTGGGGGACAAGTAGGAAGATGCTGGCCAAACATATTTCTCAGGGGCACTGGAAATGGACTCCTTCCTGGCTCAAGGCTAGCTACTGAGGAGCCAGGCTCTGCTCCTTCCCTTGTTTTCCCATCTCCTCTTCCAGAGAACCCTCCACCTCAGGATTATGCCCCTTGCTAGGTCTCCGTGGGTATTCATTCTCTCATACTTTCCTGGATAGCAGGTAAAGTTTCCAGACTGTGAGCAGGAGTGTTGCTCTCTCTCTCTCCTTGGTCCTGCCAGTGGCCATGGGGGGACAGGACGGACTGTCAGCCACCTTCAAAGCAACTGAGTATGCTGCTCCTTGCCAGAGAAGGAAGGCTGAAGAGAATTCCAATTCTGGGAAAGGGGTGTCAAGGCCAGTTTTTATGCCAATTTAACTTAGGATTGAGTCATCTGAGCAGAGAAAACCACACTAAGAAACTGCCTGCGTAAGATGGGCTCTAGGCAATCCTGTAGGGCATTTTCTTAATTAGTGATTGATATGGGAGGGCCCAGACCAATGTGGGTGGAATCACCCATGGGCTGGATGTTCTGGGTGCTACAGGAAAGCAGGTTGAGCAAGTAATGAGGAGCAAGCTACTAAGCCCTCTTCTGTGATCCCTGCTTCAGCCCATGCCTGCAGGTTCTCACCCAGTTTGAATTCCTGCCTTGGCTTCCATCAGTGTGATTCAGGATGTGTAAGCCAAATAAATCATTTTCTTCCCAAGTTGCCTGGTCATGGCATTTTGTCACAGCAACAGTAACCTTAACTAAGACAAGAGGATAATTGTGAGAGGTGGGATAGGTGGGGATAGGTTCTTCCCAGGAGTCTACTCATTGGACTGTGTGCAGGAGACCGCACAGGAGCAGGAAAAAGTTGAAAGGTTTCTAGGGCATCAGTGCCTGCCTGTTTAGTTAAGCATGGATGGCCTTTCCACGGCGGAGGAGTGACAGGCACTAGATCAGAGCTTGAGACAATAGTAAAGGTTTGATAGTGTTGCCCTAGCCCCTTCAGAATATGGGAAGGAACAGGCAAAGGCCACACAGAAGGATGTGTAGGTGACTCTGGAGTGCTGGCCAAGCTTGGAAACCTTAGAAGAAGGAGTAACCACTCTGTTAGATGGGAAGGCACACCAGGAAGAGAAAGGCAAGAGTGAAGTGTGCTTCAGGATGTAGAATATGAGTCCTATGATTACCTAAGACCAAGGCTGAAGAATGCTGGCCAGAGAGAGGGCGCATGCAAGTTGGGGAAAGACAGGAGACCCAATCTCTTATAGCTTCTGCTGTGTCTCAGAAACATGGAAGGAGAATGAGAGGCAGAGGGGGCTGAGGTGAAAGTGGCTGTGGTTACATCCTAAGGACAAGACTAAGATACAGCCCTGACACAGAAGGCTTAAAGAAGGCAGACAGATATGCGGCTGCATTGAGAAGCTTAATGTCTGTGTCCTAAACAAAGGTGAGTGTCGGAGTAGAGGAAGAGCCAACCACCCTGTATGAACATTTCTGTAATCGTGGGTGGGTGTTGATTCCCTGGCTGGACAACTGCATCAGTTTCTTGTCAAATTACTGTGGTCAAATACTCAACCAGAAGTGAGGGAGTGAGGGAGTGAGGGACTTACTGTGGCTCACGGTTCAAAGGATACAGTCCGCCATAGGGGATAGCTGCAGGGGTGGCTGGTCAAATTATATGCACAGCCAGGAAGTGGGTATAGATGAATGCTGATTAATTTTTCAGCTAGATTTCTCTCTCATCTTCACCTTGATATTCCAGGCCATGGGATGGTGCCAGCCACATCTAAGGTGGGTCTTCCCACCTCAGTTAACTCTACCTAGAAATTGTCTCACTACAGAAGTGTCTGGAAATTTGTCTCCTGGGTGATTCCAGGTCCTCATAAGCTGACAATGACTATTAACTACCACTGTGATTGGAAGCAGGATGCACAGAACCCAGGAAGCGACAGGCCAAATCCTCACCCCTCAGTGTCGCTGGGGTCACCTTTGAAATTCAGGGGAGAAATGGGTCAGCAGTGAGCAAAGGCGGAGGGGACTTATGAATAGCAGCTGACCTGTGAGTAGAGGTATGTGAGTTCTTGGACCACTAACATGCAAAGAGAAGGGCAAGGGGCGGGCCCTGTAACCATGATGCCAGTAGTCCTGTAGCTTGTGAAGTGGGGCTTTCACCCCAGTGAGACTCGTGGAGCCATGGGTAATGGAAAGTATGTCTCAGCTGTCAAAATAAATGAATAAAATGAATTTTATGGGGTGTTATTTTTAGTTTTATATGGCCAGATGTTTCAGCTGTACACTGCCTTGTGTGCCTATATTTCGTAGACGAGTCACCGGCTCTGTTTTTCTTACTGTAGGGAAGTCTCAAGTCTGCCGTCCCTCTGTTATCCAGACTCTGCCCTTCCTACCTGGTAGGACCCTGGTAAGGAAGAGAGAGGGAAGGTGAGACCCAAACAATACAGATATCCCAAAGCCCATGGTCTTTACCCACGGGGTCTTGCTCAGAATCTGCATTTCAGTTAGGCAAATCTTTAATGAAGTTTGGTTGTTTGGTTTGCTAATCCAGAACAGCACAGCCGTGTCTGCTACTTAACTCTGTAGGGCAGACAGGGAACAATTAATCAGAAGGATCAAGTCACAAAGGGCCAGGGAAAGAAATTTGAGAGGCTGCAATGTTACAGGCTCACCAGAAACAGCTGAGAAGGACTCAGGATGGCTGGGAAATGAGGCAGCACGAGGCAGCCAGGGATCTGCAGACATTATTCCATTACAACCTTGTAGAACACTAGAACTCCGATGTAGTAAAACAGTCCATTTCCTCTGAATTGAGGGCCTCTGAGGTGTGGTCCCCTGAGCCATCACTCCTCCTCCCTCCTTGGCCAATCAGCTTTTCTTGATACTCTTGGGTCCCTCCTACTATGTGCAGAATTGGAGCATCCATTTATAGCTGCCACCTTGCAAACTTCTTTCCTCCCAGGTCCATGTAAACCCCAAGGACCTTTTCTTTCCAAGATTTTATGAAGACCAGGGGCTAAGAGAGACAAACAAAACAGAGAGAGAGAGAAGAGAGAAGAGAGAGAGAGAGAGAGAGAGAGAGAGAGAGAGAGACAGAGACAGAGACAGAGACAGAGACAGAGACAGAGAGACTGAGAATAGATATATGAGGAGGCTTCAAGTCTAAGGAGCTCTCCAAGTAGCCATTTTCTGGTCAATAAATATTTGTTGGGTAAATTAATGATCTGTTTAGAAATGGTATAGCTCAGAGCCCCTCTCTGGACCAGCTGTCCCCTGGAAGCCACTGTGTTTAATATCTATCAGTTGCCTGAGGACAGAATGGATTCCTAGTCTAGGCATAAGTAGACTCTTGGGATGAGGTTAGGGGCTCTGCATCCCTGCCACACACACGTAGATCTGAGTACCCCTCCCATCTTCTCTTTCTTTGGTCTTTCCATTGGGATCCTTCCCTTACCTGCACTTACAAAGACTCTTTATGGTGGAGATCAATGGGTCTCTAAATGGCTGCTGAACTGGGTTGATTGATTGAATACAGGGAGAATGCCCTGGTGAGTCCCCAGCATGGTCTACTTCAGTTGTTTTTCAAGTTCAAGCTTTAGAGAAAATACAAAATTAGCCAGGCTTGCAATCCAAGCAGTTGGAAGGTAGGGGCAGGAGGATCAGGAGTTCAAGGCCATCCTTAACTACATTGCAAGTTCAAGTCCAGGTTAGGCTACGCTACAGCATGTCAAAAAGCAAGCAAACACACACATGAATGGAAGTTACTAAGTAAGTGTTGGCGTGGTCTTTAATTGTGGCTCCTGCCTGGCAGATCGGAGAGGAATGGACCGATTATCCTATGTTTAGTGCATGCTCTCTCCTCAGCCTTAGTTTGGGCGGCCATCTTTCCTCCTCAGTGAGAGCCATACATGTGGCTAATGGGACAGATGGGTCTATGGGGCATGATGCTGTGTGAAAGTAGCTTACAGTCTGGTGGGAGAGATGGGGAGAGGGGCATCTGAGACTGTGATGAGTGATGGAAAGACTTCCACCCATCTTCCAGTCACTCACTGGTGGCACAAACCTTAGTTCGGTATCTGCATGTGTGAGCTTCATGTGGCATGAAAAGTCAAAGCATGACATTCTAACCAGGAGACTGGGGATCCCCACAGTCTAAACATGCAGAAGGACAGGCATGCGAATGGGCAGTAAGTCTGTAGTCTTTTTTTTTTTTCTTTCCTGGGTCACTCCATGAACAGTGGTTCCTTCTCTGAGTCGGGGGACCAGAGGAAGGAAAATGGAGGACAAGATGGCACAGTTGTGTGAGTTAGATATGCCCTAAGTGGTGACTCTCTGCATCAGCCTGTGCTAGGCTTTCAGAGTGCCACCGAGAGTCCCCGACTGCAGCCATACAGCTTTGTAGCCTATGGGGACTTGATCTGTTCTGGAGCCAGTCACCACAGGACCACCTCCACGTGAAGAATACTGAGCGACCATGAGGGCTATGGTGATGCCTGAGAGAAGCCCTAATAAATCATCTGGGAAATGTTCTGAAGTCTGGCAAGGACTGACGAGAAAGCCTCTTTGACTTGTGCTCTTGTGAGGATAGGGAGGGTTCTATTTCTATGGATACATGCTTGGAAGCAATGGCCAGGGTTTACAATGCCCAGCAAGGCAGCCAGGATCTACAGACTCCGTGACTGTTGAGCATACGTTTAATAATTACCACGATACCCCCAATATGTCTGCTCCTAGATAGTGAAGCACAGAGACTGGCGGTCTATGAGAAAGTGCCAGCACACCTCTGCCCTTAAGTAGACAGCACCAAGGATGGGAGGCTGAGTCACTCCTTAGTACTCTACTTGTCAGCTTCCGGCTTCTCTAAGTCCTGACTATCCAGTGCTTGGGCCCAGGGGAGTGGGGGCGGTACCCAGGCCAGACATGGCTCCTCCTCTCCATGGCTTTTATGGAAATGATCCTTGAAAGATTGGAGCCAAGGTGTAGTTTACCTTGGCTGCCCCTCTAAAGACGTATGAGACAGAAGCAAGGGCTTCACCGGTAGCCATTGGAACAGCTCCGCCAACAGCCATCAGAATACATTGTACTCATGCTCACCCCGGGGTGGCATCATCACCCAGCCCGGGTGGCTTGCCCTCTTCCTGGCATGGGTTGTTTTATTGCTGGTTGGAAATGTTCTTAGCAGGATCCTCCTTGCACCCTTCTGATGGTTGATGCACCTATAATCTGAATCGTCACCCCCTAAATAAGTCCCAATCAAAAGTATCAATTTTTAACATTGAATGCAATGTCTTTTGATGCTGAGATTGACCCTGGGCCATTGCTGTTTCTAAGGCAGCTTTACAAACAGCAAAATGCAGCAAGGGGGTACTTCTGTTCAAATCACAACTGCTCTCCCGTAACTGTGCTTTCACAGCCAAATCTGTCATTTAACAGATGCACTCTGCACTCTGTTTAAGGATCGTCATCTCCAATCATCCCCACCAACCCCTTTTTCAACTGTGCACTTCAATTTCACCCATCATCCCATACGTGTTTCTTATCATGCCAACTACACAGGCAATATGGCAGTTGTTGGGCTGTATGTAGTATACTCAACTGTGTTTTTGGTGTACTGGTGTGCGTGATGGATAGATACTCGATGGGCCAGATCCATCTTATACAGTCTTGCTTCAGCCTTGGAATCAGACAATTCTCTCATAGAGTTTTGATTTCCTTTTATCCTAAAATGATATTAGAACCAGGCTGTGGGGCCTAGAAGAGCTTGTAGACACTGCAGTGCTATTCCACAGAGAGAGTTCAGAAATACACATGTGTGTGGCTGTTGTGTAGATGCCCGTCAGTTCTCATTCCTAGTTGTGTGCATCTGTCTCCACAGCTTAAATCTGAGTTCATAGCCATTCCCAGCTCTGACCCTGCATCCGTGGGTCGTTTACTCATCTTACTCATGTCTATGCTTCCCCTCCAACAGTGGATTGGAAGCTCTCATCATTTACCATTCACTAGCTTCATTCTCGAATGTTAGTCTCCGTATGTTGTAGCTTGAAAGTTCCCCTCAAAAATTCAGGTCTTGCAAACATGGTCACATGTAGCGGTATTTGGATAATTGGGAACAGATGAGAGCTTGACAATGGGGCCCAGTGATGGTACAAGTGGCTTAGTAAGAAGGGAGATCTGCTGGCGCCCTGGCCATGTCTCACCTGTGATGTCTCCTCTATGCTGTGGTAAGGCGCAATTCAGGCCCTGCAAAGGACGAACATTGAGCTCGCATGGGCTCTCAGAACTTCCCAGCTTCTAGCAACATGAGCTAAACAAATCACTGCTCCCTAAAATCATTACATCTGTGGCCTTCACTGGGACACCAGATGGAAATCCAGGCCACCTGAGGCAATATCACCAGCCAGGGCAGAGTGCACCGTCCTTCAGAGACAGTGTTCATAGTTGTGTGGCTAGGTGCACTGGTTGTAGTCTCCACTGTGTCCTAGGGTGCCCTGATCAGTCTTGTTGAAGGCCAATTTGGGATTTTTTTGTTGTTGGTGTGTGTGTGTGTGTGTGTGTGTGTGTGTGTGTGTGTGTGTGTTTTGTGACTTTTTCCTCTTTCCTTCCCCCCTCCTCCCCCTCTTCTTCTTCCTCCTCCCCCTCCTCCTCCTCCTCTTTTTCTTTTAAGCCTGGAATATGAGAACATGACAACTTCAGACAAAAAGCAGGGATCTATGGCAAGCTTTTAAGGTAACCATGAAAACAAGACATTTGCATTTGTCTTGAAGAGTTAGCACTCTTTACCCCCTACCCAACCCCCATTCTACTGGGTAGGAATCTTCCAGCATGACATCACCGTGTCCCAACTACCGGTGCTCACAGACAAATGTGCCTCATTATTCATGCGAATGACATCCTTCCATGTGGGTGAATCATGGTGTCCAATCAACATAGGCGCCAATAATAAACAGTCGGCTGGGCTATGTCAAATAGTCACATTGTCACTGGCCGAAGCCATCTGCTCAGCCACAGAAACAGCTGAACTGAGTACAGCCACAGGGGCAATGTGTGATTCCTGCTCTTTTGTAGATTTGTTTGGGAAGAACTTTCTAGTGATTAATTAGCCACTTCCTCACGGATTTACCACATGTGGTACAGTTAGCATGTGGTCTATGGAAGGCTTGGCAAATCTCCCTTAACCCATCCCAGGAGGCCACTGGTAATGCAGACAGGAGGGGGTGGGGCAAGTCCAGGTGGACAGCTCTGAGGAAGGCCTTGCTGTGCTGGCAAAAGAATGTGGCCAGAATGCATGGGGCCCACACAAGTATGGGCAGGATCCCTCCCCATGCTACTCTTTCAAATGATGCTTACAGCACAGTGGGCCTCTTCCTCCCATTTGTGAGAGAAGGCATAGTGGTTTAAATTAGAATAACTCCCATAGGCTCAAATGTTTGAATGTTTAGTCTCCAGTTAGGGAAACTATTTGGGAAGGATTAAGAGGCATGGCCTTGTTGGAGGAGGTATAGCCTTGTTGGAGGAGGTGTGGCCTTGTTGGAGGAGCTGAGTCACTGAGAGTGGGCTTTGAGGTTTCATCATGCTTCTCACCATGATGATCATGGACTAACCCTCAAAAACTATAACCAAGCCTCCAACTAAATGCTTTCTCTTATAAGAATTGCCTTGGCTATGGTGTCTCTTCCTAACAATAGAATAGTAACTGAGATAGAAATTGGTACCAGGAGTGGGGTTTTGCTGAGAAAGGCTTGACCATACTGTTTCTTAGAAGAACTTTGTATTAGAAAGCAATTGAATGCTTTAAGCAGGTCTTAGTAGGCCACACTGACAGAAGCAAGAAAGATGGCAGTGCTGAATGTGATTTGTGCTGTAGAGTCCTATGACTCTCAAGAGGTTTCAAAAGGGAAAAATATTAGCAGCTGGCATAGAGAACATTCTTGTGATATTTTGGCAAAGAATGTGGCCACTTGTCTAAAGAATCTCCCTGAGGCTAAATTGAAAAGTTTTGGACTGGCATCCTTGACAGAGGAGATTTTAAGACACTAATATTGACTGTGTCAATGGGGAAATACAAAATGTACATCTTGAGGAGAAGAGAGCACCAGGAAATGTAATATCAGGACTAAATCATGTGCTCAAGGAGATTAAAAATGTTTAGAGAAAAATCTGATTTAAAATGGAATCCAGTGGGGTGGTGCCCTCAGGGAAAGACCCCACCCAGCTAAGCTCCCAACTGGTAAAAGGAATTAAAGAGAATCATCTTAGGCAGCAAAGAAAATTATCAACAATAGTAGCTTAGGCAAACGTAATTCAAGGAGGGGCCCAGGTTCCAGTCCTAACAAGCAGAAGAATTTGGCAGCTTCAGCTATGTGGCTCTGAATTTAGTTATAAAGGATACAGGAAAGAGGTTATGAAATCTTTCTCCACCGTTAAGAAAAGCCAATGAGACCAGGCTTATGTTCGGGGAATCCCTGCATAGAGGCCCAGAAAAGCCATTGCTTGAAGCTGTGAAGGTAAAGCCAGAATTGCACTGGAGACCCATGATGCTGACGATGCCCTTGGCATGGGATACCTGCCAAGGAGAGCTGCAGACAGGGCGTGGAGCCAGCCCCAAGAGAGAAACGTGTATTGCTGTCAACAAAGCTGGAGGGTGTGGGAGATTTGAAGAATGCACTGGCATCAGACAAGGGTTTGCAGAATCTGAAGTTTGCCCCGCTTGTTTTCGGTCTTGCTTTCATCCAGTATTTCCTCATTGTGCCCGTGGATCAGGATATAAAACTCTGAGCTCCTGTTCTGGTGCCATAGTGTCTGCATCATACCGTGATGCTCATGGACTAACTCTCTAAAACTGTAAGTAACCACACACACACACACACACACACACACACCACCACCACCACCACTGCTTTCTTTTCGTAAGAGTTGCCTTGGTCATGGTGTCTCTTCACAGCAACAGAACAGTGAGTAAGTCAGAAAGCCTGTGTGATTGCTTGAACAGAAATGGTCCTTAGAGGCTCATAGATTTGAGTGTGTGGTCATTAGGGAATGGCACTACTTGAGAAGGATTAGGAGAATTAGGTGTTGGATGAAATATGTCACTTGAAGTGGGCTTTGAGGTTTCAGCAGCCCAGGGCAGGCCCAGTGGCTCTCTCTCCTCCTGCTGCCTCCAGAGATGTAAAACTCCCAGCTCTCATGTCAGCCTGTGTGCCGTCATGCTCCCTGCCATGAAGATAATGTACTTAACTTCTGAAACTGTAAGCAAGCCCCCTGGTAAAATGTTTTCTTTCTAAAGGTTGACTTGGTTCATGGGGCTCATAGCTTGTGATGACCTATCAAAGTTCTCCGAGACATGAGGGTCACCCAGTTAGCTGAGTCACACAGGAAAACCCTGCTCCCCGTGTAGATCTCCAGCTTTGGTGAGAGTTAGCACAATTTATCCCTTCCCTTAGAAAGGAAGATGAGGGTTGCCAAGGTTACAGAGACCTGAGTTGGCTGAGATTGCTATATCCAACACACTTTCTCTCGCTTAGCTCTGTTAGCACCTCTACTGGACTTCCAACTCCACTCTACTCCTGCCCCACCCTGCCCACCCCCTCACTGCTTAGTGCTCTCCCTCTCTGGGAGAACGGGGTTGGCTGCTCAGGGAGGACAGTTATTTCTTCCAATTCCATTTCTGTTGCTACAGTAAGATACCACAACAAAGAGCAACTTAGGAGAGAAATGGCAGTGGGAACTTAATACAGCTAATTGCATCCGCAGTTGAGAGCGAAGAGAAATGAATCCAGCAGGCACAGGCGCAGGCGGGCACTCAGCTAGCTTCCTCTACTCTTTTCTCTTTCTCCACACTCCTCCGCTCAAAGCCGTGAAGCAGCACGCTTATGTTCAGGCTGGTTCTTCTCAGAGCAGTAAGGGTAATCAAGACAGTCTGCCATAGATATGAGCACAGGCCAACCTGATCTACACAATCCCCTATAGGTGACTCTAGGTTTTTGTCAAATTGGCAGTTAAACTAGGCATCTCCGGTGTCTATTATTCTGCTACCATGATGCACTCTGATTATCCAAAGCCAGTGTTAGTTCACCATCCCAGGGAATTGGAAGCCTGTGGCCTGCCCTTGAGTGGTGTTAATGAAATATGGGTGGATAAAGTATAATGGGGAGAGAAAGCATGTGTGTGTGTGTGCGTGCGTGTGTGTGTGTGTGTGTGTGTGTGTGTGTGTGTGTGTTTGTGTGTGTGTGTTGTAGAAGAAGATAGAATATATATGTACATTTATAGATGATAGAAAGTTTATACAGATACATAAAGAATAACTATTATTTCACAAAGTTTTTGTTTAAATTACAACATTAAACTGAATTTTTGAAGCAGTAGCTATTCTTTATGTATATGTATTTATGATAGAGAATAGAAGTTTGGGATCATATCATAGTCATTTCCCATTAACGGAGCCCAGCCAGTATCTGGCCTTGAGCTATTTGGGTTGATGTTCAAATGTCTATCGAATCGGTCTGAACTGAGTGTGTCACATTCATATTTTAACATACATTTAGCAATATATGATGGATACCCCCATAAAAATTAAGATCTTCTTGACCAGATAAGAGGGACCAGATACAGGGAACATGAAAGTGCACTCCTACCAGACCAGATACAGCCAGAAAACCAAGTACACACCCAGAGAGCAAGGACATCTATAAATGCAACCGCAGGCCTGCCTGCCTGTTGACTGTCACAAATTAGATTGACGACGAAATTTCCCTGGAGTCAGCTCTCGTGTGCGGCAGGTCGGAGCAAGGCTGATGGATTTTGTTTATGGAAACAGACCATTTGGTAATCTGGCAGCCACACTCCAGCTATTGTCTCACAGGATATGAGATAAGACTCACACGCATCAGGAAAGGTGTGTCTGAAACAGCACGGTGTTCCAGCAAGGAACTAGATACAGGAAGCATGAGGTTTCTAACTGAAACTCCAAGTTCAGCAACTCCCTACCAAGCACAGCACTCTAATGCTCAAGGCCAGTTTCAAGATGGACCCTAGATCCAGGAAAGAGCTATCGAGGACCTGCGCCCCAGCCTGGGGACAGCACTACCATGATTTGTCTCCCTGTAGAGATCGGCTGACCTCTTTAGGCATGGGGCTAGTTCGTACAGTAACAATCCTTCCTTATTCTCTAAAGCTGTAGCCAAAAGGCTTGGGCTGGACAGTGAGCATATGTTGATCAATTGTGCATCTGAGGACATAACAGTGTGTATGTGTGTGTGTGTGTGTGTGTGTGTGTGTGTGTGTGTGTGTGTGTGTGTGTGAGATGGTGGTGGTGGTGCTGTGGTCTTCTACCTTGGCAGAAATTCTTTCTTATCATGTCTCTATCCCATGTGCTCAGCATGGTGACTGAGTTGTGATGACCTCTCACTACATACCATTTTTTTTTGATGGATAGAGTTGACTCAGAAGACTGAACCCTACTATCTCAGGGGTGCTGTGACGGTAAAGCTTGGGCTAAGCCCCCTTCTACTTCCTTCTCCCAGAGAATGGAAACACCCAGCCCAGGGGATTGTGGGTCAACTCTAGTACCAACCACTAGAAACCTCATGCCAGAGCCTGTCAGGGACATTCTCATTCAATCCAGTGCCCAATCTAAGATCAAAAAATAGCGGGAAACTAACAAGACAAAGGTAGACAGGCTTAGTTATGTAAAATACAGAATTCCTAAGTAGACAAACACATCCCAAAGATAGCCCATTTGGAACTGTCTGCTGAATTGATCTCGCTTCTACCTTTTATATAAATAGTTTAAGACAAGATGTCGACGGTGTACCCACCTGCCCATCGAAGGCTTCATTCATGCCACTCAGTGCTGACCAGTGGCTGGGACAGAGACAATGCAAAATTGCACTTTCCATGAGGCTCTCAGATCTTCTATCATCAGGCTGGGGAGACAGCTCCCTGGGTACAAGCATTTTGTGCACAGCATGAGGAACTGAGTTTGGAGCCCTGACATGCATCTGTGTAAGAGTCAGACTGAACATCTGTAACCTAAGCGCAGAGACGGAATCATGGGGCTTTCTGGCCACCAGCATAGTTGCAAACAGTGAGAGAATGAGGAGTGGGGTGACGATAGATCAGGATAGACATCCTCCTGCAGCCTCTGTATGTACAACAGGTACAACATGGACACTTGCTTGTGCGTGCATGTGCACACACACACACACACACACACACACACACTACTCAGCATTTCATCACAGTTCTGTATGCTGAACCCAGAGCACTCTCAACGTATAATAGCATTTAGACAGCTAAATACATTGATACATCCATACACTAGAATAAAATGAAGGCAACCAAAATTATATTCTGACGGATTTAAATGGCACCGTTGATTTAAAACACACTTTAAATGGTGCCATGTGCCTTGAAAAATCTGTTTTAAAGTGAACGTGCATATGTATTTATAAAATACAATATCAATACCATACTACACCAACAGGCTGCTAAGTCAGTTGGCCATCCAGGAGAAGAAAACCACATGACTTACAGACACCTAGCAGGCTTACTGTGTTTAAATGCTTGTCAGGAAACAAGGAAGAAGGCTGCACATTCTTAAGATGGACACTGAAAGCACTTAGAGATAAAGCAAAAACTAAGATTAACATTTAACTGTCACGAGAAGAATAAAGACCACAGGGAGGTGGCCCTGCAGTCGGCCATGCCCCAAGAGTGTTAAGGCACAAGGAAGCAAGGCTACCTGATGAGCTTTTTTACGGTCTGAACTTGAAGCTTGTTGAGATAGCCCACAGTAGGTCTTTTTCTTTCTACCAGAACCTTTTAAGACTGCTTTTCTCAAAACCATACTAGGCCCCTTCCATTGTGTTAGCTCCCTGATGGGGTCTCAGGGTACCTCCTGGCCTTGTGAGGACTCTGTAATTCCCTCTCCAGACATACCATGTCTCAATGACATGGACAGTCTCCAAGATGATGTCCTCTACAAGGCCAAGTGTATGTTTCGTGGAGAGCAGTGTGTGTGGTGGAAAGGGATACCTCAGTGGACCCATGCTGAGGCATTTCCCTCCTGCTGTGTGTTGAGTTTTATAAAAAGATAAAAGAGAGAAGGAATATGTTTGGTGGATGTGTGATAAGGTTCCGAAGGCCTATGCTGAGGGATCCCTTCCCCGCTGAGGGACCAGGTACAGGACGGTATAGTATAGAATGGAGATAATTCAGGGCATGGGGAGGGGAGTTGAGGGAATAGAGACAGAGAAAGGCAGAGAGAGAGAGAGAGAGAGAGAGAGAGAGAGAGAGAGAGAGAGAGAGACCAAACACTCCCTTTTATAGCAAGCCAGGCCTCCCTTGCATTGTTGGGCAGAGCATAGAAGGGATGGGACAGCAAGCAGGATGCTGCTCTGCTGGGCAGTGAGGAAGGGACACCTTTTCCTGACAGGATCAAACTGTTTGCATGGCTACAGCCAGTGACTAGGTATTCTTCCCATCCCACAGAGGGGTCTCAGGAGCCAGCTGCATTTAAACACGGCTAGAATGAACAGGCCCAGCCTGGGAGCTCAGAATTGGCAGTGACACCTGGTCTCAAGAGAGGCAGAGACCTTGGGAGGGAGCTGGGCTATCCCTGGCCACTTGAGTCTCTTCCCCATTCTTCCTGCCCCTGCTCTGTGAAGGGCAGATTGGAGACACACGAGGCAGGCAAAGGAAGGATGCTGTTTGCGTTGGGACCGGCCTTCCCAGCTTGGCCTGCCTCTAGCCTTCCCTGCCTTCCCTCCTAGTGACCTCTGTGAAAAGCCCTGGCCCTTTCCAAGGTCTGGGAAAAATAGGCAAGGAGTGTGCACTGGGCCACCTCCTTTCGGGAGGCTTTCCCTCCCTTTCATGTGGTAAAGGATCCCGCTTGGAGGCCCCATTGTGTAAACGCTTTAATTGCGTCCCTAATACAAACCAGAGCAGAAGCATCCATCCAAGAATGCTTGTTTGGATTGTTACCGGTTTCAAAGAGGGACCCAGATCCCTCTCTTATCTGCGCTTGGATCAGCTGAAGGGCTGCACTTGTTTAAAGAGGGTTTAGCAGAAGACACAGCGCATTAGCACTGTTCCCACCCTGTGCCTTTGGAAGGCGTTTGCTCTACGGATCACTGCTGCTCAACTCTTAATGGGTGAGGAAATACAGACTTCTGGGAACGGCTCCTGGTCTGCAGCTGGTGGCCTGGAGGAGGTCGAGAAGAAGGGTCTTCCCACACTCCCTCTACCACCCAAAGAGGAAGAGGAAAAAAGTGGAGCAAGGGAAACAGGCCATATGCTCCATCCAAGATGGACCCAGTGCAGATAATGTGCACTGTGGGGCTGGGAATCTTTATGCTAAAATGATGGGGGAAGCTAAGCTCGAACAGGTGCCACCCCTGTCTGATACAACACTCCGCAGAAAGCCCATCTCTCCCACTGTGTGTGACCAGCAGAGTTTGAAGTTTCTTCCTTTAAACTGAGAACTATGTGGCTAATCCATAGCTTCCAAGTGTGTCTGACAACTTGCCCTGAGGAAGAATCACTAGTACTTGGAGGCAGCCAGGACTCCTTGGATAATCTCACTCTGAACAAGACTTCTCAATGAACAAACTCGTAGCGGTGGAGAGGTAGCGGTGGAGAGGTAGCGGTGGGCTGAGCTCTGAGGCTACTATGGGTGAATCCCTGGCTAGGATCCTAACCCTGCCTTTCCTTAACTCCACTGAGCCACTGACCAGGGGGCAGCTTCAGTGTTTGCCTTCCTTAAGGTGCAGTGGAAACACCACAAACAAGAAAGTGCTTGACCTTGAGAGCTCTCTGCCCTCCCTCTCCTTTTCTACCAGTTTGATGGGAGCTGCTCTTCCAGCAGGGAAAACTGATTTGGAGAGCTAGTGGGGGAAAAGGCCTTCTTGGAATCTCTTCCACCATAGGAATTCCTGGGGACCATTAGCCCAGGTAGAGGCGCACCCACCACTTGATTAGCTGAGATGTTCAGGGACATCTCCGTAAGAGAAAGCACGTCTAAAAATTCTCTCTCGAGTTCTGAGAGGGTTTGGTGTCTGTGACAAGATGTGCTAAGCTCACATTTTAGCATGGAAATGGATCCAGAATTCTCACACTCCAGAAAAACAAGACTAAGCCAGAGACCCTATGGTGGGTTCCTGGTTTTGTCTGACCAGGTTCTTAAAATAACCCAAGCCCGTCTCTCCAGGACTAGGAATCAGAACTCCCAGTATGTTCTGCCCTTGCTCTGTCCTCTGTTCCGAGGACTGGATCAGTGAAGAGTCTTGGCTGTTGGCAACTCAGCACCACTCCCATCTCTGTGTGAGAACCACAGTTATCTGCTGGCTCAGTTGGGCGCTCCATAAAATTTCCAAGCCTGCCATGCTAATCGCCTCTTTCTACATAAACCGTGAGATAGCTCTCAACTGAGAATTTCTGTAATTTAAAAACATTTCCCGGAGAGTTCAGTTTTAAGGTTGATGTTCAGTGCCCTAGAACATGAAGATGAGGTTCCTCCAACCCTAACCCTAACTGTAGATTGATCCCTGACAGCAAGCCAAGCCCACACTTCTTTCCCCTTGAATGTGGACTCTGGGCAGGGAAGGCAGAACCTATCTATGCACGGTCCACTGACAATTTTACAATGCATCGTGGATTGTCTGTAGCCTGGCTTGTCATCCTATGAAAATATGTCTCCAAACGAAAAGCTAATGGCTTTGTTTTATTTTTATAGTGAATGAGTTGTAGAAAGCCAGGAGGAAATTCTGCCTTCCAAATTGATTATTTTACTTGGGAAAGGAAAACGCCTCACTAATGGTGTCCTTGAAGGCAACCTGAGCCAAGGAGAAACATTGCCAAGTCTAATGGGGTAAAAATTCCTAAGAGCAACACCAGCAAATTATTTTTGGGAGCGATGCCCACTACCACCGTAATTACTTATGAAGGCTGGGAAGTCCCCATCTTCAAGTCACAATGACAGAGAAAACAGAATCAAACGATCGGCCCACGGTAAGGGGAGCAAAGCACCCTTCCTAGGCAGCAACAGCCACGAGTACTTAGAAGCAGAGTGCTTAACCTCCAAAGACAAAGACGTCCAAACCAACAACGTCTGAGATCAGGGGCCTATAAAACAGTTCATCAGGACATTCCCTATGAAGAATGATTTTTCAAAAACTATGGAAATAAATTTGAAAACTCACATTCTATATTCGCTTTGAGGGGAGGAAATATGTATGGCTGCGCAGAGGAATTATTAGCCAAAAAGATTTTTATGAACTTGGCAAAAAAATAATAATAATTTTGAAAGATTTCCAGAAGAACAATTGGCTTGGACTTCCAAAAGACAATCCGAGACACAAGTGTACCGCAGACAACGGTTGTGGTCTTGTCTCTCAGATACTAAAATGTGTTTTAAGAGTGACATTCATGGGTTTGTTAGATTGTTGGCTTAAAGTCTGAGGGACAAATCGAGTGTAGCGCACCGTGTGGAGGAAAAGGAGATCACACACAGCACAGACAGCACCATGTGGAAGTTGACAAGCCCAAGAGTCACATTTAATAACAGGAGATATAACTAGGCAAAATGGGATTAATCGCAAAGTTGATTTAATCCCATATAGTAAGGCAAAATGTTGTCATTTCAATATATGATTGACTAAAAATCACTGACCAGAGTTTTGTTTTTTGTATTCTGGTTTTGGTTTTGGTGTATGGAAGGCTTGGGCATCGATATTATCTTCTTTCAAATGTTCAGTTATCATGGTGGCTGGGGGAATTATGACTCCTGGGAGAGTTTGAATGAAAATGGCGCCCTAGGCTCCTAGGGAGTGGCACTATTAGGAGGTGTGGCCTTGTTGGAGGAAGTGTGCCACTGGGGGTGGGCTTGGAGATCTCCAATGCCCCAACCAGACCCAGTGTCACTCCCTTCCTGTTGCCTGGCAATTGGGATATAGGACTCTCAGTTACCTCTTCAGCGCCATGTCTTCCTGTGTGCCGCCATGCTTCCAAAATGGTAATAATAGATTAAACCTCTGGACTGAAAGTCAGACCCAATTAAATGTTTTTCTTTATAAGGGTTGCCGTGATTACAGTGTCTCTTCATAGCAAATAAAATCTTAAGAGGGCCTTAAATTATACATCACCCACTGGTGAATTTTATGTGTTTTTACATCATCAAGAAAACAGTGAGCAAGGAGACTAGGCAAATGCTATGATGTGTCCATAATCATTTGAAGATTCTAGAAGCCAATCACAATGAATCAGAATCACATTGTAAGTCATGCGGTGCACCAAGGTCTAGACAGAGTAGATTACAAGTAAAACCCATGACCGGGTGGCCCTGAGCATCCACAGGCCTGAGATGTCAGCTGTTATGAGCTGAGCTGCCTGTGTACTTGGCCAAGTCCTAGGAAGACGGTTTGACATCCACGGCCTAGGATTCAAAAAACAGAGAATGTCTCAAGAGTGATTCTGACAGCTGCCAGCATCAGGCAGCCCTGGTGGGGTGAGGCATCATACAGAAGTTTCCAGGCAATGATCCATTTTGGAAGTCCAGAAGGGTGTTGACCAATGTTGGAGAATTTGTCCATAGTGACCAGAGTCCTGCCAAGGAAGCACCACCCAGAACTGGAGCCGTGCCCTGGGGAGGAGGCCACAGGGAGTCAAGTCAGGTTGTCCTAAGAGCTACCAGGGTCTTGGGTGAGTTGCCAACCCTGGAACCTGGAAGAAGGAGGAGGAGGAGGAGGAGGAGGAGGAGGAGGAGGAGGAGGAGGAGGAGGAGGAGAAGGAGAAGAAGAAGAAGAAGAAGAAGAAGAAGAAGAAGAAGAAGAAGAAGAAGAAGAAGAAGAAGAAGAAGAAGAAGAAGAAGAGAAAAAGAAGCAGCTGGAAAAGGAGGAGGGGGAGGAGGGAGGGGATGAGGAAGAGGGAATGTTCTCAGGACCACAGACACTCAGTCTAGATAGAGAACAAGATGAAGGCTGGTGATTGAGAGAAACAGGAACTGAAGCAGAGAGTTGCCCCAGGCTGCCTTGTCCCCAGATCCCCTCAGGGAAGTTCTAATTCACTCTGTCTCTAGTTAGACTGGAAACCTGGTCTTTAGAGTAGTAATGGAGGTTAAATTAAGCCATTGGGTTGAGCCCTACTGGAAGAAGAAATTGGGGTTCACATCACAATACAATATGAAGACACAGGCATGACAGTCCAGGAAAGAGGTGCATCAGCACCTGACTTCTGACTTCCAACCTCTGAACCCTGGAGAATATGCATGGGGTGTTTAAACTGCTTGATCTGTGGTACTCCACTGCAGCTACCCTAACACCCTAACACCCTAACACTGAAGTGGAAACAGATTACCACACCTGGAGGGTCCCCCCAAGAATGCAGGAAAAGACTCGGCTGGATCACAGCACCATGGCACAAAGTCTTGTGAACTTATTGCTGGGTCTTCTTGGGCAAGAGCACCCCCATTTGAAGATGGAGAATCAGTGCTCGTCCCTGCCTGGAAAGACTGCAGCCAATGCCACACAGGGACGATGTGGGATGTGCCAGATCCAAACTAAGGTGCTCAGCTAAATTCAAAATTTTTTTTTTGGTTCTTTTTTTCGGAGCTGGGGACCGAACCCAGGGCCTTGCGCTTCCTAGGTAAGCGCTCTACCACTGAGCTAAATCCCCAGCCCCTAAATTCAAATTTTAAATGGGCAATAATATTTAAGTACGGTCCCAAATATTGCAGAGAACATGCTTGTTTTGAAGATTTATGAAGGAGCCTGTGTTAAAATAAAGCAGGCATTGTAACTGTAAGAGAAGCACCTGGATTGCCAGCTTTAATTAAAAATTATAGATCCACTTTTCTCCTTTATAGTAGGGCTTCAGGGCCAGCTAGACACATAGCATGAGTTTTATCACCTGAATTTATTCACTGGAACCCACATGATAGAAGGATGGAACTGAGTCCTATGAAACGTCCTTTGTCCCCTATATGTGTGCACTGTGGCTCATACATACCTGCCTGTTCCTGTACACACACACACACACACACACACACACACACACACACACACACACACCAAGAACAACAGCAACAACAACAGTAACAGCAACAGCAACAGCAGCAACAAGACAAAGTCAAGTATAACAGGGCTTTAAAAACAAAACTTTCAAAATACCTAACTGAGAATGAGAGTGTGGTACAATTCATACTGGCTGTGGTGGTTTGAGTGAGACTGTGCCCCATATGGTCCCATATTTGAACACCTACCTGATCCTTAGCTGGCAGTGCTATTTGGGAAGGTTTAGGAGGTAGGTCTTTGTTGGAGAAAGTATGTCTCCAGAGGTGGGTTTGACAACTAAATTCCTCCGTACACTTCCAATTCACTCTGCTTCTTGCTTGAGGCTCAAGAGTCCTCAGTTTCCTGCTCCCGCCACCACGCTTGCCTCATGCTGCTACACTCCCCACCATGTTGGACTCTGCCCCGTGAAAGCATGAGCCCAAATAAACTCCTCTTCTGTAAGTGTCTCTGGCTATGCAGTTGCACCACAGAGTGCTAATGTGCAGCTCCTCCTGGGTCACCGGGTCACTAGCATGTTCATAGTTGTTGACCCAGTAAAGTAACTGCTGGTTCTGTGCATTTGGAGCAGAGGTTTAACAAAGGTGGTAGAGGAGAATGGTAAACAGCTCACTCTTCGGTCATGACAATAGACAAGAATGATTAGACCCGGACAGTTGAGCAGATTATGAAAGAACGCAGGTGTTTGATCTATACATTTTTTTTAAATCTACCTATGCTGTTAGCTAATTATTTCCTTTGCCATGACCAAGTGACAAGCTGTTCCCTCTGTGTTCTCAAGACAATGATTGCCTACTAAACAATGCCCTGGAGGAATTCTGCCTGGCTTATTACATGGAGTCAGGGGAGAACTGGACTCTAGGGACTTCAGACTTGCTCATTCAGGAGACTCCTTTCCCACATGTGTCGTAACTTCACAGGTCCGGAGTATTTATTCCTGGATGACTAGGACTCTTGCACAGGTACAGCAAAGCTCCAAATGCCTCTCTCCCCTCAAAGGTGCAGTGTACTTCCCAGAGAAATATGTCTGCTCAGTTAGATAGGCTTTGGCATTCTGCTGGTTTGGCTCTGTCCTCCCAAATGACTGTGATCTAGAGCAGTGATGCTCAACCTTCCTAATACCTTGACCCTTTAATACAGTTCTTCAGTCTATGATGACCTCCAGTCATAAAATCATTACTACTTCATAACTGTTATGTTGTTACTGTTACGAATTGTAATGCAAATATCTGATATGCAGGATATCTGATATGTGGCCCCTGTGAAAGGATCATTTGACCTGCCAACTTGGAGGTTGCAACCCACAGGTTGAAAATCTGTGGTCTAGATGGGTTTCAATGAGACAGAGTTAAGGTATCTATGGGAGGAGAACCTAAGTCATTGGAGACCACACCCTCAAAAAGGGTTAATTCTCGTCTACAGAGGCAAGTGGGGTCTCTCACTCAGGAAGCCTCTTCTGCTTCTCCACGTTCCTGAGTGAAGACCACCCAGTTACTAGCACCCTCAGAAAGAGCTGTAGATAAAGTGATCTAGACAACAGATGTTTATTTTCTCATAGTTCTGGAGAATTTTATAACAAGGTGTCAGGTAGGCTAGTTGTAGAGACAGCGCCCTTCTCCCTGTGTCATCACACAGTGTCCTTCAGGAATCTGTGTTCCATTTCCTTCCTAGTATAAGAGCATAGGCCGTGTTGGATTTGGGCTCACCCTAAGACCTTGTTTTGTCTTAATTGATTCTGCAAAGAAGTCTAATAGTCATTGTGAGGTTAGAACCGAAATGGGCAGGAGATGATGGATACAGCTCAGTCAATGGCAGGTCATGGAGTCAGAGGTGACCTATGGCAGGTCATTGGGTCAGAGGTGACCTTTTCTGTCACTGGCTCTAACGCTGCACAGAAATCCCACGTGGAATTGGTGGGCTCGGTGGTGCACACCTCTACTCCCAGCACTCAGGAGGCGGAGGCAGGCAGATCTATTCCAGTTTGAGGTCAGTCTGGTTTACATAATGAGCTCCAGACAAGACTACATAGTGAGATCTTGTCTCCAAAAAATTTTTCTAATTAAATTTTTAAAATTCCGTGCGTCATAAATGGTTCTGAGATTATCTTGAAAGTAGGATAGTTGGGAAGTCTTGAGCAAACTGCCAAGGAATTGATGCTCCAAGAGGCCAGGTGACTTATCTCCATGGAGCCATTTACAGTCCAAGCTGGACCTTCCCCCGGGGAAGGAAACCTCAGCACAGAACACCCCAGCTGTGGCCCCAGCTGAGATGTCTCTAACTTGAAGCCTTGAACCCATTAGGGTCACATGTCATTTCTTTCTCTGGGTGCCTCAGGAAATGCTGGGATAGAATTTTCTTCTGAGACTTTTGCTTCAGCCAGGCCTGCAACCTTGACACCTCTTCCACACATGCAGAAGGGGCTGCACTTTGAGAATCATTGTCCTGGGTCTAGGGCAGTGGTTCTCATCCTGTGGGTCGAGAATCTGTCAGGAGTCAAACCACCCTTAGACAGGAGTTACCTAAGATGACTGGAACTATGAGATACGTACATCACAACTCATAACAGCAGCAAAACTAGTTATAAAGATAGTAATGGAAATAACTTTATGGTTGGGGGTCACCACAACATGAGGAACTGTGTTAAAGGGTCACAGCATTAGGAAGGTTGAGAACCACTGGTCTAGGGCCATTGTACTACCTGGTTTTGTGTGTCAATTTGTCACAAGCTGGAGTTACCAGAGAGAAAAGAGCCTCCCTTGAGATAATGCCTCCATGAGATCTGGCTGTAAGGCATTTTCTCCATTAGCGATCAAACATCGGAGAGCCCAGCCCATTGTGGGTGGTGCCATCCCCGGGCTGGGTTCTATAAGAAAGCAGGCTGAGCAAGCTAACAAGTAGCACCCCTCCATGGCCTCTGCATCAGCTCCTGCCTCCAAGTTCCTACCCTGTGTGAGTTCCAGTCCTGACTTCCTTTGGTGATGAGCAGCAATGTGGAAGTGTAAGCTGAATAAACCCTTTCCTCCCCAACTCGCTTCTTGGTCATGATGTTTTATGCAGGAATAGAAACCCTGACTAAGACAGCCGTGTTTCTGTCTTCCTGTGTTATCACATGTACCTCCTCTGTTCCCACCAGCATTTGTAGCTTGGGTGGGGCCCATCCTAGCACACCCCTCACTCTGATGGCTCTTGTCCCTTGCACAGACTTTGTCCTTTCATATCCCCTGTGTCCTGGGCTGCAGTCCACTCCCTATGCTTCCTTAGTTGCTCACCTCCTCCCACATGTGCCCCTAGGCTTCAGTGACACCACCCTTTCCATTTTTAGCCATTATCGTCTCTCACCCATGTCATAGTCGGATTGGAAAGCAGGATATCAGGGGAAGAAATCTATGGGTTCTTTCTGGAACAAACAGAGTAAAGTGTGAATCTGGACAGCGGCGTGAAATGATGCCAGGGCAGGAGGAGGCACATGCTATTTGGGGCATAAATAATGTGCCTGCCTAATGTGGGTGACTAGAGATCCTAATGTGGTTCAGGCAGCTCATGTTGCTGGGGTTACACAGCCTAGGGTTAAGTGGAGGACTTGGCTGGGTGGCTGCCTCCCTTGGAGGAGACCCAGCCAACGTTGGCGGGTGTTTACTCTCCAAAGAGGTCAGCAGATGTTACGCAACGTTCACAGCTGGGAGAAGAGATTCCACACCCTGGAAAGCAGTGTGGCCTTATCAACATCGGGGGACAGGGTGAGGCACTTTCCCTTCGCAACATGTACACGTGACGCCAGGCCTTAGGAAGGTGGAGATGTGGTCACCTGGAATGCTTGAGATCATTTCGCTATCAACCACCCTGCGAGTGTCTTTTCCCCAAGGATGACGGTAACAGCCCACTCCTCCTCTCTGCTCCTGCTAAGCTCCTACTTTTCCTGAAGACCCTCACCATTTTGAGCCTTGACTCCTGGTTCTGTATCACCACTCTCCCACTCCCTGGCTCTGCAGACGGGCCTGTCCTGAATTGGATTCAAAGTCAGGTCAAGGGCAAAGGTCCTGAGGAGAGGAGTCAGTCAACTAGCTAAGGGTCTACCTTGTTCGAGTGCAAGGAACAGATCGCCCTTCTGAGACCAAGGCCCAGCCCTCAGGGATGAGCCACCTCCCGGTGCCTCCTCCTGTGCCTGCCATTCATCTGGCCTGGGCCACACTGGAGTTGTGAGGAAACTCTGGGAATAGCGTTTGCTAAGCACGCCAACTACAAGGAGAATCTCATGTATTTAGGCAACAGCAAGCTCCTAAAGTCAGGCTGGGCTCCTCAAAGAAGGGCGCTCAGATTCAGGGAGCAACCCTGGGAGCCTGAGTCTTGATATTCCCCAGCAAGCCACATGGTTCCTTTTTAAAAGAAAACAGTTTAAAGACAAATTTGAAAACAACTTCAGCTCCCCTCTGGCTGTCCCTGCTCTTCTCCCAGATCCTAGGTTCACAGCCTTCACCTTGGCGACAAAACATCTAAAAGTATAATGAGACTATTTTCTTTCCTCTCCAACAGCAGACTGTAAACTCGGTGCTAACAAAGCTCCCAATGCTACCAGCTCCATGATAGTTTCCCAAGATGCACAGTGAAATTGTGTCTCAAGATGTGAAGGTTGGGAATGTGGCTCAAAGGGCCAAATAATTCCCTACATTGTATAAGGTCTTAGATTCAATCCCCAGTATAGAAAAAAAAAAGGGAAGAGGGGGAAGGAAGGAGGAAAGGGAGAAAGAAGGAGGGAGGGAAGGAGGGAAGAAAGAAATAAAAAAAAAAGCAACTTTTGTAAGATACTGGTAAAATTTCTCCTGAGTTAGTGAAAGGACAGATTCACATGTTTCCACATTCCTCGCATGGAAAGACAGGTCTAGGGAGTCGATTCCAAAAGCATGGTGGGAGCATCTGTCTGAGGAGCTAATTAAGTGCTTGGCTGTGTGCATCAGGCTGGGAGCTCAGTTCTGCACAGACAACTGCTCCATCATTTAGTTGACAGTGTTAAAAGTTGTAAACTCTGCCAGGTCCTGGAGCTGATCTTCAGGAGACTGGAGTCCTGGTGATTAAGTCTGATGCCCTGCTGGCTCACCTCCGAGCCTGTCCCCGATGATTAGGACGACAGAGTCCCGCTCTCTGGAGTGAGCATGGCCGCCATTGACAGCTAGTGCACAGATACCATGTAAGACAGATCCCCACATCTGGCAGACGAGACCCAGACCCAAGTGATAACGGAGGTTTCCGTTGGCAGACACTCCGCATTTGCAGCAGCTTCCCACATCAGTCAGGAGGCGGCTGCTTCGCTGGGCGCTCTGAGTGAGGAGTGAAAAGGGTCAACTTGATATCGAAGTCATACCACTAAGATGTGCCATGAAAGTATCTTGTAAAATAAACATACGGATAAGCCAGTTTAAACAGGCCTATCATCATGTGTGAGACCATTGAAAGAGTCTGGAGCGGCCACAGCCCCGGCAGGAGGCCTGACTGCAAGGCAGAGCTGGCCCATGGCAGAAGACCCCTTCTCTGTCTGGTCTCTGCCCGCCAAGAGACTGCTAACCCTAAAATGGTGATTCCAGATATGCTTGTGTGCTGGCTGATTCTCCCCTCCCAAGTGTTATTTCATGAGTTATTTTCCTGAAATGCTTTTTTTATTTTTTGGACACAATGTGGGGACAGGGGAGGTCAGGAGGGGATTACCAGATAGGAAAGAATTTGTGTGCATTTCAACATGGAAGCCTTTGATTGTGCTTTTGATTTGAAATCCCTTTCCCTTCTTGCCAATACACCAGGCAGCCTGGGAGGAGCTCACTGAAAGTTGACAAAAGCCAGGACTGAGCAGCAAACATCTGCCTCCTGCCCTTTCTTTACCCCAGATCCATGTTGTGATACACCATGAGGACAGGGGACTCTGAAGACCCATGATGCAGAGTCCCAAGCAGAGCCAGAAACTGGATCACACCCTTTTCTCCTTTCTCAGTGTAGAGATTTATACTGATCTAGTCTTGGCATTGCCTGCTGTGGTCATGGTCTCCTCTGCCCACAAAAGACAGATAAGGAATTTGGCCAAGAACAGGGGTGCTTCAGGCTGGGCCCTGTGGTGGTTTGAAAGTAAAATGTCTCCCACAGGTTCATGTGTTTGAACACTTGGTCCCCATCTGGTGGCACTGTTTTGGAAGGTTCTAGAACCTTTAGGAAGTGGAGCCTTGTGGAGGATGTGGGCAAGCCACTTCCAGTCTGCTCTGTCCCGACTTCTAACACAGTGTGACCATCTATCCTGAGCTCCTGATGTTAGACTTTACCCTCCACAACGGTATGTATACTGACTGGTCTGGTGTGTCAACTTGACACAAGCTAGAGTCATCAGAGAGGAAGGAGCCTCAGTTGAGGAAATGCCTCCATGAAGTCCAGCTGTAAGACATTTCCTCAATTAGTGATCAATAGGGGAGAACCCAGCCCATGGGGGGTGGTGCCATCCCGGGGCTGGGATTCCTGGGTTCTATAAGAAAGCAGGCCGAGCAAGTCAGTAAGCAATACCGTACCATGACTTCCACATCAGCTCTGACATCCAGGATCCTGCCCTGTTTGAGTTCTTGTTCTGACTTCCTTCAATAGTGAGTGGTAACATGAAAGTGTAAGCCAAGTAAATCCTATCCTCCCCAACTTGCTTTTTGGTCACGGTGGTTTTGTTGCAGCGGGAGAAACCTTAACGAAGACAGTATGTATCCTTTAGCACTGTAAGCCCAATAAATCCTGCTCCCCCTCAGAGGGTACCTGCCAGGTATTTGGTCATAGCAACAGGAGAAATAACTAAATAGACTCCATCTCTTCTCGCCATTTCCCTTCCTAAGACTTCTTCTCATCTGTACCCCCTGCCTCTCAGCAGCAGTGGAGGTGGGTAAAAGCCATTTCACTGCAGAACTATGGGAATTTTAGCATAAACTCTGGGTATTATATTGCAGTCTTTCAGGCCAAGATGGCTTTTCAAGCTCCCGAAACCCCTCTGGTTTGATTTCACCACCATCTATCACTGAAGACTAAGCTTTACTTCGAATTCCAGGACCACTGGGGAGGCAGCTGCCTCTACCCAGGGCCTCTGCTCAGCTCCGCCAGCTAGAACATTCATCTCATACCCATCATGATTCTAAGCAGAACATCCCTGGCCTCTGCCCACAAAATCCAGGCCCCTCCCTAGCGCTGACCTCTGGGCAGCTACTCCAGCCACATCTGCTGTCCATGTTTCTCGACTGTCTGCCTCGTGCAGCTCCACCCCACATTAATCACTGCCTTCTCTGGTGAATAAAGAATTCCGCTGAAATCACCAACGTCTTCCCCACCATTCTGTCTTAGTCGCCAGCTTCACAGATGTCACGAACCTTCCATTTCTCTCCTTCCTGAGCTCGAGCACGTGCGAGCATCCAAATCTACAATCTGACAGCACGACTGTTGTTCGCCGACACCGGCCTGACCCTATACACCCTTAAGATTTCCAAAGTGATGGGTGATCACAGGCCCTCTGTGCCCACTTCAGCCTTATGTTGTTCTAACAGAACTATTCTTCATGGAGTGGATGTGAATTGAAGAACCCACAGATTCAGAAGCCACAGCTTTTCCCCCAATCAGCAGTTTGAGGATGGTAAAGAGAAATTGTCCTTTTTCTTTTAAACGTATGTGGTTAAGAGATTTACTGTCATGTAAGCACACACATTCACATACATGTGTATATTGTTATGTGCTCCTGTGGTGGGAGTCCATATCTGTGTAGGTATATGTGCTAGTGTATGTGTGTTGTTGTAGTTAGTGTGTATGTGTGTGCATGTATGTGTGTGTGTGTCTGTGTGTGTCTGTGTGTGAGTGTCTATGTGTCTGTGTGTGAGTGTCTATGTGTCTGTGTGTCTGTTTGTGAGTGTGTGTGTGTCTGTGTGTGTGTCTGTATCTCTGTGTGTGAGTGTGTGTGTATGTGCTTGTGTGTCTGTGTATGTGTCTGTGTGTGAGTGTGTGTGTGTCTGTGTATCTGTGTGTGTGTCTGTGTGTGTGTTTGTGTGTCTGTGTGTGTGTGTGTGTGTGTGTGTGTGTGCTCTAGATGATGAGGCTATACCAGGCATCACAGACTAAACTATGCTGTGGCAGCAAATGAATCAGTAGCTAGAGCACAGTTCATTTCTCACTCACATTGTGTGCCCTGGGTGGACCTGTGTGGTCTTTGTTCCACAGTTGCTCAAGGCTACAGACTGATGTGGAGAGCTCTTGGGAATTTGGCAAAAATTTGACTTTGGGCTAGGACAAGAAAGTAGGCTCAGGATGACTACAGCTGAAGAATATGTTCCTTGTTTCTTGACGGGTCTTGCTAAAACCCTGAATAGAGTCAGCACGGGAGCTTTGTTTATACTTTGTACCTTGACTGCTCTGTTTATGCCTTAGGACCGACCATATTCTTAGCATGTACCTAGAATGATATAAAAGCAGACTGGAAAAAAAATAAACCCACTTCAGCCTCAGCACTGGCTGGAGTCATGTTATAATGTTGTCTGATTGTCCTTTCTTTCTTTAATCTTCACTCCCTCCATCGAGACCCTGTTGACTGACTGAGCTGGCTTGGTGAGACGGGTAGAGCTTTTGACATCTTATAGTGACATTGTCTGGGAATGAAGGGAAGATCCCTGGAAATGAAGAATTAGCCCAGCTCCACAGCTCTGCTCAGAAAAAAACTGAGGCAGAATCTATCCCTCTCTGTACCATGAGTGTCTCTGCAGCTAAGTCTTGCCCCAGTTGGAGCTTCTTCTTTCCCACAATCTGTAAAATCAGCCCTGACCCCAGAACTAGTCAAACCCCTAGAAAGCTCCAGAGACCTCATTACAAGTAAGCCATAGTATTAGTTGACTAAACAATGAGAATGTGCTATTGGAGAGATGCTGGCCCCTGAGATGAAGACAAGATGGAGTTTACCTTCCTTCTCGAGGTTGCTTAGTGTTGACAGGCAAGCCGAGGGCCTCACATTCCCTACCCCAGGCTCCTGCCTTTACTGGGGCTTTCTAGGTAAAGTAGGCTTGTGTGGCCGGCAGACCCCTCCTTCTCGTCATGTGTAACTGGGAAAGACCCCAACTGGGAAAGACCTTCCAATCCAATCCCCCTCTTCCTTCCTCCCAAAGCCAAAGCTGGAAGCTATAGTCCGGATTCTACTAAATATTTAGGGGCCTGAAGAAGATCAGGTCCCAGAGATCTAGTCTCTCAAAATGTCAAATCTCAAAATTGCTCTGGTTAATGAACCATCTGTGAACACCCAAGTTCACACTCCGCATCTGTGTTCCTCCCTGTCATTTCCCTCTGCCCCTCTCTCCCATCCTCCCCCATCTCTTGATCCAAGAATATCTCCTTGCATGTGATTCAGAAGGTAACTGTGCTGGCTGGTTTTGTGTGTCAACTTGACACAAGCTGGAGTTACCACAGAGAAAGGAGCCTCTGTTGAGGAAATGCCTCCATGAGATCCAGCTGTAAGGCATTTTCTCAATTAGTGATCAAGGAGGGAGGGCCCATTATGGGTATCATCCCTGGGATGATAGTCCTGAGTTCTATAAGGAAGCAAACCGAGCGAGGCAGGGGAAACAAGTCAGTAAGCAGCACTCTCCTGCATCAGCTCCTGCCTCCAAGTTCCTGCCCTGTGTGAATTCCAGTCCTGACTTCCTTTGGTGATGAACAGCAATGTGGAAGTGTAAGCTGAATAAACCCTTTCCTCCCCAACTTGCTTCATGATGTTTGTGCAGGAATAGAAACCCTGACTAAGACAAATTGGTACCAGCCTAGTGGAGTATTCCTGTGACAACCTGACCATATTTTGGGGAGGACTGTGGAAGGACTTTGGAACTTTGGGCTAGAAGAGCCATTGGGATAAGAGTTCTGTGGGATGTTCTGTAGGAGCTTGGAAGATAATGTTGAGAACAGTGCAGAAGATGGACACCTGGTTTGTGAAATTTCAGAGGGAAGATTAAGACTCTTAACAGGGCTGTTGCTTTTTGGATTGTAAAGATTCTGTGGTTTTGATTTACTCTGGCTGAAGAATCAGCTATGATTAACAAGATGCCAGAACTACTAAAGTGAAACCTGATTAGCCAGAACTAAGAAATTAGCAGTGATTAAGAAGAGACCAGCACCACTGAGGTGAAATCTCTTGAGGTGAAGAAGTGTTTTCTGAGAGCACAAAGAAATTGTGTTCCAGAGATAGCCAAGGTTGTACCTCGTGCTGTGTCTGGACTTGGTAACATGTAAGAGTCACCCAGGTGGTACTGGTTTTGAAGGCATGAAGGGGTCATGAAGAGCAGCTGAGGCTTGGCACTGGGAGAGGCCACGGAAGGCCACTGGAGAAGGTGCGGCCTCGGTTGCAATTGATGGCCCAAGACTGAAGGGGGTCATGCAAAGGAGTTGATGCTTGGTACCATGAAGAGAGCCCATGAATGGCTGTTAGTGAAACCTAGTCGTGGCAGAAGACCCCAGTGTATTGGAGACAGTGGTACCACGGGATGATCACAAAGAACAGCAGCAGCAGTGGAATGGATCAACCTGAGCTTAGAGTGCTGCAGACCACAGAGATGGAGAAGTGACAGAAGGAGGAGCCCAGAAGATCATGTGTGGATCCCAGACATTGAGTTTGATTTTGCTTTTGATTGTGATGGTGCCCTGATATTTTCCCCTCTTGAAGGAAATATTTTAGTGGATCCCACAGTTAAAAGACTTTGAAATGTAAAAAGACTTTGAGGTTTAAAAGATATTGGATATTTTAAAGGGATTGAAAATTTAATATGTAAAGACTGTGGGACTTTTAAAGTTATTTAGATCTTGGAGATCAGTAAGAAAGTAATGGTTGAGGCGTAATAGTGATGTGTCTGTGTCTCAAGTTGACAAGGGGTCAGTTACACTGGTTGGTTTTGTGTGTTAACACAAGCTTGCGTTATCAGAGAGATGGGAGCCTCAGTTGAGAAAATGCCTCAATGAGATCCAACTGTAAGGCATTTTCTCAATTAGTGATCGAGAGGGGAGGGCCCAGCCGAATGAGTCAAGGTGTGTCTCCCTTCACATCTGAACAGAGGCAGTGGACCACAACCAATGCCACTTCTGCACAACTTCAGGAGGTTGGGAATCTTACAGCTGAGTAGAAGTGGTTTCCAGGGCACCAGCTTTAGGATTTCTGTCTATAAAAGTCTTAAGGAAGCACCCAGAGGTGCTGGTAGTCCTGGATTCTACAAGAAAGCAAGCTGAGCAAGGAAAGAGAAGCAAGCCAGTAAGCAGCACCCCTCCATGGCCTCTGCATCAGCTTCTGCCTCCAGGTTCCTGTCCTGTGTGAGTTCCAGTCCTGACTTCATTTGGGGATGAACAGCAATGTGGAAGTGTAAGCTGGATAAACCCTTTCCTCCCCAATTTGCTTGTTGGTCATGATGTTTTGTGCAGGAACACAAACCCTGACTAAGACAGTAACCATTCTGTATTTTGTCCTCTACTGACTCACTAAGAAAACTCTGCTCTTGGGGTTGGGGATTTAGCTCAGTGGTAGAGCGCTTGCCTAGCAATCACAAGGCCCTGGGTTCGGTCCTCAGCTCCAAAAAACAAACAAAAAAAAAACAAAAAAACAAACAAACAAACAAAAAAAAAAACACTGCTCTCTGGCCTCCACCTTCTCAGTATTCACACATAGATGAAGACACTCAGAACTGGCCCCTCTGCGTCCTTACCTATCTGTGAGGTGAAGGTGATGTCAGATTCACAGTGGTCTATCTTAACCTTGATCAAGGGCTCACCATAGGAAGTCTCTCGTTGTCTTCATCAGGACCACCATTCCTTACTCACTTCATCTCTCTGGGTTTCTCCACCCACTCATCACAATGAACAGTGCAATCCAAAAAGCACTGGGAGGTCAGGTTCTCAGAATGGGGGGTCGATCTGTTTCTTGGAAGTCCCACAGCTGTGTCTTGGCCTAGGTTGCTTCCTAAGGGCATCCTTCCTTGCTTTAGGGAGAAACATGAGGTATTAAAGAGTTCCTCTCCCCACACCCTCTAAGACTTGAGGCTGTCTGAGGAATCTCCAGAAGCCCCTTGGCCTATCTCTCCTTTTCCCTCTGCCTCCTCTTCTCAGAGCAAGCAGAAATGTGAAGAATATCAGTATTCTGGGCTGCTAATCCTGATTAGCCAGGCAACAGACAACAGGGGGTGAGGGGAAAGGATGTGTTTGGAGAGTGGCTGGGTTGGAAATGAGGACTTCTGAGTCCCATCCACCTCCCTCCAGCTTGCTGACCTTGGTCAGGTCCCCTCATCTCTCTGGGTTTCCGTAATCATTTGGCCAATAAAGATGTCGAATGATTCAATCACTTCCACAGTATCTGCATTACACAACTGTTTCTCAGCAAGCTGTTCCTATTAGGAACCAGGGACTTTTTCACAACCACTTGGGGTCTTACTGGGGTTCCAGAAACTTCCCCTTTGACTCTGGAGGCAGATTCCACTGTGGTCAGGCCACCCCTCTGCCTTTAGGCCATTGGACGAGATGTTGCAGCATCTGGATTTTACTGCATCTTGGTTGCTCTATGCTCATGTGCACAAACAAGCTTATTGTTTTAGTTTTGGCTTTGGAGTCAAGAGTTTCAGAATATGAGATGAGGACGGCTGTTCGCAAACAGCCGAGTGCCTCAGGGTGTGTCTCCCTTCACATCTGAACAGAGGCTGTGGACCACAACCAATGCCACTTCTGACAACTTCAGGAGACTGGGAATCTTACAGCTGAGTGGAAGTGGTTTCCAGGGCACCAGCTCCAGGATTTTTGCTATAAAAGTCTTAAGGAAGCACCCAGAGGTGTTGGCATGATCTCTTGTTCAATAACACAAGAATCTGGAAATAGATAAGTTTCCCTCCCCCTGGGAGTCAGCAAAACAGGAGGTGTGAAGTGAGATCTTGGAGACAGGATCTTGACATCCAGGGCCCCAGAGAGAAAGGAGAAAGTTTAGGTCCAGTCTTATGTGTGGAAGCATGTTGGATAGATTTCTCCACTGCCCAACTGCCCCACCTCCTGCTTTGGAGAGAAGCTGCTTACTTCCTGTCTTAGGGTTTTACTGCTGTGACAGACACCATGACCAAGGAAAGTCTTATAAATGACAACATTTAATTGGGGCTGGCTTACAGGTTCAGAGGTTCAGTACATCATCATCAAGGTGGGAACATGGCAGCATCCAGGCAGGCATGGAGCAGGAGGAGCTGAGAGTTCTACATCTTCATCTGAAGGCTGCTAGCAGAATACTCACTTCCAGGCAGCTAGGATGAGGGTATTAAAGCCTATGCCTACAGTGACACACCTGCTCCAACAAGGCCACACCTTTTAATAGTGCCACTCCCTAGGCTGAGAATATATAAACCATAACACTTCAAAACAGTAGATGGTTTTGGAGCCCAGAGATCAGATCTAGAGAAAACCACCTGCAGATTTCATCACAATGCTGGAGAAGCCTCTGGAGAAGAGTTTTGGCTGCACTAAGGACAGGGGAGGAGTGGGGTGGGAGGGTAGGTACTGTCACTGGACTTAGTTCTTCTTGTATATGGAATTACTAAATAACACTGCTTATAGGGAAACTTCCCTGGTAGACACGTAGAACAGAGAAAGCATCCAAGACGACAGCACTACCAACCGTGAGCCCATATGTCCTTCTTCAGTGTCCCCTGCTACATCTTCTCTAGCACACAGAGTCTCTCTCCACTCAAATCTGGACAGGAACCATGCTGACTAAAACCAGAGGATATAGATGAATTGATTCCCTATGATGTTCAAGGCTGCACCCGAAGCTCACCAACTGGGCTTTGCCACTTCAAGCTGCCATTTAGGAAGCCATCATTCCTGCTGCAACTATGCTACACAAAAGCCTGAGAAGGCAGTGAGCAAGCAGACCCCTATGTAGAGCCCAGGCCCGTGCTACACAGAACCAGTGATGAGCATAGCCCACCAACGAGAACAGAGGCACAAGCCCCAGAGTCAAGATCCACTAGGCAACAACTATGCAAATTCACTGTGTTTCAGGTTGGCTGCCACTCAGCCACAGATAAACCAAGGTTTGCAGGATAAATTTTAGACTCAAAGACTTTGAACCCTCCCACAAGATGAGTGTCTTTTACTGCCTACGTTCTTCCACACGTTAATACTATCATGAAACAAGCCAAACATTCCGGAAACATCAAAGGACACATGAATTTATTCTATATTTAAACTATTTTAATGTATGTTTAGTTCTCACTCTCATGGAGATCAAACTCTAGCTGTGCACATGCACACACACACACACACACACCCCCAAACAATTGAATATTTACAAACTACATGGTAGAGTAGAGGCCTCATAGGTCCAACTTCTCTTTGATTCTGAAATTCTGGGCCAGAGTTTAGGTTAATATGGACAGAGACCAAGGGAAAATCTTGTAGAGTTCACTAGTTTCAAAGCACACACAGAAAATATTGACATAATCTTTCTAGTTTAAGTTATTTTTTAAGTTTTTATTTTTAATGATGTGTACGTGTTTGTCTATAAGAGTGCACATTTGAGTTCCAGGAAAAGGTGTTGGAGCCCCTGGAGTTGGAGTTACAGGTAGTCAGGAGCCACCAAGACTGGGAACTGAACTCATGTCTTCTGCAAGAGAAGGGCATGCTCTCAATTGTCCTCTCGTATTTCCAGCAGCCCCTTTCTGCTGTAAGTTCTTGCTTGTGTGGTTAAGGACGTCTTGGACACTGGCCGTCTGCTGTTGGAGACCACAGTATCCCTTCCGACTCTTTTGCCCACAGGTCTTGTCCCAGAGCATGCATCCAATCAGCCCCAGTCCTCGGAGTCTCAACAAGTGGAGCTCAACTACACAATGTAAGGCAGACCAATGCATGCGTGTTGTGAGCAAAGAATCCTTCGTCATGTGGCCTTTCACGTGTTTGCTTTAGCAGAACATCCTCTCTCCTGTGTCTGCTTCAGTGAAACGTTCCTTCACCAGTCTGCCCTAACTAAGTCTTTCACCTGTGTCCCCCTCAAGAAAACACTCCTTCATGTGTTTGCCCCAGAAAAACAGCCATCCAACACAACTGAGTCTCCAAAGAACCCTTAAGTTTCCACTTCAATGATAATAGATTAAACCTCTGAAACTGTAAGCCAGCCCCAGGTAAATGTTGTCGTTATAATAGTTGCCATGCCCCTGGTGTCTCTTCATAGCAATAAGACCCATACCAAGACAGTAACCTTTCCAGAATGGAAGAAAGGAAGCAAGGGGCAAGCAGCCCAAGGAAGGGCTGGAGAAATGGCCCAGAGATTAAGGCACTGGCCCAGAGGACCAGGGTTCAATTCCCAGCAGCGCATGGCAGCTCAGCAATCTATAACTTCAGGACTAGGGGATCTGATACTCTCTCTTGGTCTCTGAGGTTGCCAGGCACACAAATAGTGTGCAGACAGAATTAGACACACACACACACACACACACACACACACACACACACACACACACACACAGAGAGAGAGAGAGAGAGAGAGAGAGAGAGAGAGAGAGAGTAAGCAAAGGAAATGCCAGCTCTCTGTCCCTTTCAGATTATTTTTTTTTTTTGGTTCTTTTTTTCGGAGCTGGGGACCGAACCCAGGGCCTTGCGCTTCCTAGGTAAGCGCTCTACCACTGAGCTAAATCCCCAGCCCCGTCCCTTTCAGATTATTAAACTAGTAAACTTATAGAGGGCCTTATAAATCTTAGCCAGCTTTATACTGTGAGCTTACTGTGAGCGACAAAGGATCCCACACACATTCCAATGAGGTTTCCGTGGGTAAGGAAGAGTCTTATAAAGAGCAAGAAAGAAGGGGGTGTGTTTTGTGTCCATTTAATTTCATTCACTGTAGTCGTAAAGTTAGCGGGCTAAAAATAGCTGTAAATAAGATTGTATATATGGTGTCGGGGGAGTGGAAAGAAGCTTCTTCCTCTTCAGTCCTTAACACAAGTAAAAGGGGCAGAGAGAATGCACAGCCATAGTTACACACAGCCTCGCCACACAGACACACACCTTAGACATCCACACATACGCAACACTATATACATAGACAATACCATTTGCCTCCTCTGCCCTCAACACTCACACACACACATAAAGTTGCCATTTAATGACAGACATGGGTATTGGCTGCTGGCTCTCTGACTTACTTCACTCATTCTCCAACTCGGTTAAATGTGACTTTTTCTCTACTGAAGGCAGAGGGCCAAAAATCACACTGCTTTCCCAGATCTTCTTACAGCTCAGATCCTGGTTGTGATTTAAAATGCGCCAATCAGAAGCTCCATTCAAGACTCATTCAATGCCGAGTTCAGTGGAGAGACAGCAGGAGGAGGCTCTGCAGGCAGCAGAGAAACTGAATGCTTTCTGATGACATCAATGGTGGCAGAGATGAGTCTAGGGATTTACCTACAGTCCCCCCCCTTCAGCTCCCCAGGGTGTCTGTCATAGTGAGGCAAAGGGTCTTCTTTTCTGGACCTGACACAGTGGCTCTGCTTACTGTCACCTGGCTTAACCAGTCACCTCCATCCATCACAGCCTCTCCTCATCACTGTATGCTGAATCTTCAACAAGGAAGTGAAATCTCTAAGGTTTGGCTTCTCTTATGTGAGCTAGGTGCCGTGGTTTGAATAGGCATGGCCTGCACAGACTTGTGTGTTTCCATACTTGGAAACTCCATAGGGAGTGGCACTATAAGGAGGTGTGGCCTTGTTGGAGTAGGAGTGACTTTGTTGAAGAAGTGTGTCACTGCGGGTGGGGGTGGGCTTTGAGGTTTCAGAAGTTCAAGCCAGTTCTCTGTCTGCTGCCTGCAGGCCTAGATATAGAACTCTTGGCTCTTTCTTTAGCACCACGTCTGCCTGCACACTACCATGCTTCCCGCCATGATGACGATAATGAACTAAACCTCTGAAACTCTAAACCAGCCCCAATTAAATGGTTTCCTTCGTAAGAGTTGCCAACCTCCAGGAGCTGGGTCTGGACGCCCCTACACATCTGTAGCAAAAGTACAGCTTGGTCTTCATGGAGTCTCCTAATAAGGGACGCAGGTGCTGTTTCAGTCTCCGTTCTCTGACTTTGGATCCCCTTCCCTCCTACTTGGACTGCCTGGTTGGGCCTCATAGGAGAGGATGTGCCTGGACTTACGGGGACTAGATGCTCCGTGGTGGGGTGGTAGCCAAGGGGGGCTCCCCGTCTTTGAGGAGCAGGGGAGGGAGGTTATGTGGGAGGGACTTGTAAGGGTGGGACTGGGAGGGGGTCTGTGATCAGGGTGTAAAGTAAATTAAAAAAATAGAGTGACATCTTTGCAACAATAAAATTCAAACTAAGACAGGAGGGGCAGGGTCTGGATAGAGAGTGACGTTGCCCTGTAAGTGTGTGCACGGGCCTATAGCAACCGTACTCAAATCTCATGGAAAGGTCAGTGGAGGTGGATGCTAAGCAGGGGTAGTTGGGAGGAGATGTCCTGGGTGAGAAGCTGGCCTAGACTTCTCGTGGCCAGTATTACTACAGTAATAAAGCTCTGACCACCCACGTCTCCTCCACCGACCTTTAGGCCAAGGGTTCTCCTGTGGGCTTCAGGATTGTCTGTATTTCCTCTGGCCTCTGACCGAGTGACGTGCCTTAGAGCAGAGCTCTGCACCTGACAGTCCTTGTCTTTGCTTTGTCCTCTGAGAGCAAACTGAAAGCCAACGGAAGCTGCCCAGCTCCAAGTCACTTCAGCAATCCATCTCTGGGTATACAGAGCAGCTGAGCCTGTCTATCAAAGCTCAGGCCCTACTGCTCCTGGATTCTTCCTCTGTCTTAATCCCAGTTGCCATCCGTGAAGAAAGGATACTTTCGTCTCTGTCCCACAGTGTCTGTGGAGCCAGTGTTCTGAATGCTGAGTCAACAGTGCTGGTTGCCGCTCAGGAAGGAGACGGTGCATGAGGCAAAGAAAAATGAGTGAAATCATTCACGAAGTAAATGGTCTATGCCTCAATTTTCAGCACCCACAGAGGACAAGATGCTGTAATGAGTGAAATCCATTAGGCCAAGTCCTGAGGCCAGTGTCGAGGAGGGCATTAGAGATCTCTTGTTGAGTGTGGGGGAAAGCAGACACAGGGGAATGCCTTGGAGAAGTGCTGACCTAAGACTGGGGCATCCCAGCCATGCGTGTACACATACGTGTGAGAATGTGTATGCCTGTGTATATGTGGAGGAGAGAGAAAGACATCGGGTGTCCTGTTCTGTTACTCTGCCTTAATCCCTTGAGAGCAGGGTGTTTCACCAAATGTGGAAGTTCAGTGAAATCCCAGAGAGAGAGATCTTCCTGCCTGCAGCCTCAACAAACTAGAGTTGGGGGCGTGCATTGGGTATATGAGGTTTTATGCGTGGAGTAGGGGATTTGAAATCAAGTCTTCATTCTTGTATAGTAAGCGCTCTTACCCACTGAGCCAGCTCCCCAGACTGTCCCCAAGTCTAGCCGTTAAACCTGCTTCCCTTTTGAAAGCACGTACTGACAACAGTAGCCTGCCTCATTCTGTCCGGTTTCTGTACTTAAAGTGGGAGTGAGGACCTTCCAGGAGAGATGAAGTGTCTATGTGGTTGTTTCTATTGAGGTACAGCAGCTTACTTGTAACACTTTTTGGGGTGCAAAATGCAGTCTGGAGCTTCAGGTGTTCAAGACTGCCTATTGTAAATACCTATACAGTATGGTAGGGGGCACCAAGGGGGCTGTCTAGAAGGTGAGTTTCGAGTGGAGTTTGGAAGGAAATGGCTGCGTTCCCAGAAAGGACAAGGAGTCCCTTCGGTCTGTGCAGCTGAGGTCCTTCTTGTACTGGGCGTCAAGTCTACGCAGGCTCACACAGATGACTCTGTTTTCACAGGGTGGCTCACTTATCTGTCCAGAATAGAGAAGACAATGCTACAGGAGTGTCTCTGTGCTACCTGGCCTTCCTCCCGGCTGAAGGCCAGGCCCTTAGTAGGAATAAGGAGACGCCATCAATGTGTGGGAGCTCAGTCCACTTGGACCACACTTGCTAGGACCTGAGAGCTGGAGCTCGCTATAGGCAGAGTCCAGAGTCAGCAGAGCAGAGAACCAAGGAGAACAGGACAGGCAGGAGCATCCATCACAGGGCATGTGATTGACCAGAGGCAACTGAGCAGCTCAATGTAAAGTCATGGCAGCATTTGATGGATCCTGTTGCTTTTTACTGATGGGTGCTAAGCATATATATAATATATACATATATATATAATCATAATCATAGACAGTTTAATGAGCTCTGATAGACTGAGCATGCTCAAATATCAGTGCTGAAAACCCAAGAAACAAAGATTCAGCTTTAGTCTCTCCCAGCATTTCTCCCACAGTCTGGAACATCTTATAACATTGACAAGAACTTCAGAATTTTTTAAAGAAAACTTTAAAAAAAAGTAATTATTTTCAAATTGAGTGAATGGCTTTCACCATTTTTTTTGTTGTTGTTCAATACCACATTTGTGGTGTGACCTAGGTACTGCTATATATAAGAACCAGCTGTTATGTTTGCTTTCCCTGTGTTAAGATGTGGGGCTGGTGAGATGGCTCTACAGGTAAAGGAGCTTGCTGCCAAATGTGACAATCTGAGTTCAATCCCTAGGACCTAACCACATGATAGAAGGAGAGAACCAGCTCTTGAATGTTGCCCTCTGGCCTCTTCATCTGTACCATAGTACAGAGTGGAGAGAGAGAGAGGAAGAGGTGGAAGAGGGAGAGAGAGAGAGAGAGAGAGAGAGAGAGAGAGAGAGAGAGAGAGAGAGAGAGAGAAAATATAAAATCAATAAAATATGGAAATATGGAAGGCTATGGATTTCACTCAGTAGTGCACTTGCTGGTCTAATACAAGGCCTGGACCTCATCCCTACCACAGAAAACAAGGCAGGAATTCTGTGGAACGCAGCTACATCTGTTTGCCCCAGCACCATGCTTGGAAGAACTGCCCTTCCCACTCTGTTAGGCAGTGTGGTGTACCAGTCTTTACAAGTGAGAAATCATGGGCCCCAGTTGGCTCCAGACTGGCCTGCCCATCGGGTCAAGTTCCTTTCCGTGGTGTGGATCCTTAAAGGGCCATGGCAGATAGTTGCGCATACAGCCCAGCCCTCTTCCTCTGCATCGAAATCGCCATGGCTTTCTTGACCTTTGGGATTTCCACTTACAGAGCCAACTTGTCAAACACTGCAAAAACAGACTGTCGGGTTTCCATGACAGCTTCTTTGAGTCTGTGGATTTCCCTGAGCAGGACTGCCATCTTGGTAGGGTTGGGTTTTCTACCAAAAACCACGGCATTATCTCTCGTCTTAGGTATAAGTGAAATCTCTAAACCAAGATCTGACTTCTTGTAGCACATACGCTCTTTGATAGGCTTGCCCCAAGCCCATTTATTATAGTGAAAAAATATTGAAATGTCGATTATTTTGAAAATGGGTATTTCCCACTAAGAAGAGGAGAGCGTGTGCTCCAGAACTCCCGTCGGACATTAGCTGTGGTTGCCATGGCTGCCGCTGACGTCATCACCATTGCTGAGGATGTCACATTATCATTCTGGCTTCTGCTCTGCTGCTGTTTGGGTTTTATCATCAAGACATTGGGGTTTGTGATCTTTTCCTAAGACTTTTGAAGAACAGGGTGAGGGAAGTTTGCCAGCAAACTTTACCAACTAGGACCTCCATCGAGGAAGTTCAGGGTCACCCTCATCTCTCACAGCCCAGATTCTGGGACTTTAAAGTGTCTCCTTCAAGGAAAATGAGCAAAAACGATTTGGATAAAGATATATAGATAGAGATCTGGAAACGTGCTCATCCCCAGGACAACACTCCGAAGCCCCCATCACCTCACGGTCCCCAGAACAGACAGCTCCCGGCCAGTAAGCTCATTTGCAGATGAAGAAAACTCCCTGAGTCCAGACAGATGGTGGATCACAGAGCCCAGGACTGTGAATCCCAGTCCCAGGTAGATGCATCTCTCTGCCACTTGGGAATGTTTTAATCTTCACATTCAGAGTGCCACTTCTGCCCTGGGCCTGTGGGGAAAGGCTCTCACCACAGAGGTAACCAGACTGAAGCGCTTCATCTCCAGCTCGGTTTCCACCTGGCTCAGTGCTCTAAGTCAACCGGCTAGGCTAGTCGCTAAACTCAGCTCCCAGGGCGCTCTTAAGACACACAAATTCCAGCAGTAAATAGCAAAACTGTTAGACCAGATTAAATTCGCCAAAGTGACTTGGGCCGAGCTGAGAAAAATAGACCCCCGTGAAACGATGCTTTTTAAAGCCAAGAGCAACAAAGGCCTGGGTTAGAAACCCTTTCAGTTAATTATTCAACAAGCAGAGCACACATGCTAGGGGACTTGGCGGAGGCCCTGCACCCACGGAGGGTGGGGGAGATGTGAACCCTGCTTAATTTATTTTTCATTCCTGTTCTCTGCCTTTCTTCACTAACAAAATGGTGTTGTGGGGAAATTCCCTGGTTTTGACATTGGGGAGTCAGCGGGACCTGTCTGGAAGGTGACTAATGACAGAAGAGGCCGTGAGCTGAAGATTGTGGTCAGAGAGAGGAAAGGGAGTGGGGCAGAAGTGTGATAAAGGAGGAATTATGGGCATGGGGATGAAGGGGAGGGGACCACAGACATGGGAGGCAACTCCATCTTTGCTTCCACTGCATTTTTCTTGCCACAGGAAAAGGCAAGTGTGCACTGTATAAGACTTCATTTTGTGTGTGTGAAGAATTGATCTCACCAAAAAAAAAAAAAAAAAAAAAAAAAAAACACCTCTGGTTTTCTAGACGGTTCTCTGGGAATGCAAACACGCCCAAGCAAACACACCCACACCCCCCTCTATTTTACCCTTTCTGTTTATCCTTGCTTTTGAAGAAGCCTGATAAGTCAGTCCCTTTATTCCAGGGACAAGTGTCAGGTGGGAGATTTCCTTATGGCTTTCTTCAGACACCTGGGCCATACCCTGCAGCCTGCTCCTGTGGCCGCTCCTGTCAGCTGGTTTACTTTGTCCTCGCTTTGTCTGCTCTGTGCTTAGAGTGGCTCAAGCTTGTCCTTTGTGTACTCTCCATCCCCAGTCCTCAGGCAGAAAACCCATCTCACTCAGAGGAGAAGAGCTCCAGGCAGGCTACTGCTTGCTCTGAACACACCTTTATGATCTCTCTCTCTCTCTCTCTCTCTCTCTCTCTCTCTCTCTCTCTCTCTCTCTGTCTCCCTCTCTCTGTCTCAGTCTCCCCCTCCTCCCTCTCTCCCTCTCTCTCTGTCTCCTCTCTCTCTGCCTCTCTCTCTGCCCCCCCCTCTCCCTCCCTCCCTCCCCCAAAGACTTCTTCCAAGTCTTTCTTGTGGAGATATGCTTCTCCAGTCTGAATTTATGGCATTTTATGACAGTGGGTCTTTCTCCTAAATGTCACATCATTGACACACTTGTCAGGGGGCAGGGACACCCGCACAACCTTTGCTCTCCATTAATCCTCCGCTCAACAACTGCCCTGCTACCTCTCCATTCACTTCCCACATCTCTCTGCTAACCCGTTCAGATACTCAATACTGAGACCCTCAATACTGAGGGCCGAGAGTAGGCATTCTGGGTTCTGAATGCTGTAGGCCTGTCCTAGCATGGGTGGTGTAAACTTCATCTCCCTGAGAGGACCCTCTGTGGGGGAGGGGAGTGAAAGGTGCGTAACTGGCTGAACTGACTTTCTCTGAGCTCAGGCTACTTGCCCACGAGGACAAGAGAAGCCATAGGAGCAGCTGCAGGGAGGACTCCTCCATTTTACAGACAAGACAACCAAACGTAGGCAACAGGCACCCTCCCTATTTGTTTCCATCATGGTCCCTGCGGAAAACGGGAGTGGAGGCTGCTGGGAAGAAAGGTGACTTTCTGGAGTCTGGGGAAGGTGAGATGTGAGAATTCCCCTCCCCCACCCCAGTAAGCCTGCCACTCCCGGGTGGGAGACTTTTACTGGATCTCTGATCCTGTCCTAGTCGAGAGCAGTGTCCTGCTGCACAGGCCTCTCTCTGGAATGAAGTTTAAGAATACCTCAGTAGACTGAGAGGGAGACCATGCACAAGAGGTAGTGCTGGGTCCAGACAGAGCAGGGGCCATCCCCAGGGACGGGTCCCAGGGAGACTTACAGGTGAGAAGAGATCTCATCTCATTTGTGCTGCTGAGGCTGCGGGGCTGAGAGGCCAGGTCACTCAGTGGAAACCTAGTGGCCAGCAACCTGGTGTTCCCTGCTGTCCCCTCCCCAGACATAGAAAAAATACACTCTCCAAATGCTGGTGTCAGGAACAACTTACTTCTGGAAGTACAGAAGCAGGCTCTGGGCCGTCAGAAGCCTGAACCTGCTCTGGTGTCCAACTGCTGTAGACCTCAAGTTACCCCAAGCTCTGCACAGGAGAAGCCTCAGTTCCCCAGCCAGGAACTGGTGTTCTATGACCCTGGGCTGGATGTTTAAAGCTTTCATCACATGTAATAACTCACAGGAGGAGCTGGGGATGGCTCAGTTGGGATAGTGCTTCCAGGATAAGCTGAGGACCTGCTTTGCTCTGATCCATCCATGGGACAAGCTGGGCATGGTGGCCCTCACTTGTAATCCCAGCACCGAGGAGGCACAGGCAGGAGGATTCCTGGGCCAGCCAGCTTGGTTTAACTGTTGAACCGAGCAGAGGTCCCAGTGAGAAGCTCTGATTCAAAAACCAAGATGGGGTGTTGCTGGCAGACGGCTCCATGGTTAAAATGCTGGTTGTGCAAGCTTGAGGACCTGAGTTTTTTAAAAATGTTGATTATGGTTGCATGTGTTCTCGGGCATAGACACAGGAGGATTTCCGTCTGGGGTTTGTTGGCCTCTGGGCTACACACACACACACACACACACACACACACACACACACACACACATTCATACTCAAACACACATATACATACTCAAACACACATATACATACTCAAACACACATATACATACTCAAACACACATATTCACACTCAAACACATTCACACATATACACACTCATTTGACCCATATACACTTGTTGACACATATACATACTCAAACACACACATTCACACCCAAACACACACACATACACACAAACACACTCACACACATATACACACTCAAACACACACGTTCACACTCAAACACACTCACACACATATATACACTCAAACACACACGTTCACACTCAAACACACTCACACACATATACATACTCAAACACACACATTCACACTCAAACACACACATACATACAAACACACTCACACACATATACACACTCAAACACACACATTCACACTCAAACGCACTCACACACATATACATACTCAAACACATATACATACTCAAACACATACACACACACATACTGAAACACACACACACTCAAACACACAAGCATATATATATACACACTCACATGCACATGCACACACACATGCGCGTGCACACACACACACACACACACACCACAAACAAACCAACAAAACCAAGATATCCAGCTCCTGAGAAACAGCACTCAAGGTTGAGTTCTGGCTTCCACATACATGCTCACACACATATGTGTGCACATGCCCCTCCTACCCACACATATGTACACATTTAAATAAATAAACGAATGAATGAATACAGAAGCCAACCCTTCTGCAAGGAAACGTGTCTTCAATATCCACCTGCCGAGTATGTTCTGAGCCACCAGCCTGCCTACAGGCTCAAGGGTATGAGTAAGTTGTCCCAAAACACACGGCGGCCATTTAGCTATCAGAGATGCCTTACAACTGAACTCTTAAAAGTCCCCACGATAGAGGTGAAGATGGCGAGTGACAGGCTTATTCCAGCTGGATTCCCAAACCTTGCCTGTGTCTCCTGCTCATGGGATTGCGGTGAGGGTGTCAACAGCCACCCGAAGGGGTAAGGGTTATTATAACCCACCTTAAGGTTCAATACTTCCGTTTGCAGAAAAGCCAGGCTCAGGCCTCACCCAGGGAAGGCTTAGAGACGGCACGTGGGCATTTTATTACACAGGTGTGTTCAAACTGGCTCTCCTTAAAATACGCTGGGGCTTTTCTTTCAATAGAGAAATGTCACCCAACTCACTGCAGTGAGGACACACCCATCACCACTCGTTTCTGCAGTTGTTTTGAAAGGACTTGTCATACAATCAGGTGGCTTGTTACACAACCAAACTACCCGTCACCTCCCTCTGGGTTACCATGGCTGTTTGTTTCTTTTTAATTCTAGAGATGAGACATCTGTTCTCCATCTCTCCCTCTGGGACGGTAGCTCTTCTCCATGACCCAAACCCTCTCCAGCTGCGTCCTTTGGAACCGGGAGCCCGACCCTCTGCGCAGATCACTCCGCACCCAGGAGGCATCATTCCAAACTCTGTCCTGGATGGATCCTTCCACCCCTTCATCATCTCAAAACTATGCACGGGGCAGCGAGACTTTCCTGTGACCCAGGGCGGCCACGTGCTCCCTCCTCCTCAGAACCTGATCTTTGGAGAAGCAGCCACGGTGCACAGAGGAAGGTGATCGCCAGCCCTGCTGCTCCCAAAGCTCCAGCAGCCCTGTGCTAATAATGCAAGAAGCTGAAGGAAGGAGGTTGCTGGAGGGTGTTGGCTCAGAGACTAGAAACCGAAGAGGGTGGGAGAAGTGATAAGCGAGTGATGCCTAATTAAAAGCACATTTGTGAAAAGATCAGGCCTGGCAAAAAAAAAATGACAACGATAGTTAAAGTTTTAAAATCAAGTCACTCTCTCCTGAGATTTCTTCCAGAGCCAGGCCGGATTCAGGACTCTGGGTTTTGTCTTCCAGAATAGTCTGCAAATCTGGGGAGGGATTGGGCGGGGATTGGGGTGGGTAGTGAGGGAGAGGTGAGCCAAGTGCCAAAGTGCTAGTTCCTGGGGCCTCTGCAAAGGGCAGGGCTTCTCCCAGCATGACCCCAGATGTAAAAGGTCACAGAAGGAATGAGGCAAAGCCCAAACTTGCCTCACTTGCATGCCAGCCACAAACCCAGGGCAGACACTGCAAATACGCATGAGCCTCCCTGGCAGTCATGAATGGCTTCACAAGGATGGAGGTCCTGCAAGAAAAACCGAGCTCCAAATCATGAACGTCCAGGGAAAATGGCTTACTCTGGAAAGTGTCTGCCGTGCAAGCACAAGGACCTTAGTGTAATCCCCAGAACTCACATACCCCACCGCCCAAAAAAGGGAGCCGTAGTCTGAAGTCTGTGCTTCTGTAGCCTGTGCTTATGTCCATACTGGGGACGGGGACGTAGGATGGATGGATCCTTTAGGCCCACCAACCAACCTAGGCTACTCCTAGCTCAATAAGTAACCCTGTCTCAAAAAAAAAAAATTAAAAGGTGAGTGATACACGAAGAATGACATCAGAGGTGCTCCTATGGCTTACACACAGGAGTACACACACACACACACACACACACACACACACACACACACACAGAATCTTCAATTGCTAAACCTTCCAACAAGGCTGTGGGAGCAGGAGATGGGGATGGCCACACTTCCCAGTGAATCACTGCTATCCGAGTGTGTGGACAGTGTGCTTGCTGCTGGCGTCAAGAACCACAATCGAGGGAGGAAGAGCGTATCTTAAATAAAAGTGGTATTTGCGGTTGGTAAAACATAGATTATTTTTGCTCTTAGAGAAATTGATTTCCTGCAACATGATTAATTATGTCTGCAAAACAGAAAATCCATCAAAGACAAAGTGGGTTTTCCCTTCAGAAAACACTAAAACAAAATTCCTACCATGTCACTGCATAAATATGATGTGCTATTAATAGGCATCTTGTCTCCTTACCCTGGGGTCGCTCTCTGGTGAAGTGGGGACCTGCTTCAAGACTAGGGAGATGTTTCATTCTCTTCTCTGGTTCCTGGGAATCTAGACAAAAGTTCTGCCTGGACCTGCTCTAATGAGGGTCATTGTGTGGGGAAAACAGGAAAGAGACCCCAGCTTCCAGTGTGAAGGAGACCTTTTCAGTGAGTCAGTGCTACCTTCAAGAAAGGTCCAGAACCTCACTACCTTCCAACTAACCCATTTCTTATATCCTCACCCCAGCAGGCCCAAGGTAGCACTTTGCTCCAGCCATGTCTGTGCACTGGCCCCCTCTAGGACTGTGTATGAAAGCCAGAGGCAGCCAGCCTTGCAGTGACTTTCATTTGGAGTACTATTTAACTCTGGCTGGGATTTCTCAATCCATCTCCCTTCCTTTCTAGAAGGTCACTCTAACAGATATCCAGAGAGATCCTGTAAAAACCAGTCAGATCATAGCACTTGTGTCTCAATCCTTGCAAAGGCCTCCCATCTCAACCAGAGTTAAAAACAGGGTCCTTAGCCCCGCCCTAGGCAGCAACCCTTTTTCTCTCTCTGGCTTTCCCAGCTCAACAGTCCTCGCTTTCTGTTTTTAGAATCACCACTGGACCATATTACTGCTGGCTTCTCAAATGGACACTTTCTCCCCAAGGATATCTTCATCCTGGCTCTTCTGTGCTTTTATAAATCTTCAAGGCAAATGTTGGCGTTCCTGCAGAACTTTCCTGAATGCTGGTATTGAAGTTCTAGCAGCTTCTTCACGCTCCCTGCACTTGTCTCTGCTTCCGGCTTCCATAACACTCATTACTCCCAGAACACTACAAAGCTTTCCTTACAGCAAGCCACGTTTTAACGGTGGAGTTATATCTGCTTAACCCTCTATGTAAGTCCTACTTTCTAGTCTGAGCCTGACACATAGTAATCTTCAATTCATATTTGAATAACTAAATGAGTGGTGGTTTGCTTGAGTGTCTAAATGCAAAAATAGGGAGGTAAGATAGATAGATGGATAGAGGTATGGATGGGCAGACAGATGAGTAAGTAGGTATTTGGGTAGGTGGGTGGATGGATGGATGGATGGATGGATGGATGGATGGATGGATGGATGGATGGTGAATGGATAGATGAATGTGTGAGAGAGTAGATAGATGAGTGGATGAATAGATAGATGGATCCATGGATGTGTGGGTAAAGGGTAGAAGAAAAGAATGAAGGAAAGAGGGAAGAAGGGAAGGAAAGATAGGTGAATGGGTAAATGAGTAGAAAATGGTTGGGTAGATTATTAGGCTAAGGGATGGAAGGCTGGGTGAGTGACAAGTAGATCAATCCCCTCCTGGTGATAGAAAGCATGGTTGGCTGCAGGAATGCTTAACTCCAGAGCATTGGGACCACCAAAGGAGACTGTGATTCAGTAAGTTTGGATCGGAGCCCAGGAATCTCAGTGTAATAAGCTCCCCAGGGAAGATTGAGTCAAGAGATGTCAGAAAGGTCTATAAAAGGCTTTCTATCAGCTGGAGCACCTGAAAGAATGCTACGCCTCATGCAAAGTAAACATTCAGGAGAGCATTCTCTAGGTACAAGGTTAGAGAGAGATGGCAGTAGCCGCCAGAAACACAACAGAAGGTCCTTTGGGCTTCTTCCAGGTGTTCCTACCATGGTCTGAATCCTCCCTGTAGAAGAGGTGAATATGTTCCCTCCCTCCTCCCTCCACAGTGGCACTCACTGGCTGTCTTGCCTCCTGGTTGGGGACAGATGAGAGCCTGGAGCAGCCCAGCCTCTGCCCAGGCGATCAGCCTTCCTGTCGGTCACAGGTTAGAATCATCAGGCATCACCCTTGACCTTTACCTGGTTGCTCTTTGGCTGCTTGCATGACTTTGCAGCGCCCCTTCAGGAGCCAGCTGTGCTCTGCCTGTTACTTCAGATGACACTCTCAATCACAGCCTGTCCTGTGTAACTGTCCCCTAGCACAACCACGCAGCTCTGTGAAGATCATACACACCAATATCTAGCTGTTTTCAACACTGGACCCTAGAATGAATGGGGATTCAGGCAGGGTCTACATGCAAAAAAGAGGCTGCAGGCTAGGGGTGGGTGGGTGTAGAGAAGGGAAAGGAAGGAGACTCCCTAGATCAACACAACCATGAGAGAGCTGAATACAAAGTCCTGGGTTTGTACGTCTGAGAGGTCACAGGTCATATAGGGAAATACTACTGCTGCTGTATTGAATTAAAATGTTTCAAACCACTTTCTTGGTATTTGTATTTTAACCCATAGATTAGTGCTGATCTCAACCTTGGTCAGAGAAGCATATTTTTGCAGTGGGCAAGATGTTTTTGCAGAGACTCATAGCTGGTCCAAGTGGTAAGAATGAGTAGTCTTGAGTGGCTCATCTCTAAATGGGACATGTATCACCCGCTCCCAGGCTAGGGGAACCCAGAGAAGAGGGGCAGAGCACATCTAAAAGCCTGAGGATGAGGAGCAGAGCTGTGAGACATTTCTTTAGAACACGACATGACCACGGCACTCATGCACTCACGGCTGGGGTTACTTGCAAGCCTATCAGCACCTGGGATTCGAGAAGGGCTCACCCGCTGTCCCAACGCCTGCTTGGGGCACTATTGGCAACAGGTGGCTGCTGCAGGATACAGTAGGTTTCCCACGTTTCCGTAAATAACTCCACATGTGTGTCCATGCAGGCAGCTCCACTTAAACTCAGGGATCCATGAAAAGTAAAGACAACTGAACATAGGAGAGAGAGGAAGGGCCAGAGGAATGGGAGAGCAGAGGAGAGGGAAATGGAGTGAATACAATAAAAATACATTCATTATGTGCACATGCTGTCAAAGAATCAGTTTTAAATAGTTTTAAAGTAGCTGGGGCTGGGATGTAGCTCAGGTAGTAGCGAGCTTAAATAGCAGGAGTGAAACATGCTGGGATGTGCTTGTAAATCCAACACTCAGGAAGTAGGGGCAAGAAGACCAAGAGTTCAAGGCCATCCTTGGCTATGTAGGGAACCGGAGGCCAGCCTGGGCTATGTGAAACTCTGTTGACCATGATGATGATGGTGGTGATGGTGATAGTGCTGGTGATGGTGGTGATGATGATGGTGGTAATGATGGTGGTGATGGTGGTGATGATGATGGTGGTAATGATGGTGGTGATGGTGATGATGATGGCAATGATGGTGATGGTAGTGATGGTGGTGATGGTGGTGATGATGATGGTGGTGATGGTGATGATGATGATGGCAATGATGGTGATGGTAGTGATGGTGGTGATGGTGGTGATGATGATGGTGGTAATGATGGTGGTGATGGTGATGATGATGATGGCAATGATGGTGATGGTAGTGATGGTGGTGGTGGTGATGGTGATGGTGGTAATGATGGTGGTGATGGTGATGATGATGGCAATGATGGTGATGGTAGTGATGGTGGTGGTGGTGATGGTGATGGTGGTGATGATGGTGGTGATGGTGATGATGATGATGGCAATGATGGTGATGGTAGTGATGGTGGTGGTGGTGATGGTGATGGTGGTGATGATGGTGGTGATGGTGATGATGATGATGGCAATGATGGTGATGGTACTGATGGTGGTGGTGGTGGTGATGATGGTGGTGATGGTGATGATGGCGATGGTGGTGGTGATGATGGTGGTGATGGTGATGATGATGGCAATGATGGTGATGGTAGTGATGGTGGTGGTGGTGATGGTGATGGTGGTGACGGTGGTGATGGTGGTGGTGATGATGGTGGTGATGGTGTTGGTGTTGGTGGTGGTGGTGGTGATGATGGTGGTAACAGTCATGATGAAATGAGTCTACAAAGTACCAGTTTATCAAATGATAGCAGCAGAAGTTAGGATGACAGAAATAGGGACACAATTTTTTAGTAGATGCTGTGACAAGACCTGTGTCTCTGGCACCCTTTCATCACCAACAGCATTCTGACCCTCAGAACACTGTGATCCTGTTATGCTGAAAGGTCTTGGCTATAGGGTCAGGTGTGGTTGAAACAACTCAGGAGAGTTGATCCAGCAGCCTTCCACTCTGATGACAAGGAACAAATACTCTATGGACACAACTGGGGCACACATTCTCTACAGTGCCACAGGTTCCCTGAGAGAACATACTAGGATGCCTCCAGAGGCGACATACTCAGCAGGACTCCCCACGCCACTTTCCTTCCTTCCCCAGTATCTTCTGGACTAATTTTCCATTGTTCTTAAGCATCTTCTTTGGGATGCACAGTGGTCAGGCACAGCTTGGTCTGGGAGACCCCTAACCCAGTCCTAACCCAGTCTCCTTACACTGGCAGGAGAAGTTAAAAGTACGGTCATCTCCCATTCACTCAGAATAGACTCAGAACACAGTAAAATTACTAAAACCAAGCCATAGGCTGACAGGAAGCTTCCATTATGGTGCCACAGCTAAGAGGGTCTAGACACTGCCTCACCCCAACCACGGTGCTCACATCTCCTGTTCCGAGCAGAGCCGTGTCTTGTATTCATGTTTGCCCCTCTGCTGAAGAAGTCCCCATGGGAAGCTCAAGGGCCTTTAGGGTCACCCAGTTCCCAAGCATGGCCTTCTGGGTAGACCTGTGGAGGAACGGTGAGCTCTACTCGTCCACACTGGGAAGGTGCCCGCCCTGGAAAAAGCCGAGTAGAAAATGAAATGTGAGCTGGGGTGAGACTCCATCGGCAGTGTGCTTGGATGTAGAATGTGAGGCCTTGAGCGTGAGGGTCCACGCCCCTCCCCCAATCACATTTGCAGGCTCTGGTCTGTATGAATGCAGAAGGATCAGAACTTTAAGGGTCATGCTTGATTATGCAGTGAGTTCAAAGCCAAGGAACTCTTATCCAGCAGACTTTCAGAGGATTGTAGCTGAAAATGGTTGGATTCCTTCTTTCTGGCCAGCTTCTCGGTCCTGCAGGGAGTGAGAGAGCACGTGCGTGCGTGCATCCTCCAGAGAACACTTTTGCCAAGACTGTGCCCACATTTTAAATACTTTGGAAGGAGACACAAGTTTGTGCTTTCTTTTATACAGCCTGAGGGTTCACCTTTTAATAGACATACTTAACATTTATTTTATTGTATTAACTGATATTGAGGTCTAATTCTGCCTCGGCTTGTGATTTCTGTTTTCATTTCCCTTGTGTTTCTGGCTTAGTCCCCTCCTTCACTCCTTTCAGAGGTGTGGCTTAAGTGACTAATCACTGGGTACACGCCCATCAGCAACATTCCTAAGAGCTGCCCCTAACCCCCTAGACACACATGTGCACTCATGCACACAGAATAGAAAAACAACCAGAGAGCTTGTTTGCACATTTTCCTTAGCTCCACCCCCTTTCCAAAATCCCCCTGAAGTGGGAGGTGGGGTGGAGGGTGGGGGTGGGGATGGGAGGGATTTGCAACCAGGTGCTTGACATTTTCTCTTCAGCATCTTCTTATTCATACATTGAATCTTCAGTGTTTACCAATGTTTACTTCAGATGAAGTTTATTTCATTACCCGGCTTCCCGTTGCTGCCTCCCACATCTCACTCTTTGCTCAGTTCTCCGGAGATTATTACTACTTGTAGGAAAAAGGGGCCCTTCTAGTCCTGAGAACATCAACTTGGAAGATGTTGAAGACTGGAATGGCCTGTTTCCTGCCACTGGAAGGGCCGAGACCAGTGTTTCTTGCAGCAAAGGCCTGTCCTATTGGTTTCTGCTTGCTGGCTTCTTGTATCACTGACTTCTGACACCTTCACAGTGGTGTGCCTCACTCTGTGTTTCTCCGTGTGATGTCCAACATGGAGTCATTCCAATCTAGCTTTCTGATTATAAGACTGAATTAACACTCAAAAGAGAAGCTCATGTTAGTTGCTTCAGTTCCAAAAGTGGGGGAGCTTGAGATAGCCCACGGGCAAGGTGCACCTTCACATCACCTGAATTCAGTCTCCAGAATCCAAGTAAAAAGCCCAGGTATGGTTGTGGTGATTTGAATATGCTTGGCCCAGGGAGTGGCACTATTTGGAGGTATGGCCTTGGAATAGGTGTAGTCTTTTTGGAGGAAGCATGTCACTGTGGGTGTGGGCTTTAAGCTAGCTTTATCCTAGCTGCCTGGAAGCCAGTCTTCTTCTGTTCCTTTGGAATAAGATATTGAACTCTTTCTCAGCTCCTCCTACACCATGCCTGCCATGCTCCTGCCTTGATGATACTGGACTGAAACTCTGAACCTGTAAGCCAGCCCCAATTAAATGTTGTCCTTATAAGAGTTGCTTTGGTCATGGCATGGTATCTGTTCACAGCAGTAAAACCAGTGGTGGTTCATGCCCATAGTCTCAGTGCTGGGAAGGTCAGACAAGCAGATCTCTGGGACTCAATGACAACCCAGTCTCACTTGCTTGGTGAGCTCCAGGCCAGTAAGTACACAAAACTCAAAGAGAGAGAGAGAGAGAGAGAGAGAGAGAGAGAGAGAGAGAGAGAGAGAGAGAGAGAGAGAAACAGAAAACGAAGTAGAAGTGGACACACACACACATACTCACACACACACATACACTGACATATACACACACATGAACACACACACATAGATACATGAAAATAAATAAAAGCTAGAAAGCATAATTTTTTTGCTTACATAGTTTCTTCCTTCGATGAGAGTCCTCACCCTCAGATCTCACTGAGACTGTCAAGTGTGATTTCAGAACACAGTATACCTGGGAGGGTGTGCGTTCACACAGAGTCCATCTTGAACCCAGGAGGTCAGACTGAAGTTTTAGGAAGTCCTGTTTTCTGACTGACTGTTTTCTGATTGTCAGTCCCCACACATTTTATAAACTCTTCAGCCCTGGACCATAGAGACCAAGGTCTAAAGCCCTCACATCAAGCAGGATCCACAGGCCAAGGACAAGTGTACTGGAGCCACAGGAACAAGCTGCTGGACACTTGCTGGCAGCAGGACCAGCTTTACATCCCACCTCAGAAAAAATAGACCCTATTAAGGGCCCTTAACCACTTGCTAATTGTGTGCCCAGATAGGAGTATGTCCTAAGTGGTTCACAATGCCCCTTTCTTCCTCCTATTGGAACCTTTCTGTCTATGCTTCTTTGAGCATGCGCAGAGGTGGTTCTGTCTGGGAACAGGCAGGCTTCAAACTTATCCATGTACCCTATTGTAGGAAATATTTAAATCCCTTCCCCGGGGTTTCTACCATGCCACAGGTTATTGGGTTTCCAGATGGCCCAAGCCTTTATATTTACAATAAGCCTTAAGCAGCACAAACCTGGACAAATACCTAACCTCCATGCTATTAGAATTTGTTTTCCTTTTTTTTTTTTAAATGTAAAGTTTTTTTTAAAGACTCTTTTTTATTTTCTCTTTCTTTCTTTCTTTCTTTCTTTCTTTCTTTCTTTCTTTCTTTTTTTTTTTTTCCGGAGCTGGGGACTGAACCCAGGGCCTTGCGCTTGCTAGGCAGGTGCTCTACCACTGAGCTAAATCCCCAACCCCTGCTTTCCATTTGATAACCCGAGTTATTACTATGTTTCATCCGGGCTGCTCTTAGTTCCAATTGGGCAGCGCTCAGGGCCACGCTTTCCTGATCCTCAACCCAAGGCTGCTTCTCCTTCCTCCTCTCCTGCACCATTACTCTTTCATGGTCCTACTCTCACCCCAAGTCCAACCTAAGCCCCATCTATGTCTCTTCTGCTCAGCTATTGGCTGTCAGCATTTTTATTCACCAATCAGAATTGGCTTGTGGGCGGAGTCACAGGGGCTGCTGGAAGACTCCATGTCTTGGGGGCCTGCACTTAGCATTACAATAGACAATAAAGGCCAAAACCTCAACAGTGCCCAAATGCTTCTGTGGGTAATTTCTGTGTATTGGGAATCTTGCTGTGATCCCCGCCCTGCCCCCAGGTCCTCCGCCTTCTCCAAGTGCCACAGAGACCTCCTAAGGGCACAATCAATACCCAAAGGTTCATGACCCCTCTTTCCACAGGGTCTGTTCCCTAACCTGTTTGGGGAATGTGCCCTGTACTAGCCTGTCAGGAAACACCCACAGTAACCAAAGCAGATCAGGGAACTTTGATCTGGAAAGAGAATGCTTTGGATGTTTCCCTGGGACACAGCAACTCATGTTCTTTGTAGTTTTAATCACAGACGATATCCCATAACATCAGCTAATTCTAAATTAGGAGCATTTTGTGCCTTGAACATCCTTAAGGACAGAAACAAACATCTGCACTTTTTATTCCCTGTGAATCTTTCCCAGTCACGGAGATTCAAGCATATCGCCGGTTTGTCCAACGGAACTATCAGAAGTACAAAGCATATGTCATGTTTTCAAGACAGATATTTGAACTTATTTTCCTTCTCCACTTAGAGAGCTTTGAAAAGGTTTTGACTCACATCCATAGAATGACTTCTCTGGACAGCTTTCTGGTGTCTCTGAGGAAGGAAGCAGGATTTGTCAGAGAGGCGAGCATGGCACAGGCTCGGCAGAGGAAGTGGGGATGTCCACAACACCCCGTCTGCAAATTCTTTTTCCACTGCACACGTGTACAGAGCCACCCTACAAGTTAAGAAGAGCAAGGAGAGCCACTCTGCACCTTCTGCAGAAATGTGTTTTTGTTTTGATCAATTTCCCAAGTAAGTTATGATCGTGCCTTGGACCCGTACTGGTGGAATGCCTGCTCATTACTGAGTACGTTTGAAAGCTGTACAAAAACCCAAACATTGAGAATTAAAAGATCAAGGGGGAAAAAAAAAACGTTAGTCAATGTTTGGGACTTGTTTGTGCTGTTCTGATGAGTCTGTTTGGACCTTGATCCTCCTGAGATCCCAGTGTCTGGTGCCTGCTTTGAGAGGTGGCATTAAGTCCCAGAGGCAGGAAGAGTGTCATCCATTCAGTGTATTGGCTGTCCTCGCTAGACTGTGATCAATGTCTTTCTCAGCCAGGAATTCCATCTCGTACGGGTGTGTCCCCATCTCCCGACTCAGGACAACCCTCAGGACATAGAAGCCAAGGACACACGTGGCTCTGAAGCTTTACTGTTGCCATTTGGATTCTTTTTAAAACATCTTCAGAGAGGTTACTTAAAGGACGCTGAGCAGCAAGAGCGTCTCTAGACCTTAATGTTGTTTATCGTACCCAGATGTTGAGAATTTCAAACATCCCAGAGGACTCATTCTAATGTCAGATACCAGAACCATATTCTTCCTTGCAGATATGAAGTCTGAATTACTCTCATTAAAAATAAGACATTTGCACGACAACTGGTACACGTATAGTGGCTCATAAGGCAGCCTTGCTCGACTTGGAGTCCACAGCAAGGCTTTGGCTACTGCAAGAATTTCCACTCATTAAATAGCAGTAAGTGCTTGCCGTGAGTTTCATGATTTTACACTATCTCCTATTTGGAAAGGAAAGCAGTGACGTGTGCCTCCGGGAAGAAATACCTCACGCTAGCAAACACGCAGGGATGTGATTTTAAAGAAATGGTTGTTTTAAACGAAAAGGAAAGCAAGTCTAAGGGAACATGGAATGTGAAGGCATTATTAAACTTCCAGTCGGGGCCAGGAGGCTGCTGTCCAGGTGGAGGAGGCTTTGGTTGTTGGCCACTGGAGACACAGGATGGGAAAACATATGGAGGAGGTGGGGGAAGGAGGGGGATGGGAGCTACAGTTAGTTAGGAAAATTAGCTCTGTTAGTACTACAGGATATAAAACGAATTAAAAATTCTAGCTAGGCAGTATAAAATACACACAATCCAGGTGTTTTATTTACAAGCTGTCAGCATAGATCAGGCAGGTTTTGGAGCTGTTCTAATTTACATCCCAGCCATATGTCCTTTGTTACTTGATGCCTCTCCTGGCCACGTGCTCATGATCTACCACCTCTCATGGTACCTCCTCCTTCCTTCCTTGGTCTCCTTTTCTTCTCCTCTTTCTCTTCCTTCTCCTCTTCTTCCTCCTCCTCCTCCTCCTCCTCCTCCTCCTCCTCCTCCTCCTCCTCCTCCTCCTCCTCCTCCTCCTCTTTCTTCTCCTTCTGTCTCTATCTGCAAACCCTAGCCAGGTAACCGAAAACCCACCTACTTCTATCCACTGCCCAATCACAGGCTTTAGCCTTTTATTGACCAGTTAACTTAGGGAGCAAGGTTACATAGCATCGTTTGGTGTAGGTGAGGATCTCCTCATCTGGGGACCAGATATTGGGGTCCAGTATTTAGCATTTTAATACACAGCTGCATTAGAGCAACATCCACAACTGGATATTAAATCAAATTACAAAGCAAATAATGGATATGATCTGTACCCGCATTAAAAGGTCAGAGTGTGTTCAGCAGTATAGCAGAGCAAGGAGTAGGAGTTCAATATGTCGAACATCAGCCCTTCTTTGGGAGACACAATTAAGGGTGGGTGTTAAAATGACATGTAAGAGCTACAGAGAAAATGTACACAGAAATAAATTCGGGGCTGGCGAAATCGCTCACCAGGTGCCTATTACAGGGCCTGAAGACCTGAGTTCCACCCCAGGACCCACATCATAGAAGGAAAGAACCAATTCCTGCAAATTGTCCACTGCTTGTGCACACAAACACACAGACAAATGCACAGAGATGACAGACACACACATACAAATACATAGACACACACAAACATACCCAGAGATTTATACAAACATACAAAGAGACACACACATACAAATGCACACACAAATACAGAGACACACGCATACAGGATACACAGACATACAGACATAAACACACAGACAGTCACACAGACACACACACAGACGTACAGACATAAATACACACACAGACACACACACATACAGACATAAACACACACAAACATACAGACAGATATACACACAGAAACACTCACACAGGCACACACACACAGACATATAGACATAAACACATATATGGACATAAACACAGATATACACACATAGATACACAGGCATACAGACCTAAACACAGAGACAGACATAAACACACACAGACACTCACACAGATACACACACACACATAGACACATGCACACAGATACAAAAGCATACAGACCTAAAAACACACACACACACACACACATGCACACAGATACAAAAGCATACAGACCTAAACACACACACACACACACACACAGACACACAGAGACACATGCACACAGATACAAAAGCATACAGACCTAAACACACACACACACAGACAGACACACACAGACACATGCACACAGATACAAAAGCATACAGACCTAAACAAACAAACACACACACACACACACACACACACACACACACACAAGCAATCCTAATTATAGAAAAATACACGGGAACACGCTATTGAAAGGAAGAGAATGAGTTTGCATGCGCAGGCCCACACACTGACTTTTCAGGGTTAGGGAAGGCACCTTGCAGTCTGTTGGTGTCTTCTGGACTAAAAACTTGGTACCAAAAGTGAGTGAAGGCTGAAGGCCCCAGGCTCCTTACTCTCCCCTCCTCCCCAGAGGCAGCAGGCATATTTGGTATTCATGGTTTTGGCCTTGTTTTCTACAGTCCATAACCACCCCTCCCCTAGGCTTCCTTTTGTGGGTATATTTTTAAATTCTACAAATACAAGAAAATAAATAAAGCCTTAGCTTTTCCAGAAAAGAGCAATCTTCTCTCCACAGCAATAAAAAGTCTAGAGGGTCACAGAGAAAGAAAGACAAGTGCATAGACCACACGTGGCAGAGTGGACCCAGCAAAATGTGTTATTAGCACACCTCTACGAAAGGAGGAGCAAGATCGGGCATAAGCGAGGCCTGCGCGGGATGGCTGAGGAAACCATAACTCACAGCCACACTCTCTAAAATAATCCCTAAACAAAGAACTGCCTAATCTACAAATGTATTGTGGAGAAAATTGGAACGAGGCAGCTTGCCTTTTAAGAAATCATAAATAATATAATTGTTTTTCCAAAATGTAAGGAGACAAAACAAATGGAGAGTCTGTGTCAGTGTTTTCTTTTAACTCTCAATTAAAGTGGAATGACTTAGACTCTAATGTAGAGATAACAGGCAAGGCAAAATATTTACATGAACGTGGCCACAGCCATGGCTGTCCCCAATGAAGCCCTAAGACAGTGCCCATGCATATCTGAAAAGACTCCAGGAGTCAAGGCGGAGAACAAAAACATCCAGATGAGGTTGGACTCAAAGGAACATGAAATGTGATAAAAGGAACACAAAGAGAATGTAAAATAAGATCAGACCCAAAGAACTAACCCCAAAGCATATGTGGATTTTCTCAGCTTAAAAGAGACAAATCGTGGGGCTGGGGATTTAGCTCAGTGGTAGAGCGCTTGCCTAGGAAGCGCAAGGCCCTGGGTTCGGTCCCCAGCTCCGAAAAAAAAAAGAACCAAAAAAAAAATAAATAAAAAAAAAGAGACAAATCGTTTAAATAGCAACATTTGTTATTACTGGAGTTAGGGAAAAATGACTAAGGGGCTGGAATGAGTAAGTGCAGGGGACAGAGAGGTGTGTGCAGTGTCGGGGTTGAGGGGGACAGAGCTGTGTGTGCAGCATGTGTGGGACAGAGGTGCGTGTGTGGTGTGCAGGGACAGAGCTGTGTGTGGTGTGCAGGGACAGAGCTGTGTGTGGTGTGCAGGGATAGAGATATGTGCAGTGCCCAAGTGACACTGATGTGTATGCTGTGTGCAGGTGACACAAATGTGTGTGTGGTTTTCAGGTGACAAAGCTGTGTGAGCAGTGTTCAGGTGCAGGGCTGTCTACCCATATAGACCTTCCGAATACTGCCAGGCCATGACAACCACGTCTAACTCTCAATTCTCTACTTCTAGAAGTTTATCTACAAAGAAAATGGTTCGAGAGTGATTAAATGGCGTGGAGGCTATAACTCAGTAGTGGTGTCTGCCCGGTGGACATGAAGCCCTGGCTCTATCTCCTACACTTGAGAAATATGATAAGGAATCAAAGACATAAGCTATATCACAAAGGAAAAATGAGAAGAGAAGTAGGTGAGTAAGCTTTGCTTCAGAGGGATGGAGACACACGATCCTTAAATATAACAGCAGAAAGACAAGCGCAAAGGCTCAGCAAGCAAGTGCATAAATTAAACCAGATGCCAGGTACAGATGCCCACCGGAACCACTGTCACCAGGTAGAGATACGTTAAAGTTCGCAGCCCTTGGCCGTGTGTGTATATATGTGTGTGTGATGTGGTGTGTGTGTGTGTGTGTGTGTGTGCATGGGTGTGGGTGTGCAAGTGTGTGCATGTTTGTGTGTGCATGTGTGCGGTGTGGTGTGTGGCTTGTGTGTCTGTGCATGTGTGTGTGTGTCTGTATGCATGTGTGTGGTGTGGTGTGTGACTGCGTGTATGTGTGTGAGTGTGTGTGTATGTGTGCAGTGTGTGATGTGTGGTGTGTGTGCATATGTGTGGTGTGGTGTGGTGTATGTGTGGTATGTGTGCATGTGCATATGTCTGCGTCTGTGCGATGGGTTGTGCATGTGTATATGCATATGTATGTGGTATGGTGTGTGCATGTGTGTGTGTGGTGTGTGATATATGTGTGTGTGTGCATGTGTGTGTGTGGTGTGTGATGTATGTGTGTGTGTGCATGTGTGTGTGTGGTGTGTGATGTATGTGTGTGGTGTGGTGTGTGTGGTATGTGTTCATGTGCATGTGTCTGCATCTGTGTGCATGTGTTGTGCATGTGTGTATGTGTGTGTGTCTGTGTGCATGTGTGTGGTGTGGTGTGTGTGTGTGTTATGTGGTGTGTGGAGTGTATGATATGTGGTGTGTGGTGTGTGTGTGTGTGTTATGTGGTGTGTGTGTGTATGATATGTGGTGTGTGCATGTGTGTGGTGTGTGCATGTGTGTGTGTGGTATGTGATGTATATATATGTGTGTGTGTGTGTGTGTGTGTGTGTGTGTGTGTGTGTGTGTGTGTGTGTGTGTGATATACGAGGGAGCAGTGCTCAGGACTAATAGGATTGTCAGATCTCATTTAAGTAGACAAACAGTAAAGTGTCCACCAAAGTCAAAGTTTCTGATTTCTCTAAAACCTCAGTTGTGTCATGTGATGTTTTTCTTGAGGCTGTCTTGTGAGAGAGCACATGATATTTTTCAGGAAGCTGTCTTGAGAAAGAGCACATGGTCTATTGTGGGAAACAGACACTTGAGAGGGTAGGTGACGTTTAGAAAGAAGATAAACTGAACTTTGCAGACGACGAGATGATGCTCTTGCATTGGGATGGCTTGGTGGACTCTGCTGGGCTCTGCTGGGCTCCGCTGGGCTCCGCTGAGCTCCGGATTGATTCGCTGGTCCTCACTTTATAGACATAAACATGCCAAAGAACTTCTTGTGGTAGTCCGGCTGCTTCTGGCTGCTTCTGCTGAATCGTACTGGTTTGGCAAGCCTTGCAGTTTCTGCTGGATAGTGACACTTCTACTGATTCATGTTTGGGATTTGCTATTGGACTGGTGGACTACGGGTACCTTGACAATGAAAAGTAAAATTGCTCTGAGAAGCTACTTCTAAACAGGTCCACAAACCCCTTTTCTTATCAACCTTACCCCCCTACCTCTGTTCAGTGGACTAGAAGGAAGGTTGAAATTAAAGAACCCAAAATAAAGGAGGTTTAGAAAGAGCAAAGTCTGCTTTTAAGACATGTACTTCCGGGGTTGGGGATTTAGCTCAATGGTAGAGCACTTGCCTAGCAAGCGCAAGGCCCTGGGTTTGGTCCCCAGGTCCGAAAAAAAAAAGAAAGAAAGAAAGAAAAAAAAGACATGTACTTCCAGTGAGATTCTTCTGAACCCTGCCTCTTACATTTCCAAAGCAGAGCGCAGGTACCCAGAGACCTTGAGTCTTAGCAGCCAGTCTGAAACATGTAAACCTCAAGAAGCTCCCCAGGAACTTTACAAGAAAACCAGAACTTTACATTTGCTTAAGAGTTTTCTTTGTTCTCGCTTTAATCAAGACCTACACCAAACACATTCATCTTCCACTTGCAGAGAAAGAGTTCCTGTGACTTTAGTCTTCCAAACATAAACCCTTGGAGCCAAGATCCACTGGGGAAATGTATTTGTATAACATCGCTAAGAGTAAGACATGTTTAGAGCGCACAGTCCTTAGTGATCCCCTGCCTCATCGCTCTGGCTGCCACTTCTACAGATGGGTCTTCAGGGTCATATTCCTGTAAACCACAAATGGGAGCTTTCACTACAGGGGCATTTTAAATATATGAATGCACCATTCACTAACATCAAAAGCCAGGGCCATGAGTAGTGTTTAAGGAAATAGTATTTGGACTTTTTTTCGATTTGTTTCCTCCTCCTCTTCCTCCTCCCCCTCTTCTTCCTCCTCTTCCTCTTCCTCCTCTTCTTCTTCCTCCCCCTATTCTTCCTCCTCTTCCTCTTCCTCCTCTTCTTCCTCCTCCTCCTCCTCTTCTTCTTCCTCTTCCTCTTCCTCCTCTTCTTCTTCCTCTTCCTCCTCTTCTTCTTCCTCTTCCTCCTCTTCCTCTTCCTCCTCCTCTTCTTCTTCCTCCTCCTCTTCTTTCTTCTCCTCCTCCTCTTTCTTCTTCCCAAGTACACAGTCTTTGTACATGATATGACTTCCTCTTTCAAAGCCCACTTAAGAGGATTCCATCACATAACTGAATAATCTCATGCAGAATCATATGTAAATCTAAGATTCCCTAAAATATGCCGTTAGAATGTGCCCACATGTGGTATACTAAACACTGTGGAGTTTGTGTGTATCTGTTTTGTTCTTTTGGTATTGTTATGTGGAACATATGTGGATTTTGGAAACTAACCAATAAGAAAGAATGCTTTTCCGGGGGAGGGGGGGATGTCAAAGGTTCAATCTGAACACCCTGGCAATGAAGAAGCTTCCATAACAGTTCTAAAGACCGTGACCAAAGAGGAAACCACAGGGTAGAATGCGTTGTTATTTGACAGTGATCACCTACCGGATGCTTCTCCATGCATGGGGAATCATGATGATTTACTGCAAAAGAGACTTGGTCTGGGGCCCTAGAGGATGAATGACGCAAGCTAAAGGTTAAGTGCTTTCTAAGGAGGGATGTGGACTATAAACAACAGACCATTTCTGGTTTTGCTGTAGTTTGCTTTATCTAAAAAGGCGGGAGGTGCTTGTGCATTGTGTCATATAGCAAACTAAAATTCCCTCACTTACATTATGGCCTCTTTAAGAAATTGGTCTTATTTTAGAATTAAGTGTTAAAATTATGTCATCCGGGCTACAACTAGTGAAGATTCTGGGCAGGGTGAAGATGAAGGATTCCAAGGGAAACAGGAGACAAAAATTAACATTTAACCCTTGATTTGAAAAGACAACGGAAGGCCTTGGAAAGGGCTCAGTGGCTAAGAGAACTGTGACTCTTACAGTATGATCACGTTTCTAGCACTCATTTTGGGTAGTAAGTTTGTAACTCCAGTTCCAGGGGATCTAACCCCCTCTTCTGGAGTCTTCGGGAACCCAAACATGTGTACACATATCCACACACAAAGATACATACATACTGTCTTAGTTACTTTTCTAGTGACCAAGGTAACTTATAAAAGGAATCATTTAATTTGGGGCTCTAGTTTGTCTTAGTTGGGTTCTATTGCTGTGAACAGACACCATGACCATGACAATGTTTATAAAGAAAAACATTTAATAGGGGCTGGCTTACAGTTTCAAAGGTTCAGTCCATTATCATCATGGTGGGAAACATGGCAGTGTGCAGGCAGACAATGGTATTGGAGGAGCCCAGAAGTCTACATCTTGATCTTTGGGCAGCAGAAGGAAACTGTGTTTCACACTGGGTGTAACTTGGGCATATAGAACCTCAAAGTCCACCCTCAGTCACACACTTCCTCCAATAAGGCCACACCTACTCCAACAAGGCCACACCTACTCCAACAAGGCCACACCTCCTAATAGTGCCACTCTCTATGGGCCAAGCATTCATACACATAAGTCTATAGGGGCCATACCTATTCAAACCACCACATTCTACTCCCTGGCCCTCTGTAGGCTTGTAGCCATAACATAATTCAAAATGCATTTAGCACAACTTCAAAATTCCCCATAGTCTATCACAGTCTCAACAATGTTAGAAGACCAAAGTTCAAAGCTTTTTCTGAGATTTGGGGAAATCTCTTAACTGTAATCCCCAATAAAATCAGCAGATCACATGCTTCCAATATATAGTGGCATAGGATATACATTACCATTTCAAAATGTAGGGAAGGAAGCATGGTGAGGAAACACTGGATCAAAGCCAGACCAAAAACCAGCTGGGCAAACTCCAAGCTCCGTACCTCCATTTCTGATGTTAAAAATGTTCTCCAGATCTCCAACTCCTTTAGTTTCTTTCTCCTAGGCTGGTTCACTCCCTGTTAGCAGTTTTCTTTGGCAGGTATCCCACAGCTCTGGCATCTCTAACACTTGGAGTCTCCAAGGCAATCCAAGCTTCACCTTCAAAGCTTCATGCAATGGCTTCTCTAGACTTTCATGCAGGAACACCCCTGCCACACACCCGGCCCAGGAATTTCCTTAGTCAACGAAGGAGATTTCATAACCCCTCTCACACAATGGCCTCTCTGGGTCTCCATGCATAGATACCCATGACACAGTCCTGACCTCAGCAGCTTTCTTAAGCTATGGAGGGGAATTCCACAACCCCTTTCTTCTGTCCTTGATTCTAAAGTCAGCACCATGTAGCTGAAACGGTCAAATGCTGTTCTAGCAGGGTCCCCTAGTTCAATTGCATCTTTATCAGCTTTCTATTTTCCATGGTTTTCTTCACCACCTAAGCTTGGTTGTCCTGGAACTTACTTTGTAGGCTGCCCTTGAATTCAGACCTGCATGCCTTTGTCTCCTCAGGGCATGTATTAAAGGCATGTGCCACCATCCCTGGACCTAAGGTTTTCTTTAATTCCTTCTCAAGCTTAGTTGTGTGGGATCTTGCCCCAAGGCCATCATTCTCTTAATTCTATTTAATATATTTAATTTGTTTGATTACAGGATTTAGTTCCATTCTACTTCCTGGTGACCCTTTAATCCTTGAACCATACATTTTATATTTTTCCTTACACAGCTTGCTCCATTTCATCCAAATGTGCTTCTAAGAGTAAACCATGTTGCTGTAAAATTATAAAAATTGAAACTGTCTTTTATCCCCATGAGATCCAGCACCTCGGTGCTCCATGATATCTGGTAGATATCTTAATCTCAGTCAGCAAAACCTCTCACCCACCTTGCTCTATCCAGTATCACACTGCCAATGGCTTCTCTGTGAGCATGGCAACAATCTCACCCACCTAGTTCCCAAGGCAGATTTCCACCATGCCAGAAATACACATCCCAATTTCATGGCGGCCCAGTGTCTCCAGCCACTACATACTATCTTGAATTTAATTTGCCACATGAAAGAACACACAACACAATAACCTCTGATCCAATTGATAAGATATAATTGCTCACCTAGACATACAAATCCCTGTACACATCCATCCTTTAAGAGTATTTATAACAACCTGTAAATGTACGGAGAGGAATCTTAACATCAACCTCCATGTTCTCTCCACTGCTTCTCTTCCTTGTTCCAGTCTCCTCCTCTCTCTAAGACTTTTCTCCTGCCTATCCTGCCTTCTTGTCCAATGACAGACCACGTTCTGTCTTGTACCTGCCTTCACCTGCATGATGACATGATCAGGACAGAATCTATGATAGACTATTTTGAGATTTCATTTACTGAGGCAATCGATCCAAATCTCTTCACTTTTACCTCAGACAGACTATTTGGACAAGGGCAAAAAGAAGCTACCTAGATAACATACTAAAAACCATCTCCTCTTGAGTCAGTGTCCCCTACATTCCCCCAGTTCAAATGACCCTCAGCACCACTGTCTTCCATGTTCTTACTAGGATGGCCCATTAAGCCTCACTTAAAGCATTCAACTGCTTTTGTATTCCAAAGTTTCAAAATCCACACTCCTCCAAACAAAAGCTTTATCAGATCTATCACAGCCATACCCCACTCCTGGTATTAACTTCTGTCTTAGTAAGGGTTTTACTGCTGTGAAGAGACACCATTACTAAGGCAACTCTTACAAAGAAAAACATTTAATTGGGACTGATTTACAGTTTCAGAGGTTCAGTCCATTATCATCATGGCAGGAAGCATGGCAGTGTGCAGGCAGATGTGGTGCTGGAGGAGCTGAGAGTCTTCATCTGCAAACAGCAGACTGAGACTATGTTTCACACTTGGCATAGCTTGTGGATATATAACCTCAAAGCTACTCATTTCAAGTGACACATTTCCTCTAATAAGACCATACCCTCTAATAGTGCCACTCCCTATGGGCCAAGCATTCACATACATGAGTTTATGGGGAACAAGCCTATTCAAACCATCACACAGTTGTAGATGGACTAAAGTCTAAGGACCATGATGGTAGGGAACATGCAGACAGGTATGCATGGAGCTGGAATAGTAGCTGAGAGTTCATATCTCAATCCACAAGTAGGAGGCAAAATGATAGAACTGGGGATGGTATAGGCTTTTGAACCCTCAAAACCCATCCCCAGTAAAACACCTCCATCAACAGGGACACACCTCCTAATCCTTCCCAAAGAGTTCTACCAACTTCGGACCAAACACTGAAATATATGGCTTATATGGAGGCCATCCTCATTCAAATTACCACATATACATCATTAAAAATATAATAAGTCTCTTACAGAGGCAGTGAGAATAAAAGAGGAGGGATTTAGCTTGCAATGTGACACAGTGAGCAAATGGCTCCCATCTCAAATCTTTGCAGCCACATATAACTTTATAGTAACCCCACTCTGGCTGTGGACTCAACTTGGTCAGGGGATGCCACCCAGAAAGCAGGATTTAGAGTGTGTTTACAGGACTAGGCTCTGCTTACATGTGAACCTATGTGCTCACTAGGATAGCACTATTTCCATATTCACATTCTATGGAAAGTCATGAACAGAGTCAGTGGGCCCAGTCATCCTGGCTGAAGCCACCACCCAGCAGATATGGGCTCCCAGCCAACATCAAAAGGGTTGTCTATATGATGACTCTTCCAGATCAAGCAAACATCAATCTAATATTTCTAGTATCTGTCTCTATGGCGATGACCCCATTATAAATGATCGTGAGCCAGCATGTGGTTGCTGGGAATTGAACTCAGGACCTCTAGACCAGCAGTCAGTGTTCTCAACCTCTGAGCCATCTCTCCAGCTCCAACTTCTTCTTAAAGGGTGGATTAGTTAGGGTTTCCCAGGCTGCATAGACAGAGACACACAATGTGCATGCATGCACACAAGGACAGGGACATGGGCATGGAGGCATATGAATATATACAGATGATATGAGTAGAATATCAGAAGAATTTAATTACACAACTGTGGATTCTTTAAAGTCACACAACAGTCTGTCTACCTGCTATCTGGAAAAACAGGAATCCGTGAGGCTCGGCTCATGGCTGAAGGCCTAAGGAACAGAGAAATAATTAGACAAGGTAGCACTTATTATGAGACTGAGGCCTGAGAACCACTTAGTCCCATGGAAGGCACTGGGGGAAGTGCCCTGTGTCCTGGAGTCTGAGGTCAGGAGAAGCTGGGCTTCTAATGTTCAAGGTCTCCAACTCCTACTTCTCCATTCTATCCAGACCCCACGGAACAGAATTCTTGTTACAGGGGGAGGTGAGGGTGGAATTTCCCATGTTCATTTGCTGATTAAAATGCCAATCTCTCACTAACACTCCCAGAATTCTTTGTCAGTTCCCTCAACCTAGCCATCTAGGTTTAGAACTGACATTCATAGAGTAGTCCCTTGCCAAGGGCTCTCTTCTTTCAGCCACGTCTCCCACGGTGTCCCTCATTTATCCCTGTTCATCTGGGGCTCTTGCCTTCTGACCACTATGCTCTCATTAGTGTGAAGACTTTGGGTTTTCTGTTCTCTCTATTGGAGATGCTTCTTCAGTCCGGCCTACCTAGTTATAAATAAGTCAAGACCCCACTCACTGCTGTTTGAATATGAAGCTCGGCTCCTTCGCCTCACTGAATAAAATTTAATTGTAAAGGACGAGGACCAAACTTTGGTCTCTGTCTGTTCGCTTTCCCAGGTTGCATATACACCCATTGTGTGCTTAGAGTAGTCAACTTGATAGAATTTATAGTCACCTTGGAGGTGGGCTTCTGAGTAAAATTATGGAGGATCAATTGATTTGTGAAGATCTGCCCACTGTGGAGAACACTATTCCCTGGCTGGGATTCTGGATTATACAGAGAAAGCAGCCCAGGAGCACTCGCATGCATTTGTTGCTCCCTCAAGATGGCAGGGGTCATGAGACCAGCTGCTTCAAGCTCCTGCTTCCTCAACTGCCCGCCATGACAGACTACTTTGAACCATGAGCTAAAATAAATTCTTTCTTCCTTAATTGCATTTGTCTGAGGCTTTTATTACAGTCTCAGGGATAGGGGAAGACTAAAAAAGATACTATCATCTAGAATTTGGCCGGAGTGCCTATTACATAAATGGTTAGTGTGATTTCTGTTTCACGGGAGAGGAAAAAGTGTCCGAAAGGTCACAACGTTCCCCTTGATACCTTGTTGCAAACTGTAAGAGTCAGTGTGAACCTGATACTCACTCAGCCCAAGCTCCTCACAGGGCATAACCCAGGAGGATGATGCCAGCACCCAGACCTCCATCCTTCTTGCAACCTTAGCCTCACCCTGCTCCAGCACAGCTGCCAGCCCAGGCAGCGGACACCGTGGGACAGTCAAGGTCCTCTCATTCTGTGTTCTCCTGGCTACTATGTAAAGGCAGCTGTGTCCACAACTGCTCTTCTTACAGAGATGGTGGGAAAATGGGCTCCCTTCCTTTTGTCTCCTCAAACCCCTCTAGCCTTTCATTTCATCTTCTAAAGGAGAGCTTCTACCTCAGAGGAGACCATTAAAGACCCTGCTGCTCCCAGGGTCAGCAGCAGGCGAAAGGCCTGCCTTTGTGGGTGCGGTACTCATACTCCGATTAGAAGCAGAGTCCATCCTTGCTCCTGAGGCACCAAGGGTGTGATTAATGTGCTGCCACCGTGATAGATGGTAAACATAATGGAGCTTGAAGGAAATTAATGGTATTTTGAATCTTTAATAATGCTTTATAACTATCTGGAAGAGACATCTCCATCACAATGTGACTCTTCCAAAAGCTGGTGGTGCTCGGCTGACAACGGAGGGGACGCTTTGCGTGTGTGTCGGGTTAAGGATTGGAGAAAAATGTGGCAAATAAAAACGATGACATTTGTCAGGATTGGGGGAGAGGGGAGGACTATGGGCATGGCTTTTTAGTTGAGTTTCCTTAAATATTGTCATGGCAGTTTGCGTGCAAGGAATTCTTTTTTAAATGGAATACGAAATTGAATTTCGTTCTCTTTAAAACGTCCACATGTTTTTCACAGGAATGTAAAGATTGGGTTAATTTATGCCCTTTCCCCTACCTCCAGCAACAAAGGAGCCCCTATTCCACCCTGCAAGTGTAAGCTACATGCAGGGCCATTGTTACTGAGGTGCTGTCCATTAAGAGTTTGGGAAAATGCACAGTCACCCCAGGAGGAAGGGTCAGAGGGTCAGAGGAGAGTTCGTTCAGGAACAATGTCGCATTGTGGCACCCAGAGTTGAGCTAAATCTTCTACAACTTCGCCAAAACTCTGAGCAGCATTGTGAGGGAGATGCTGAGTTAGAGGCTGCCTCAGACAGGCATGGCGATAAGCTCAGGGTGAGTTTCTGAGGCTTTTCTGAGGCTTTCCCATGTGGCAGCATTTGTAGCCTAGAGAGTCATCCTGGCATATATCAGATGTCCACTGAGTTCCTCCCCTTTCCCACATCCTCCAGTGTTCTGCCACCAATTAAATGGGATGCTTATTTGAGATTGTCAGTAGACATCCTGTGAATACACGACACATGGGAACCGGCCTCATAAGGGGTCTCTAATTTCCATATCTCTTTCCATGGGCGAGCCTCTTTCCATGGGCAAGCCTCTTTCCGAAGCCTTGCTCCAGCTCTGAAATCTCGGAAGCTTCTATGGAGGAATTTCAGAACCAAACACAGGCGTCCTGGTACTGAGTTTCCAAATTGTTCCCATGTCAGAAAATAACGATATGCTAATAGCATCTTGCTTAGTTAAGAGCAAGAATTGAGAGCACACTTCATGGTAATAGGCTTGCCGCTCAAAGTGTTTGCTAGTCGGGGCTTTGGGGACCCACTTCTGACCTCTATTCATTTGAGAAAAATGGGATTTTATTTTATTTTAGTTCATCTCATTTTGATTTACAATCTCATATAGCCCAGGGATTTTACTTTATTTTGTTTTATTTTGAGATAGGATCTCATATAGCCTAGGCCGCCCTTGAACTTCTGAACTTCCTGCTGCAATTAGAGGCTTGTGCTACTGTGTCTGGGTTAATACAGTCCTGGGGCGAAGCTCAGGACTTGCTGTGTGCTAAACAGACAGCCTCCCAACTGAGCCCTCACCTGAGAAATTTTTATATGGCCCATGCAGATGGCTATACAAAGCCAACGTTTGCTGGTAACGCGTCCTATAGAAATTTGAAATTTAAATTTAAAGTAATCATTGATATGCAGTCAAATGTGCACACCGATGGAACGACTGCTTATTTGCAGTGCAGAATTCAATGCTGACTAAATCTGAGAGACAGAGGGACCCAGAAAATCATCAGTGTTTTTCAGAATTGGCCATAAGCTTGATTTTATAATTGTGAATGTTAAAAGCATAAGTACACGGGACAACATGACAGAAGTATGTCCAAGCCACGTCAGAAGTTGCTGGAAATTCTGGCTTAATCTCATGTTAAAACTCATTGACCAATTCCCCATGAACCTCAAGGCAGCAACACAAACAGTAGTACTTAAAATCAAATATTCTAACCCAGTGGTTCACAACCTTCCTCACGCTGTGACTATTTAACAAGGTTCCTCATGTTGTGGTGACCCCCAATCATAAAACTATTTTTCTTGCTACTTCATAAGTGTAATCTTGCTACTGTTATAAATCATTACGTAAATATCTGATATGCAGCATATCTGATATGTGGCCCCAAAGGGATTGCCGTTTCCAGGTTGAAAAACCACTGTAAGTCTAACACAGCACAATCCAGAGTTACGCTGATCTGATACACGCTGAGGAATGGCAGAAGGAGATACGAAGTCTTTTCCATAATGGAACCCTTATGTTTCTACAAAAGCAGAAAACTTCGCACAGCAATGAAGCGCTGGTTTATGGTGTACAGTAGTTTCTCGAGTAGCATGAAAGTACACTCAGCAAACAGTGGAGCGGGATGTGGGTTCAGAACCAAGCTTCCTGTGAAGCCCCACGAAGCAACTCACGCATGCGCAGTGGAAAACACCTCGGGTTCATTTCACACTTGATTTTGAATTAATCTTGGTTCAGAAACGCGAGATTCACCAGACATTTTTCATCATTAAAAAGGAACTCTGGGATTCGGGACATCTGCAGGGTTGTGAGACATAAAGAGAGGGAAGTACACATCAACTAAAGACTATGGGCGAGGAGAAGGGAGAGTGGGAATCTGAGAAGGACATCAGAAAATCCTTTGTCACCACCTTGAAAGCCGCCATCATTGCTAACCCAAAGGCTTCTCTTCCTCTGCCTCACCTTCTTCAAGCTCTGTACATTCTGTGCAGCCTTGGTCCAGAAAATGGGGAACGCTGATGTTGGGAATGCCATACTCGGCCGTGGCGTTTGCCATACTCGGCTGTGGCATTCACCATGCTCGACTGTTGCGGTGTTTGTCACCTTCCTCAATGTTGTTCAGCAAGTGTCTGAAAGAACAACTTGGAAGGAGGAAAGATGTGTTTTGCCCACCATTTCAGAGGGATCAGCCATTGTGGTGTTGTATTAAATATTTACACTCAATCAGGGGTTTCTACTCCTCCTTTGATCATTCAGTTCCCAGATAGAAGACACAAAACCCTTATGTTTACGATAAGCCTTATTTACTAGAGCTGGGCAGATCTCCACCCTCTAAGCTATTAGACTCTACCCATCAATAACCCCGAGTTATAACTTGCCGTGTTCCACCTTGGCCACTCTTAACTCCAATTGGCCAGCCCTCATGGCCACTGTCTTAGTCAGGGTTTCCATTCCTGCACAAACATCATGACCAAGAAGCAAGTTGCGGAGGAAAGGGTTTATTCAGCTCACACTTCCACATTGCTGCTCATCACCAAAGGAAGTCAGGACTAGAACTCACACAGGTCAGGAAGCAGGAGCTGATGGAGAGGCCATGGAGGGATGTTACTTACTGGCTTCCTTCCCCTGGCTTGCTCAGCTTGCTCTCTTTTAGAACCCAAGACCATCAGCCCAGGGATGGCACCACACACAATGGGCTGGGTCACTAATTGATCACTAATTGAGAAAATGCCTTACAGTTGGGTCTCATGGAGGCATCTCCTCAAGGGAGGCTCCTTTCTCTGTGATAACTCCAACTTGTGTCAAGTTGACACACAAAACCAGCCAGTACAGCCATGTTTTCATAATTCCTATCCCATGTAGTCTTCTCCTCTCTCCACCTTCTTCTCCCTCTCTTGTGCTTCTGATTCCAAGCCTAGGAACTGAAACTGTGCCTATCTTTCTTCTGTCCAGGTATAGGCTGTAGGCATCTTTAATGGCCAACCAGGGATAACTTGGAAAGCAAGGTTACATAGCTGCACTTGGTGTCTGTGCGGATCTCCTCATCTCTGAGGCAACCGGGGCCAGCATTTAGCATTACAACACACAGCAACAGACCAAATCTCAGTAGTTTTAAAGAGCAAGGTTTGTACAACAAAGGCTGGTAAACACGAGGATTCACTTGTAAGCCTAGACCTTTCGGTACAAAATTCAGCCTTACAATACCCAGCAACAGACCAAACCTTGATAGATGATGGGGAGGGTGTGGCATGACTAAGAAGCAAACGGTATAGAGGCCAGGAAGCAGAGAAGTGGCAGAAACAGCTCCCAAGAGCACTGATTTCTGAAGCAGGTAGGTAACTTCCAGGTGTCCCTTCAGCCAGTGTCTATGGGGCTTTTCCCTGACACTTCTGAGAGCTACAAAGGAAATTACAAGACATAATTATTCTCGAGGGGGCCAGGCTACACCTTGAGTGTGCTGCAGAATTTACAAGGTAGGCACCCGTGTGGTAGTGCTTTAGAAAGCATGTGGGGTAGCCCTCCCAGGTTTAATCCTTAGTCAAGAGAGCCCAGAGATACAGGGGAAGTTTAAGTCAAGAGACCGCAGGTGCTTGAGGGAGCCCCAGCTACTGAGTGGGGGAGTTTGCCCTGTTCAGCAGCATGTAGCTTTCTAGCTGCTCTCCACGTCTTAAATTGGTGGATCTGGCTGGGGCAGCTGGAAAACTGCCAGCCTACTTGAGGAGCCTCCACAGAAAGTCAAGTTCCTAGTTCCACACAAAGTCTCCCCGTCCCCCTTTACCAACATGCAGAGCAAGAAGACTTTCACACGGTTCTTCATTTACTGTAGAAATTGATGTCATTCACAGAGAAAAGGTGAAGATTGAAGGGCAAAGGAGAAAATATTTTACCCAGAGCTTGTCCAGTGGGAGGCCCTGCCTAAAAACACAGGGGCATACGAAGGCCTAACCTGACCCAGGGACTTAAGGATGTATTCACCTGACCCAGAGACATAAGGCTGGAGACCTTGTCTCAACCACTGTAGAGCTTCCCATCCTTAATGAATAGGATTACTGTGCAGATGTTAGAAAGAAAGCCGTGCTCAGGTGATCGAAGGGTGGGATAACACTACACCGACATCTGGGCCTCTGCCCTTCTCTGATGGGAAGGGACTTTGTAAATATACTCCTTGCTCCACCCCTCATCAGAGAAGTTTCTTGTCACAGTAGATTCCAATTAGCACGGACTTATAACTAGTTGGGTGTAGAGAATGAGCCATTACAAAAAGCTCCTCCCTAAATAGGAGGGCATCTATACTACATGGCTCCTTCTCCCAAAGCTTGGGGCTCATCGTAGAAGAGATGGGGGAGACTATAAGAGGCAGAGGAAGCTTTGGATGATGATGTCAAACTGTGTTTTCTGAGCTGTTCATAGAAATGTCACGGCAGTTTGAGAACATGCAGAAGACATGTGTGAGCCCAAGTTGGACTGAATCTCAGCGTGGAGAGAGGAGATGGGCACGAAGCACCACCCCCTAACTGAAGAGCTATTGGCAACAGACAGTTAATGGAAAGGAAGAGTCAGTTGTCTTTAAGGGTGTTCCCACCCCCAGCAGAAGATTGTGTACCTAAGAGTGTATAGGCAGCAACAACTGGACCTGACGGGTTACCAAAAAGATAGAAGACACAAGTTGAGTATATCTGGAAGGGAGACAATCTGGAAGGGTTGGTAGGACAGGGATTGATAAGACCACGTGTGAAATCCTCAAAGAATTCATAAAAAGGAGAGAAAAAATAAAGCGCCATTCTCTTGTGAACAACTTTTAACTGATTCCCACCAGGATGCTTGAGAACCAGGAAAGAATTCAGGGGAGAGAACCATCAGCCCCAAGGCAGGTGGACGTCTTCCTCTATGACTGACCTTCAGACAGCTAAGACCCCCATACTGGGCGGTGACAGCACTTGCTGAACTAAGAGCTACCCAGCCTCTCAATCTTGATCCACAAATTACCAGAGAGCTGAGAAAATGCAGCCATACCAGCAGCCCAGCCACTGAGAGTCTCAGCTCTTTATACACTGGTCTTTTGTTCTGAATTTAGTTCTTCCGTATATTTGGTATCCCCTTACTAATGTGATGACCAGTGCAGACAGACCCCGTTCAGATGTTCATTGCTGACTTTTTTTTAAAGATTTATTTATTTCATGTATATGAATACACTGTCACTATCTTCAGACACACCAGAAGATATCAGATCTCATTATAGATGGTTGCGAGCTATCATATGGTTGCAGGGAATTGAACTCAGGACCTCTGGGAGAGCAGTCAGTGCTTTTAAACACTGAGCCATCTCTCCAGCCCACCAGAATTGCTGATTCTTATCAGTCCATCAGACTCCATTTGGGCCACATCCTACCCCCAGTTCAGAACCAGCCCAGCCTAAAGAGTAAATGCAGCAAATCCAAAGGAAGGGCCATCAGCACAGCTGCGCTCACACCATGTGGAGCCAGGTGCCCCATGCAGCTGAGCTGGTCCTCAGCTGTGTGTCAGCTGATCCCAGCTCCAAACCCCAGTGCATGCTAAGCAAGCATTGGGATTACCAGAAGAAAGCCAGAATGTGAGAGTCAGACACAAGAGAGGAAAGGGATATCATGGCTCCATGAAGATGGGTTAAGAGAAGGGTTTGCATCCAGCAGGGGGGAGGGAGTGCTTATAAGTAAGGAAAAGAAAGGGGTCAATTATAATATAAAGTTGGGTAATAAATCAGGTGCCTAAAATATACACCAGCAGGGACAACCCCATCACTTTTGAGCTCCTATGGTGCTAGATCCTGAGCCTGGAGGGATGGCTTTAAGACAGCATTTGAGTCAGGTCTTAAATATGAACAGGGAGCCTAAAAAGCTGAGGTGTGCTCCTGTACTCTGCCCAAACCAGTGACAGACATCACCAGTTGATTCCCGAGCAGCCCATATCACTTACTATTATTAACTGTTCCAGATATTCTGTGAGGCAGTGGACACAGGTCTAAGACTAGGAATTCTCTGAATGTCTCAGCTTGCTATTGAGACACAAGCAGACCTAATTGTGACTTAAATATCGATAGACTCTTGTTCTGTCCTAGTTCAGAGCTGGTTACTTGCATTTTGCCAACAGCCCTCTTTTGAAGCCTGCCATGTTCTTAACACCCAATCGACAGGAGGTTCTCAAGGGCTGACACAAGTGAGTGTGTGCCATGCATAGAATAAATAATACACATCTAAGGACGTCCTAACTTCATAGGCATTTGTGTCACTGTGGGCAGCAGTGGTGACATTGCTGTACCCTTGGATGATGTTCTATTATAAGTGTCAGGGTGGAGGAGGTGTGGGGAAGGGAGCTCTGCACATTCGCTTTGAGTTTTATTCACGTTTGTTCCCCAACAATGCCCTGCAATGACCTCCTGTTCAGGATGGAGCCTCAAGCCCCCTTGAACACCCGGATTTTCTAACTAAAAGCTACTGAAGAAAATGACAAACAGCGGGTAATCTGCACTGTGTGCTTCGCCTGCTTCACCTCAATTAAGCATTGTAGAAGCGCATTTGCACACGTTTTAGCTAATTAATTAATTTGCTAATTTGTGTGTTTATTTAATATGTATGGGTGTTTTGACTGTGCTGTGTCTGTGTGCTGCTGGCGTACCTGCGGCTGGCTGGAAGAGGGTGTCGGATCTCTTGGAACTGGAGATGTTTGTGAACCATCATGAAGGCTGAGACTCGAATCTGAGTCCCCGGAGTCCACCTCTCCAGTCCCCCATAAGAGCACACGCTAAGATGCATAGACTGGGGCTGGGAGGGGTTCACTTCGCTGTCCTGGAGTCATAGTTGTTAAAGTGGAAAGTGGGTTTGACCGTAGCTGAGGCCAGTTGTTCTTTTTTCCTAAGTGACCCTCCTTCCCCGTGTTGATGACGTGTGCTGCAACGGATTGGTCTGAAATCATTATACCTGTGCGTGCTTTCAAACCCAGAGGTTGCCTTATACATCAGCGACTGTTCCTCTCTGTGAAATGAGGGGAAACCATCTTTCTACTTGGCAGGGTGTAAACTCAGTCAGACAGAATCACATCACTTCCCCTAAGATTGGCCCAGGAAGGCAACCTCATTACAGAGGGAGGGACGGAGGGGAGAGGAGGGGAGGGATGAGAGGACGAGAGAGTGGGAGAGACAGAGACAGAGAGAGACACAGAGAGAGTGTGCACCTAAGCCCCCTTCTTTACCACCTTCCTCCCCTGTACCGCTATCTCTTCCCTGCTATTTTCATTGCCTGGCCGGGTTGGGACTTTCTCCAGATGTTCCTAATTTTGGTGATTTTTTCCATTGCCTGTGAGCCCTTTCAGTACTGTAAATATTTGACTTCAATCTCTTCCCTGCTCACAGAACTTTATGTGGTCACTTCAAACACTGGTGCAGGATTGTCTCTGCTCCTTAAGGTTGTTTGGTGAATTAAGAGACTGGTAGTTGATATCTTGCTGGCTCCCTGTGCCGTTTCCCCTTCCCCCGCTGAGACTTTGAAGTCTAAAGGAGCACAGAATTACTCATGCCTTAGATATATACAGTGCCCTTAGCGCAGATAGAGGTGCCTCGTGGGTGTAAATTGTTATTAATAATTGCCTCTCCATCTGGAGATATCCAGTTGCCATTTTTTAAATCAGCGTTTGGTGTGCGACTGCGCATGTGTGCGCATGCGTGGTGCATGGATCTCCTCTACGCCCACTGGCTTCAGGGACAATCACACCAACACTGAGAGTTCTTGGCGCACAATTCTTGTACACACAGAACACTGTAGACTACGGTAGACTCTCCCACTTCTGCTCTGCCCTTCCTGTAGCCTCTGACCCCCCGGACACTCCTCACCCAGCTCTGCCTCCCTTTGGCTCCTTTTAAATTACTGTGTACTAATAATCTTGTTACTGTTAATACGTCCTGTTAATCAGCAATAAATCCATTTTGTGTCAACTCAGAATAAATTCACAGAGCGACTTTTTAAAAAATTACATTCACGGGGTTGGGGATTTAGCTCAGTGGTAGAGCGCTTGCCTAGCAAGCACAAGGCCCTGGGTTCGGTCCCCAGCTCCGAAAAAAAAAAAAAGAAAAGAAAAGAAAAGAAAAATTACATTCATTTGAAGTCACACAGTTTTAAATTTTATGACTTGGGAGCCATACAAAATAACTTAAACAATTTTAAGTTAGATTTATTTATTTTATCTGTATGACTGTTTTTGCCTGCATATATGTATGTCCACCACATGCTGCATGCCTGATGCCCACAGAGGTTGGAAAGAGGGCATAAATTGAATCCCCCGTAATTGGAATTTTAGATGTTTATCGGCTGCCACGTAGGTGCTGGGAACCCAACCCAAGTTCTCTGCAAGAGCAGCAAGTTGCCTTGACCTCTGAGCCACCTCTCTCCGCCTGCTAAAGCCTGTCCTTGCTCCTTCTAAGAAAGCAAAGGTTTGATTTTGGCATAACATTTTATAATGCAAAACCCCATTGTTCCCTGCTCTGTTCGAAGGTAGAAAGAACACTGTCACTTAAATCATGAGCAGATGTGGAAGTCATATGGACATCTGGTCCATCTTGCCAGCGGGGGGGATTTTGTTGATAATGATGTCTAACTTTTTTTTAATGGCTGGATGTTGATAAATAACAAATTAAAATGGCTCGCATAATGGATTTTTAACAACTTCCTTGGGAAATATTTCTAAGCTGCCATAAGAATGTTCTGCTCTGAAGTCCTTCCTGCCACCCACTCTATATTTCCCTTTGACGTATTTGATGACTCAATAAAGTGTCGGTTTCCTGGAGCACCGTATATCTTCAGCAAGAGGTCCAGATAAAGGGCTGTGACATTTTGAAACCAGAAAGGATCCAATGAGCCGAAGAATACAGACCAGTAACCTTTCGAATAAAGTCATGCTTGTTTATTGAACATAAAGTATTCCTAACCCATTTTTAATAGAAAGGACTCCTTTTGTAAAAAAAACATCGAGTATAAACTTTTTAAGGAGATCTTTTTTTAGAATTGCTTATGTGTGTTGTGTTGGGGGAATGGAGTTTGTGGGTAAAAATTGGCCCTGGACACCAAAAAAAGGGCATTGGATATGCGGTTGGAATCACCAGACATTGCGAGCTACCATGGTAGGTGCTGAACTCGGGTCTCCATAATAAGTGCAGCAAGAAATCCTGGGTTCAATCCCCAGTGCTGGAAAAAAAAAAAGACCACCACCAACAACACCACCACCACCACCACCAACAACAACAACAACGACAACAAGACCACCACCACCACCAACAACAACAACAACAACACCAACAACAACAACAATGACAACAAGACCACCAACAACAACAACGACGACAAGACCACCACCACCAACAACAACGACGACAAGACCACCACCACCAACAACAACGACGACAAGACCACCACCAACAACAACAACAACGACACCACCACCACCAACAACAACAACAACAACAAGACCACCACCACCACCACCACCAACAACAACAACAACAACAACAACAACGACAACAAGACCACCACCAACAACAACAACAACGACAAGACCACCACCAACAACAACAACACCACCACCAACAACAACAACGACGACAAGACCACCACCACCAACAACAACAACGACAAGACCACCACCACCAACAACAACAACGACGACAAGACCACCAACAACAACGACAACGACAACAAGACCACCACCAACAACAACAACACCACCACCAACAACAACGACGACAAGACCACCACCAACAACAACAACACCACCACCACCAACAACAACAACACCAACAACAACAACAACGACGACAAGACCACCAACAACAACGACAACGACGACAAGACCACCAACAACAACGACAACGACGACAAGACCACCAACAACAACAACACCACCACCACCAACAACAACGACAACAAGACCACCACCAACAACAACAACAATGACGACAAGACCACCAACAACAACGACGACAAGACCACCACCACCAATGACAACAAGACCACCTCTCCATCAGAAACCCAGGACTTGCATTGTCTGCTCCTGTGCTTCTGCTCAGTTTTTGTCCAGAGAAAGGTTGGGAGCTGGGGGTCCCAGAAGAGCAATTCTTTAGTTCTGCCTTTGCAGGGTACACAGTTGTTCCTCAGAGCAAAAGGAAACTGGGTCAGAGAAGGTTCGAGGCCATCTCCACACAAGTCCCAAAAATACCAGCCTTGCCTCACACCCACTCACCCCACTGTCTCACTCAGTCACAGTGATTCTTCTCTCACAGGCCACTCTATCCCTCCTCAAGGCCTGGATTTCACCCCCCTCAGCCTACTCTGTGCCTACGTCTCTGGATTCTCCCATGTGCTCCTGAGCCCCATCCAATGACTGACTCTGGTGTTCCCAGATACAGAACAACCACATGGATGAGTGTATCTGCCTCAAACACGGAAGGACTCTAGACACACACACACACACTCACACGCTCACACATGTATACACACACCACACATGTATACATACACACATGCTCACACACTCACACACATGTATACACACATGTACACACACCCTGCACACTCCCACACACTACACACACATGTATACAAACACACACATGCTCACATGCTCATACACATGTACACTCACACACATGATCGCACACTCACATTCTCACACACACTACACACACATGTACACACATACATGCTCACAAACAAGATGTGTCAGGTGTTTTCCCATCCCTGTGACAGCAGAAGTGGCAGAAGGCAAGCCCACCCCTGTCAGCACATTACAGCCCTGTGTGTATAGTGTTGACTGCTGTTCTGTTGCTAGAACCCAAGTCCACATGCAACTGCAGCAACTGGGAACGCCGCCTTTCATTCAAAGTTTTTTGCAAAGAGTGTAGTGGGGAAGGGGCATGGAAAATGACTCTACCACATGACGTCATTCTGATTTACGCTCTGGGAGCTCTTAGCGAGTGTAGCCCCAAAATATGTGCGGTTAGACAAAGGACGTCAGCATTTCTGTCACAAGTGGACTTGTGAGGGGGATAAAAAGAATACTCCAAAGGCTGGAAAGACGGCTCCGCAGAGGGTCCAGGTCCTGTTCTTAGCTTCCACAGGGCAACTAGCTATCCCCTGAAATTTCAGTTCCAGGGAATGTGGTGCCCTCTACTGGTCTCCTTCGGTACTGCAGACACATGGTACACAGATATTTGTGCAGGCAAACATTCAAGCACATAAAATGAAGTAGCTCATTTTTAAAAAATGATCCCACTTCCTCATTTCAAGCATTTGCTGAGTGCCAGTTTACAGGCCAGGACTCCCACTAAGGCAAGTTGAAGAAAAAATATAACAAACCAACTCTTCGAAGCTTCCATTCCAGTGGGGGTAAAGGTTAGAGACAAACAGTGGAATACTGAGGAGTTTAGTTGACAAGTGTTCCTGTAAAAAGATAAAGGAGAGAGGAGTGGGCGTGCAGGACAGGAGCTGGGTTGACATTTCAGGGTCGGAGCTTCAAAAGCCTCATGTGAATAGAGACTTCCCCCTTCTCCCCCAGGAAGGGTAAGGGACAAGCAAATGCCCACGGGAACAGTGCTCCAGGCAGAGAGAACAGAACATGCACAGAACTGATGCAAGAGTACATTGGTATGTTCGGGACGCAATGCACAGGAAACATTAGCTCCACCCGAGTGAAGAAGTAAGAAAAGACAACATTACAACCTTGCCTGTCATAATGAGGTCCCGGCGTCTCAACGCCATGTGACAGTGAATACTCAGAAGACTGCCGGGGTCTGAGGAAACACAATCACTTGGCTGCCTCCAAAGACCATAGCAGTCCTGGGGGGAAGAGGCCATGGAACAAGGCCAGGCCTCACGAAGAAGCTGCTCTAAGGAGCCTGGAGCGCTGGAGGAGGCTTGTCATGGGGGGCTGGCAATGTGGGCGGCAAGGACATGACCTGATTCCAGAGCCAATGTGATTAATAATCAGTATCATATGAGGCATAAGAAATGGAGATGGATTAACAACACCCCACCCCCACTCCCCCACTCCCCCACTCCCCACTCCCCCACTCCCCCACCCTCCCACTCCCCCACTCCCCCACTTCTCTACCCTCCCACTCCCCCACCCTCCCACTCCCCCACCCTTCCACTCCCCCACTCCCCCACTCCCCCACTCCCCCACTCCCCCACTCCCCCACAGCACTTGGCTTGAAGAGAGAGTTCTCTGTAACTGGAGGAAGAACAGGCTTGGTGGAGCCCTGGGACTGAGGTAGACATAGTGACATCTCTGAAGAGGCACCAGGATAAACAGACGTATGATGCTGAGATTCAAGGAGAAGGCCTGGCCAGATAGAACTCCCCAGGGTGAGGATGTGGATGCCAGTTGAAGCCAGGAGGCAGCTGTGACCCTTGGCAGTGAGTGAGGATAGGGGAAGAGACAAGTTTCAGGGCCTCCAGAGCATAAAGAGAGTAGCCGCATGGTAGACTCCACCCATTACTGTTGGACCCTGAAAATTGACTCCACGTGGTTCTCTACTCCTCAACTTTTACAATGATGCAAAAGCTACATTTCACCAACAGGAACCAGGCCGTAGGCTCTGAGACTGCCTCTCTCCCAGGTAAGTACCACGAAATCTGAGTCTCTTTGGAGATGCGGGTAGTTGTGGTCAGCACAGCACCCAGAGGACCCTGGGTCACCATGTCTACCTAGATGACTCAGTAGGTCAGGAATATCAGTGCACTTTGGCCCATGGTGGAAGGATTTATCAGGACAAGACTCCATTGTAAGCTGGGCGCCTCTGCAGACGGAAGGCACATCAGATTAAAGGTAAGGTCCCCAGCTGGGTCAAACATTGGGGTTTGACTGGGTCAGGTGGGTTAGGACAGATGCTCTCCCTTGGATGTAGTGGGTACAAAGCCACATGACCTTGACCTTAGTAGTTAGAAAATCTGTTCTCTTCCAATGGTATCAGAGTGTGCCAGAGTCAAAGGTGGAAGGGGCCATAGAAGAAAGGGATGGCGCACTGAGACCTTCAGGATGTTTGGCATAAAAGTCAGTGGTGATGACAGAGAACCAACACCTGCCAACTGCTCTAACACATTACCTATTTCAAGTGAGGGGGAAGGACCACAAAGGGGATAGGTAGTGTCCAACACTAAATGAAGCCAGAAAGGTGTGGGAGGGAGGGGAGGCGGGGAGTGGGGGGGATAGTAACAGGCTGATGGGAAGGAAACTGATGGGAGAGCCGGTGTCCTCTGGCCATCGGATGGAACCCAGCCACTGGGCAGAGAGCTCATTTGGCTGAAGGAAAGCATCGCTCTCTGCCCACGGGAAGATGGGAGAGTAGACAGAGAGCCCTGCCCATCCTGCAAAGGTGAACTGTAGGAGAGGGCATCCAGGAGCAAGGCAGGGAGAGATAAGTGAGCCATATGTAGGAACAGCAAACCCCATTAACAGTGGAGATGGAGAGGGTCACTCCCTGATCATGTGACGTTGCTAGGGAGGCCAATGGTCAAGCAACAAGAGCTTGCAGCACAGCTCTTGGAATGCATTTTCTTATTTATGTATTTATGTATTTATTTATGTATGTATTTATTTATTTATTTATTTATTTATTTATTATAAGTACACTGTCACTGTCTTCAGACACACCAGAAGAGGGCATCCGATCTCATTACAGCCACCATGTGGTTGCTGGGATTTGAACTCAGGACCTCTGGAAGAGCAGTCGGTGCTCTTAACCACTAAGCCTCAGCCCCTAGGATGCATTTTCTAATCAAAGGTCTGATGAGGGAAGCGGTGCTGTAACTCTGGAGTAGGAGCCCGCTCTGCTGTGACCCCACATTCAGTCCTGACCCCAAGCTGGCCCATGAGGTGTTGGGGAAGAGAGAAGACTGGAGGAGTTGACTGCACCCAACCAAGGGACTTCAGGACTTGTCTTCTCTGACAAGGAGAGATGGCGCCTCCCCAGATGTGCATGCGCATTGGAGAGGAAGGCTGCTTAAAAGGCATTCGGGGCAGAGCATCTGAGTCCACTTTGCGGCCAGGGGATGGCATAAAGGAAGATCATACGCATGGTGCAGAGGCGCTGTCAGCATCAGCTCTGGGAATGTATACTGAACACCACAGTGCACCCTGACTGGTCTTTACAGACCTCTCAGTGCCTTAAATACCCACCTCTTTCCTTACTGTGATCGCAGAAGGCCCTTCCTGGAGGGAAAGTTGGGTGCTAGTCATGCCCAAAGCCACATCATGGCCTGCAGAAGATCCAGGAAGGACAGGGTGGAATGTCTGCACCTGGAGCGATAGGAGTTGGATGAGCCCCAGCCCAGGGAGCGCTGGGGTCACTTTTTAATGACACATGAAACCTCTAGGTTGGTTCCCTTACCATTCTCGGTATTCTGTTCAATGCTTCTTTCCCTCTATGGTCCTTTCAGAAAGGGTCGTTGATGCTCCTCACATCATTTCGGGGTTTCAAACCTCTACGTGGGTGTCTTCCAGCTCCCCCATTATTGGAGGAAAGTTTCCCCCAAAGATTGCCAGAAAGGATGCTTTGCAAACAGATTTGAGCTTCTTCGTCGCCCTGAGAATGTATTCAGCCAGGGATGTGGAGGCCCCCGCAGCTCGGGCTCTTTGGTTTTCTGAGATGGTGACTACCATTGTTACTGTCTGCACAGGGCATTTTAAAGAGGTGAAGCCCCAGTGCACAGCTTTGCAGATCTTTTCTACTTGTATTCTTTCAGAGACTTATTACACGTCAGTTCAGGGCCACGAAGCTGGGGCTGTTAGACAAAGAGGCACGTGGGTAGTTTAACTTTTCTGTATTCAAACAAGAACACAAAAGTCCCCAGGGAAGTGGCTGGGGCTGAACCAGTGCCAGACACTAATTGTCTCCCTGGCAATAGCAAGCAACCCCATGCAGATGAACGAGCTCAGGGCCTTCAGGGACACAGGCCCTCTAAAAAACATCGATATGGAATCTCCCTCCAGGAAAACACACATGTATGGAAACTTTGAGATGTAGCTTCTGGAGTTCCAAGAACTCCCTGTACTTTTCATAACAATCCCTGACCCAGGGTTCTATTGCTGTGAAGAGACACTGTGACCAGGGCAACTCTCATAAGGAAAACATTTAACTGGGGCTGGCTTACAGTTTCAGAGGTTCAGTCCATTATCATCATGGCAGGAAGCATGGCGGCATCCAGGCCAACACAGTGTTGAAAGAGCCAAGAGTTCTACACCTTGGTTGGAAGGCAGCCAGAAGGAGGCTTTGTCACACTGACCAGACTTGAGCCCATTTTAAGACTTCAAAGTCCCGCCTCCTCAGTAACACACTTCCTCTAACAAGGTCACGCCTCCTCCAATAAGGCCACAGCTTCTAATAGTGCCACTTCCAATAGGCCAAGCATATTCAAACCATCACACACCCTTAAAGGCTTGTGAACAAATTCAAGAGTACAGAAGGAAAGTCAGGCTCTGGGTATGGCTCAGTTGGTAAGTACTTGACCTCAAAAGCTTGAGGACCTATGTTTGGGACCTAAGAATCCAGGGAAAAAGCCAGGCATCATAGCAGTGCTAGCTAGATTTGTGTCAGTTGACACAAGCTATAGTCATTTTTGAGGAGGGAAACTCAATAAAATTCTTCTATATATCCTCAGAGAAGTATAGTTAGCAGCCCTCGTCAAAAAGCCCTCTCTTCCCAACAAATGCAAACCAGCACAGAAAACAGCACTTGCACAGCGTGGAGAACAGGATTGTTGGGAGATCACCCCAAGGGATCCATCTATATCACAGCTCCTACATCTGTGGCTGAGGAATACCAGGAAGGGGAGTGGAAAGATTGGAGCCCGTATACTAGAAACCAACCTGCCGTGAAACAGTTTCCCTAGAAATGGCTGCATTAGCGAGACCAGAATAAATGCGGTACCAATGCGCATGTTGGTGCAGAAATGGGAAGCTTTCCCAGAGTTCCATCCCTAGACAAAGAACTATAGGCACGCGATGACTACAGAGAGGACAGTTAGCTTCTCCCAGAGGTGAGATTCCTTATTGGTCATCTAATGGAGAATGTTCAGGCTTGAAACCATACACATACCACTAACAAAGACAAACTCAGCAGGACGTGTGTGTGTGCAGACACATACAAATGTGTGTACATATATAATATATAATTTAAAAAGAGGCTATCGACTTAAGAGTGGTGGCCTTAGGGGAGGAGCTGAAGAATGGAAGGGAGGAGGGAATTGATGTTATTCTATTTCAATTAAAACATTGTTTTTGAAATTCAAAGTTGGAAGAAGATGGGGAAGTAAGGGTGCATCTTGGAGGAGTAGAAGCTGTAGGGAGTGAATATGATCCCCAAACAATGTATACATGTATAAAATTCCTAATGAGTTCATTAAAAATATTATACTAAAAATACATTAAAAAATAAATCTGAAGAAAAGAGAAATAGAAAATGTCTCCTCCAGGCTGGCCTGTCGGGGAGCCTAGAGGCATTTTCTGTATTGATGATTAGTCTGGGAGGGCTCAGACCACTGAGCTTGGTGCCACACCTGTGTGGTCCTGAGGTACGTACAAAAGCAGACTGAGCAAGCCAAGGAAGAGCAAACTAAGACGCACCATTCCCTCAAGGCATCGACTGGTGCCTCCCGGTCCCTGCCCTGAATTCCCTCAGTAACGGACAGAGTTTGGGATAGGTAAGCCAAATAAGCCATTACTCTTCAAGTTGATTCTGGTCACAGTGTTTATCCCAGCAACAGAAAAGTAACCAAGACAATAGTGGATCCCGTGATCCTGGAACTGATGAAGCAGAGACAAAAGGATTCCCTGAGGGGTAGTAGAAAACTCAGTTTCATTGTACTGATGAGCTACAGGGGTCAGTGAGAGACCCTGCCTCCAAAATAAATTAAGTGTAGAGTGATTAAGACAGCTGATGTTGATCTCCAAGTTATACTGTCACACATGCACGTGCACGCAAGTGCACAAACACACACACACACACACACACACACACACACAGACAGAGACAGAGACAGAGTCAGAGACAGAGAGACAGAGACAGAGACAGAGAGACAGAGAGTGACAGGGAGACATACAGTGAGTGTTGAAGCTCTCCCCTTGCAGCTGACCCAGCATCAACTGCCTGCTCTTGGAGCCCATTCCCACCTCCTGCAAAGAAGGTTTTGACAGCAGCCTGAACCTCAGCATCTCCCACCCCACCTACCTACTCTCTCCCTCCCTCAAGGAAGGCTCCCCTAGCCCCCCATGGCTGGCTCCAATATTCAGCCTGAACATCTGAACTCCATATGACGGCCCTTTGCTGGAGGAGCATCCTCTGTTCTTTGCATTTATAGGTAATAAATAGGAATAAGAGTTATTTATCTATTATATCTCAACAGAGCTATTTTCAAAGCGTTTATCGTATTGGGGAGCTGGGGCTGTTGGAGAATAGGAGGTTGGGATATAGGATAAAGTAGAAAGAAGGAAGTAGTCTTAGATAACCCTGGAACCTTGCTACCAGCCCAGTGCCTTTGCAGGAGATGCTCGCTCGTCCTGACCCACACCTCCCTTGCAGAGACCTGTGGCCTGCTCTTCACTCCCTGCAGCTGTTCTTGGCACAGCCTCTCAGAATCACTCCCTGGAGCTGACTGTGCTGAAATGGCCCTCTCTTCCCTTGGTCACGTTCTCACCATTCCTCATAGCACATTCTAGATAGCATCTTTTTTGTTGACTGACTGTTTCCTCTATACTTTACCCACTAGAAAACTTGGACCTTGGGATGCAGGGGCTTGTGTGTAGCATCAATATATGTAGCAATGTGTTCCAGACACTTGGTAAATGAACGAATGGAAGAATAAGTTGGCCACACATTCCTTCATATCCCCACATCTAGGGCAAAGAGTCCTCCTCCGAATACTCCTGGGGACCAGCTTTTATTTCCCAGTATGCCTGCAATAAATAACTACTCTTGTGGAAATCAGAGAGAAGCATTTGCTGGACACACCACCCTCTGTATAACCATATCCCCTAAACTGAGGTAAATTATTGGATCTAAATCCCATGTGTGAGCTTCTCTCCAAAACACCTCCACTCAGCCGTGACTCAACATCCTGACTTCAGCTCCAATCAAAGCCCAAAACAAGTAAAAGGTAAGTCCCGTTCTCAGTACCCTGCTACAGGCTGAAAACGTGTCTGTGGCCAGTTTCCTGTCTGGCTCACATACTATGCAATTGCCATTTTTAACGGCAACTTTAACTATATCAAGGCATAGCGACAGCAGAAAACTCAAGGGCAGCATTTGCTTTTACCATATTGTGATGAAGGGAAGATATGCTGCTGCTGCTGCAGCAGAAGGAGGAGGAGGAGGAAGAGGAGGAGGAGGAGGAGGAGGAGGAGGCGGAGGAGGAGGAGGAGGAGGAGGAGGAGGAGAAGAAGAAGAAGAAGAAGAAGAAGAAGAAGAAGAAGAAGAAGAAGAAGAAGAAGAAGAAGAAGAAGAAGAAGAAGAAGAAGAAATAATTCTACTTTGGATGGAGCTAGACAGGCTGTGATATTTCCTACCAGGAGTAATGGTTATTGATCTGTGAGGGGCGGGACCTGTGGGACACTCAGAGCTCCGTTCTTCAAGACATCTCATAAACACTGTGAGCTCCAAGTACAATCTACATTCTAAGCACCCAGGCCTGCCTTCCATGGAAATACATCCCTGTTCTGATTTCATGTCTATTACTGTGAACACATAGCTTGGAGAAAAAAAGAGAGCAATTTAGAAAAGAAATGGTTTATTTGAGTTTCGGTTCCAGATTATGCTTTATTATTGAGTGGAAGGCAAGGCAAGGGTTCAAGTAGCTAAGTGCCTCACAACCTTAGTCAGGTGCAGAGAAAAATAAGTGCATGCTTGCCTGCTGCTTACGTGCTTGCCACCACACAGCTTTCACTGCTCTTGCGTAGTTTATTTAGGACTCCCTGTTTAGGGAATAATGCCACCCACAGTGGACCCCGTCTTCCTACGTCAATTATGAAGACAATCCTCACAGACATGGCCCAGGCCAACCTATACAGACAAGCTCTCGTTGAGACTCTCTCTCTCTCTCTCTCTCTCTCTCTCTCTCTCTCTCTCTCTCTCTCTCTCTCTCTCTCTGATTGTGGGCTGTGGCAAGTTGACAGTTAAAACTGACCACCATAGTCCTCCTGAGAATTTGGGTTCAAGCGATAACTTTCTATAAGACCTGATTATGGTGTGTTTTTCTATGTTCTGTAAAGGGCTTCTGCATGGGAGTTTTTGGTTTAATCAGTTAAATTTAGAAAAAAATAGTTCCCTAATCTTTAGTCTTTGGGGAACACATATGTTTCAGGTGAACCATTTCTCATCGGTGGTTTACAAAGACAGACTAGCCCACCTGGCAGCAGGACCGTGCTGTGGAGATCCCCTCCCACACAGTCCCATCTGTTTGTTGGCCTTTTTGCTTGGATGGGAAGGTGCCCTGGAACTCGAAGCCCAGGAACCACACAGCTCTGAGATGAGATAGGGTCCCAAGGGAAGGGCATCCTGAGACACGGGAGACCAGGAACCACATAGCTCTGAGAGGAAGCCTCCTCAGCAGAGCTGTTGCAGCTCCCAGGGGAGAGTATCCCCAACCAAGCTGAGGAGCTGTCTGGGCCTGGCTGCTTCTCTTCCCTTCTTCTCTTCTTTGCTTCTTGTCTTTTGCTAGTGAGAGAGTCACACCAGGCAGCAAATCTTATGAAAGAGATTTATTGGAGGGTTCAGAACGTGGGGTCGAATCCAAGAGTGGCTGTCTATGCTCCCAGGAGGGAGCAGACAGCAAGGAATTGGACAAAGGGCAGTGCTTATATCGGAGTTCAGGGATGGGGGTGGGATGGAGGTCGCTTTCTAGGGTGGAGATTTCCAGGGTGAGGATTGGTGTGATTTCAAATCCTGAGCTTGGGTGAAGTCAGGGATTGGTGGCTTTTGTTTAGACTTTTTAACCTAAAATTAGCATAATCTGGGGAGGATCCTGTTGAGGGGCTGGAGATAACCTTTGTGACAGTTACAGAGGCTAAAAACCACTTGTTAAGACAGGGAAGTATGGGGGAGGGGCCTGGGGCTCCTCTGGCTGGGGGCTGGCGGCTTTCCTGCCCTGAGGATTTACAAAGAACATAAAGTATACAAAAGTTTACAAAATACACAGAGTTTAGGAAGTATCCAGAGTTTACAAAGTATACAAAAGTTTACAAAGTATACAAACTTTACAAAAGGAGTCCATGGCAGGAAAAGCCTTTCCTGTTACTCGAGTGGGGTTAATAACCAACACCATCTCCCAGTAAAACTCCAAGAGGAACTAAACCAAGCATTGCGGTGCATGTCTGTAATCTCAGCAACTGGCAGGCTGAGGCCAGGGAGCTGAATTCAAGGTCCAGACTGGACTACATAGAGACTTGCTCTCAAACAACAAACAAACACCTCCCAGCCGAAATTTTGGAGGGAAGAGACATTCAACCCACAAGATACGAGGTTTCACAGTTTAATAGAGATGAATCGGGTAACTTGCTAAGTATCACAAGAACTTAAAACTTGGTCCAAAGCAGAATGAATTCCACTCGCTAAAGATGATTCCCTAAGGAGGTCAAGAAGAAAGAGCCAACTGGCTCTATTGCTTGGAAAGAAACACAGGAAAGGTAGCTTGCCGCCCAAAGAGACGGGGACCTGCGTGCATTCTTTAGCTTCGTTCTTGATGATTCTTTATTACGGTTTGTGATTTGCTCCTTGTAATTAATAAGCTGAGTGGAAAAAAAAAAAAAGAACAGAACCTGGAATTCTGAAAGAGCTGAAATTCTGGGATACTGCACAGCTCAGCTCCAGGGGTGCCCTCAAAGCACACTGTCATTGTTCCCATCTCTTCACTGCTCTGGTGCCTTCTACAAAACATTGGGGACTCTGCCCAGGACAGGAGCCAAGCCTGCAGAAGCAGGTCCTGTTGCACAGTTCCCTAATTTGGGTCATTTCCATCAAGAATCCAGTACTTTGTGCAATTTGGGCCTTTAATAGTTATTCAAAGTTGATGGCGATTTCTGTGCATTTGCCAAGGTCATCGAACCCTAATGCGCTTGGGATCACTCTGGCTTTAAGCAATCACTCATTCACCGTTAGACGTAGTCGGAGCATGAAGATGTTGTTTTCTCTCTGACTGTTCTGATTTGCTGAAGTATTTCTGCTAATAATTTTTAAGTAATGTATTCTTAAGGAACTGGATTTATGGAGGATCAAAACATAGCCATTTATGTCAGCACTAAGGAAAAATAAACACAGAGGCAGATCCTGGAAGGCGGCTCTTACGCATGGCTGCCTCAGAGTAACAGCTGCACAGACTCTGCCAGAGGCGCAGGCGTGTTCATTGATCAGTACTGCCTCACACACAAGCCCCTCCACTGGGACATGTGCGTAACAACTGTCTGAGGCACCTCAGGCTGACGTCACCCTGTTACTAAGGTTTGCAGCCAAGGTCTGTGGTCTCAGGACGGCTTACATAAGCCTCCTTGGTTGAGCCTCCGAGCGTCTATTCGCCATAGTGGAACTGGCAGGTGCCTTCCCATTGCAGAGCTGGAGTGTCTTGTTACAGCCCTGTTCCTGACAGAAAGTCAGCACTGTGGAGCTTTAGAACAATGGTTCTCAACCTGTGAGTTGTGACCCCTTGAGTCGAATGACCTATTCATGGGGGTTGCCCAAGACCCTCAGAAAACATAGGTATTTACATTATGATTCATAATAGTAGCAAAATTACAGTTATGAAGTAGCGATGAAAATAATTGTATGGCTGGGGGTCACCACAGTGTGAGGGACTGTATTATTAAAGGGTCATGGCATTAGGAAGGTTGAGAGCCACTGGTTTAGACCATCACCATGCTTCTCTCTTTGGCACATTCGGATACCCTGACTTTAAGATGTACACACAAGGTTTCATGTGTGCTTTGTCCCCCTCGCAAGTGCGTGGCACTCACGCAAAGCTGTTCCCAGACTGGGCCATGTGCTGAGGAAGAGGCAGTGCACTGCTCTGTTGAAGCTTTATTGGGTCTTTACCTCACAGGACCCACACCACCACGTCCCAGCAGCTGCTTGCCAGAGTGGGATGCTGTGTAACTGACTGGGACTGGTGGACATCACATCCCTAGGAGTTTAGTAGCCCTATTTTCATTCTGCAGATGGGAAAACTGAGGATTGAAGCGCTTAAGTAAGTCTCTAGAACCAAATGGCTGGGGGGAAAAAAAGGCCAGGATGTAGATTCCTACCAGCGTGAATACAAAGCTAACCACGGTGACCGTGCAGCTTCAAGACTCCCTTCAGATCCCAACACCTGTGCTATTCAGAAACGTCACAGAGAGCGGCCTGGTATTTGTATGGAACCTGTGCATGCCTTCCTATTTTGAAGTCTTCCCAAGATGGCCCATAACGCCCAGTGCAGTGTGAATGCTGGGTGCACAGCTCTTCAGACTGTATTGCTATCTTGCTCTGGAGTGGGTTGACTTTGCAAACGCAAGGCACATGGTTCTAGAGGACTGACCACATGGACCTAATTTGCTTTTTCAGCCACTTGTAAGCTGCTGAGCAGACCATTAGGAAATGAGCAGATCCTCTGTAGTGAACTCATCCTTCTCACCCGGATTGGAGGGTTCTCGAAACTGCAACGCCAATTCTTGCAGACTCCTAGACACCAGCCGAGGTGCTCACTGGAACACAGCAACCACTCCTCTCAGTGGGGCATTGGCCTCTACTTTGAAGGCCCTTACAAAACTGGAGAAAGAAATTAGAGACCCCCACACCTACCCCGACATCGAACCTAGGGCTATCTGATTGCCTGTTTTGTGACTTTCCTGGGGAGACATAAACATGTCTACTCATCTTCCACAGGACACAGGCAACAAATGAAAACAATGATTCCATCAAGTCTATTTGGTGAAGCAATGAATGGCTGGGGTTGCTTACAGGAGCATGAGTGACCCTGGCAACTGCACCGCTGAAAAGTCTGCCCTCACCCATCCAGGATGAGTCATGACTCACAAGGCTGTATCTTTGGAGCTTCGTGTGCAGGTTCTAGGCAGTTCCACCAAAGAGTCTTCTCTCACCCAGGAGTGGCTTACTGCTTATGCAATGCTAGGGAGAGTCTTCATGAATTTGTGACCTTCTTATAAATTCCATGCACCTCCCCCTTTTCCCTCCCGTGATTTGGCAGGAAATGGCTACAGAACACCCTTACCAATCTAATTTTTGAATGAGTTCTGGGCTCTAGGGCCTCTTTGGTAATTTACCAAGGGAAAAGACAAAGCGATAGAAAACAGCTGGCCTACAGGAGTGAGATCCTTCCTTCATGGTTTGTTCTGTGGCCTGAGGGTGGGGTTGGGGTGGTATTTCCATCCCCCTTTTAATCACATCTTTGGGTGCCTCTCTTTCAATCCACAGCAATCACCAAGCACCATGTAAGGGGCTCCGGGAATATACTTTCCCCTAGCATCAAAGAACCCAGGCCTGACACTGGTGTGATTCAGATTCAGCAGGAGGGTGACAGAAGTTAGGCAGTTGGTGATTGACAGATGAGCTGAGCTTTGAAGCCAGCGTGTTTGACCAAGCAAAAAGTTACTCACTCCAGGCTCCCAAAGTGCCTTCTTTATCAGCCAACCCAAGGAAGCCCTGTGCTAGGACACCTGCAGCCACTATCTGTGTGTTTGTGGTTCTACACACCTCTCCCTCTGTTTTGGGGAGAAAGGAGGAATCAAAGGACAGACTTTGGGACACACAGAAGAGTAACATGTCAAAAGGAGCAGTATTAAGTGGAAGTGTCGTAGACGTGCCTCTGTTGGGGAGGTTGTGTTTTGGAAACTTTACTAAAAATGAGGGGCCTTTTTTCATTAATGGATAAGAAACTCGTCAGATAGGTATTTTTCAATGTGACTTAGACATGATGTGAAACACACACACTCAGACTTGGTGTGATGTCTCGTTGTTGTGTGCCGTTTTATGAATCCATGTGCCAAATTGATTTCAAAATACATTTAAAAATAAAATGAGAAACTGATACTTGGCCGTAGCTTAAGAGGTTTCCACAGAATAGAGAAGGAACAGAGACTTTTTGGGACTGCTGTGTCTGTATTAGAACTTTGTTTTCTGTTATTGACAGCCACATACACATACACACACACACACACACACACACACACACACACACACACACACACACTGTGTGATTACACACACCCTTCCCGGCCCTCTTCTGCCTATTTCCTCTACCTTTGAACTCTTTTTCTTCCCAGTTAGTCCCCAATGGCCACATCATTGAAGAAAAAGATACCCCAACCACCAACAACCATTAATAGTCAATAACTCCCCTGGAAAGGGCGGGGCATCACAGTAACTATGGGAAGTTGGAGGGGCCAATCTTACGCAGGTATCCATTGCTGCTTTGTGTTCATGGTTGCAATGTCTGTGTTATAGCCAGTTGACAACGTTTTATGGCATTGCCCCCCAACTCTCTTGCTCTTGTATTCCTTCTGCTCCTCTTTCAGATACTGAGTAAGCCTTGACAGAGAGTGATATAGAAATCTGGTTAGGACTGAGCACTCTTCCTGATATTACTTAGGCCTTGAGGGAGTTACAGATGTCCTGTTAGAACTGAGCACTTAGAAATCACTTATTCTCAACCAGATATGAGTCTGCATTTGCCAACACCCTCTGTGAAAAGGAACCTCTTGTGCCAGCCACAATGCTGCATTTATCTATCTATCTGTCTATCTGTCTGTCTTAGTCAGGGTTTCTAATCCTGCACAAACATCATGACCAAGAAGCAAGTTGGGGAGGAAAGGGTTTATTCAGCTTACACTTCCACATTGCTGTTCATCACCAAAGGAAGTCAGGACAGGAACTCAAGCAGGTCAGGAAGCAGGAGCTGATGCAGAGGCCATGGAGAGATGTTATCTACTGGCTTGCTTCCCCTGGCTTGCTCAGCTTGCTCTCTTATAGAGCCCAAGACCACCAGCCCAGAGATGGCACCACCTACAGTGGACTGGGTCCTCCCCCCTTGATCACTAGTTGAGAAAATGCCTTACAGCTGAGTCTCATGAAGGCATTTCCACAATAATCCATTTAGGGAAACCATGGTAATATGTTGCCTTCTTGAGCCCATGACCTCTCCAGCCTGGGCCTTCTGACCCAGTTTACTGAACTGTGGTGGTTTGAATGAGAATGGCCCTCAGAGGCTAATTGATTTGAATACTTGGTACTCGGTTGATAGAACTGTTTGGGAAGGATTAGGGGGTGTGGCCTGTTTGGAGGAGGTGTGTGTCACTGTGTCTGAGGTTTCAAAGTATATTCCTAGTTAATTATCCCCCACCTCACCTCATGCTTGGGGATCAAACCTAAGCTCTTAGTTATTGCTCCAGTCCTATGCCTGCTTGCCTTCTACCGAGATGGTCATGGACTCACCCTTGGCAACTGTACATAAGACTCTAACTAAACACTCTCTTTTACAGGTTGCCTTGGTTATGGTGCCTCTCCACAGCAATAGGAAAGTTACTGAGACAAGAACTGATGGTGAGTTTTAACAGAGCATGCAGCCCTGGTGAGGCTTCACGTTTGTGGAGCTGATAGCTGTGTTTAACCTATCACTCATACCTCAGATCCTCGAGGTTTCCTTCCCTCACCAGACTTTTTCCATCTGAGACTTCAGGAGAAAGTGCCCCAACTAGAATCTTCTCCATGCAATGTCCTCTTTACTCCCCACCCACTTCCACTTTAGAAGCTTTGTTTGTATGGACATGGGTGATATCTTATCCAGACACAACTACAAAGGCCAATCTTTTGAAGTCACATGGTGTTTCCACGTACTGAAGAAGCCCCCCTTTGGCTCCGGTCCTGCAGGCCCATCCCTGTTGTGGGTCTGGTCTAGAGGGCCCAGATTAGAGGATGTGGGTCTCAGTGGGGCCCAGTGGAGCCACTCAACAAGCTCCAGCATTTCTCAAGCAGGAGGACAGCCAGCATGCTGATAAAATCTCACCACATAACACCTTTATACCCAACACCAGACCCCACTTCCTGATAGGAATCACTTTCATTGTCTCCCTGTGGTGTGCTGCTCTCTGAAGATGACCATCTTGTAACACCCTGAGTGAGGTTTACAGTTTCATATTATTTGAGCTTTATTAAATTAAACACAGAAAACCCCTCTGTGGTAATTTGAATGAAAATGTCACTATAGGCCCATAGGGAGTAGCACTATTAGGAGCGGTGGGTGGCCTTGTTGGACCGGGTGTTGCAGGAGATGGCCTTTGAAGTTTCAGAAACTCAAGCCAGGCCCAGCGTCACTCTCTCTTCCTGCTGCCTGCGATCCATATGTATGAGTGTAAGCTCCTTCTCAGCACCATGTCTGCCCGCACGCCATGCTTCCCACCATGGCGATAATGGACTGAAACTCTGAATTGTAAGCCAGCGCCAATTAGATGCTTTCTTTTATAAGAGTTGCCAGGGTCATGGTGTCTCTTCACAGCAATAAAACGCTAACTGAGACACCATCTTTAAAACACATACACACACACACACACACACACACACACACACAAACACTGTGGGTAGGAGTTACCAGTTATTATTGTTGGGTTGTTGTTGAAATGGACACCTACTCATAGATCCCCATGGAAAATGTTATTTTTCAGCTTTGGAACACCTAAGGGTGCTGCCACTCCCCCCTTGATGCTTATTTTCTTTAAAGAAAATAATCCTCTAAATTCCCACACTGGCTAATTCTTTCATCCCGATGTTGCTTAGATACAAACTTGCACAGAGCTAGCTCTAAGCTGCGCTTCTCCATGAACACTGTGCATCTATGAAGAAAACACATATTCTCCTTCTGACCTTAAAACGAACGCGACTCAGGCCTGTATCTGTTGGATATGATGGACGGCATTATCTTTCCAAAATGAAATTGCTAGTTCTGACTTTAGACCTACAGAGTGTGTTGGCGGCCGTTACTTGACATTGACCCAAATCCATTTCCTCATGAACTTGATGGACTGCTGTTTGCATTGCCGTGGTTACCAGTGTCATTATTTGGCTTTTTTGTTGTTGGTGTTTTTTTTTTTTTTTTTTACATATTCCCCGAGTTATTTTTAACTGCCAATCCATTATGATGACAGGCAAACCATATTTAAAATGTATTCCAAATGCAATAACGAAAAATAAAAATATGCCATTTAGCGAGAATGTGTCTTGGGCCCATCTCCTGCTACATTTACTGCTAACCGACTCCTGCAATTGGTTATATGTGATGTCTAAGGGGTTGGGAGCCAGCAGAAGCTTCCTTGGGAGAGGGAGACCTAGGCTGGCAGCTGAGCCACTTGGTTCTCTTGACCCCGGGGCACTGAGAGGTGGGGTCTGGGTTCCTCTATGCTGGGTTCCTCATGAATTGAATCATTTCATTTGACCTTGAGTTAACAGGAGATGGGTCTCTGTTTTCAGGAAAGGGAATAAAAATGTTGAGTCTTCCCCATTCTTTGATATTAATCTTAATCGCCAAGCATCCCAGCAAGGCCTTCTAGCCTACAACAGCATTTTATAAATGATCACGGCTAAAGAGACATCTCCTCATAGCTGGTTAAACAGTTCACTTTGAGCCAAGGGCAGACAGAGGGTCCTGCCTTGGTGACAGGTGACAGCAGACTATTTTTGCAGGGCACAGGACACAAAGCGCGAGGCATAAATGTAAGCCCTGAAACACCCCAGCCAAGCGCTTTCCCAGATGAGTGAGTGCTAGCTTTGAAAAATGATCATCCAAACTGGAAAAAATGCAAAGCGTTCATGAAGAATTTGCAGGGATGTATATAAAATCACTTAACTTATTAAGCTACCACATCCACCCTTTACCATTCTTCATCCTGTGTTAGCCTCAGGGGACCCTCTGCCTGCCTCCACATAGTGGCCTCCTCTTTGTCCACGGTCCTCTCTTCCCACAGCATCACCTGTCGCCCTGGACAAGGACACATCTTTCTCTATTTTGACTTCATCTTCATTCGAGTGCATCTGCAAAGACCCTATTTCCAAATAAGGTCACTATCTTATTCTGTTGGTGCCATTAGCACAAAAATAGCCCGAGATTGGATAATTCATAAAATTCAAAGACTTATTTCCTAAAGGTCTGGGCCCCAGGAAATCTAAAGTCAAGGAGCTGGCAGGGTCAGTGTCCACAAGAACCTGTCATAACAGCCACTCTGTAGCTGATGGCACAGCAGAAGATATGGAGAGGGTGTGGGGCCAATGCCCCCTGTGTGATAACAGTCAAGCACCTGACCCTGCAGTCCACAGTCCTGACTTTGATGCTTCCTCACCTCTCAAGATGTGAGTCCTGTTGCCACAAACCCTGCCATGCCTTCCTCGCTGCAATAGACTACACCTCCTTTTTAAATTTTATTTCTGTGTAAGTGTGCATGTCCTTATACTCCAAGGATGGGGTGCTCTTGGAGGTCCCCTGGTGCTGGAGTTACAACAGGTAGTTGAGATAGGAATGGAACTCGGGTTCTCTGAAAGAGCAGCCACATGGCCCTAACTTTTGAGCCATCTCTCTAGCCCCAGATGACACCAATCAAAACATGAGCCAAAACAGACTGTTCATCCCATAAGTGGCTGCTGGTCAAATATTTTTCACAGGAACAAGAAAGCTATTATAATGAGATAATGTGGTGGCCAAGCACATGGGACTCTGCAGCCCACGGACCTGGCTTTGATGGCACCTTCACTGCTGAACACAAACCTGCCTTTCTTTAAGCACCTGCTTCCTCACATATGTACTTGAAATATCCCCCCCCCCCCATTCTCCATGCTCTCATGCAGACGTTGGCAAGTTTTTAGACCCTAACTGATGAAGCACTTCATTTCAGGAGTAGGACAGTACTTAGCTCTCAGTTCCAAGTGAGGACCCCACCCCTGCAGCCTGGGGGTTCCACCAGTCTTCCCTGGGATCCTCTTTCAGTGAATAAGCACAGTGAATAAGTCGCTAGCAATCTAGTGTGTGGTCTCTCAGCGTCCTTCTTCCTAATCTTCCAGGAGCTGCAGGATGCAGGAACATCTGTAGCCCCTGTTCCAGATTGGAAGCTAATGTTCCATTGACTGCATCCTGTCTGTTTGGGGCTCCCTAGGCTACTAGAGGAAACAGATATGAACCCATTCTCAAAGTACATGTATAATCACAACCTGGGTTAGGAGGGCATATGAGAACATAGCACAGAGGTGTGGCCTTGCTTGAGAAGAAAATGAGGCAACAGAGGGACAGATGTCAAACCCTTTGAATAATCCACACACACCCCATGCTGATGTTGGTGGTTAAAGGCTGTCTAGAGACATTGACAGGGGGTCCCAGACAGAGACGCTCATCCTCTGATCAATAGTCTCTCTTTACAAGTTAACCATTCATCCAAACGTGCCCCACAGTCACCTGCAATACAATCGCATTTCTTTTAAATGCTGCCTTTACTAATGAAGGAACCAGCTTGTGCATTGTCTCTGTAAACCTAGGTGGGTAGTGAGTACCTACATGGGTTTAAACGACTAACTAATGCTCTGCAAGCTCTGACCTCTGGGCTGTCTCAATCATGAACCTGCATCTGCCCTGTTTCCATGGAGACTCAGTCCTTCTCAGCAGCCACCCTTAGTGACACCACAGAGGTGACTGGAGATGCCCCAGTGAGTGAATACTGATGCCACCATCTCCTTTTAATCTCCCGGCTCTGTGTGATTCATCCCATAACAATGACTTAAATATTTATTCTCGCCATTGTGCCTCAAGACACCATGTGGATGTTCTGGTTTGCTTCCATAATCGTGCACATGGAAACATCTGGGTTACGGTCTGATGACCTAATGACTTTGACATTTGTCACTTGCCTTTTAATTTCCCTTTCTGGTACAAAATGGAGAAAACACAGCAATTGCTAAAATGTCACTGCAAACACACAAAGGAACTTCATGACACTTCATCGCTGCTGGCAATAAAACTAAGAAAGGACTCCACAGAGGAATCTGTAGTGCTAAGGAAAGGCAGGAGGGGAGACAAGAAGGGCTAGTCCTTTCTCAGAAGGGAAGGGAGTGGCATACGCCAGGCTATGAAGATGGGAGGAAGCCTGGCCTCGCCCTGCATGCTAGGTCTTGGTGTTTACACTATGACAATGTCTCGGGACACCCAACAGTCACTTTCCTTTTCCTGGTGTGCTCTCGGAACCTTCACAGAAGATGAAAGACAATCAGCGTTTACAGGAAAAGCTTCCAGCCCTATGCTAGCAACTGGCTTCTTAAAGAGAAATAATCAAAGAGATTTTTGACTCAATATGCTTTCCCAAAGAAATTTGACAACAAGACATGTAGAGAGCTTTTCTTTTCTTCCTTTCCATCACCCACATCCTACAGCACTCATTTGGATTTTGTTTTGTGAGAACCCAAGCAAGAAAGCATACATAATCTGTGCAGTCCCTATACAGAAAGCTCATGGCATGAGCCTGGAGGACTCTGGGAGCAATTTCTTCCTGGAAGCCGTCACCATGATCTGTCTTGTTCATTCATTCAGTCACTGAACTCACTTTAAAGGAAATAAGAGAGTCCAGGCAAAGATGGGACTTCTTGGGTGACAGATCCTCTTTCTCAGCTTCCTCTCTGCCCTGTCCACCATCACCAGGTCTGCACTAAGCTCAGGTGATGTATGGGATGAGAAGGCAGTGAGCTAAGGAAAATATTCACACTGGCCAGGAACTCCTGTGGTTGCCAGCTCCAAGTAGAAGTTTTAAAAGCACAAAGAGGAATATTCAAAAAAAAAAAAAAAAAAAAGGCAAGCAGGGACTGGAGAGATGGCTCAGCGGTTAAGAGCATTGACTGCTCTTCCAGAGATTCTAAGTTCAATTCCCAGCAACCACATGGTGGCTCACAACCATCTGTAACGGAATCCGATGTCGTCTATCTGATGGTGTGTCTGAAGATGATGACAGTGTACTCATATACATAAAATAAATCTTAACCCTTTGGTTAACTACCAAACTGAGCAGACGTGGTCCAAGGGACAATTCTGAGACATACAAACACAAACTGGTCTTCATTTTCTCTCTGTCCTGTTTAGTCTGACACATTTCAGAGTTTCCTGGAAGGCCAGTATATTTAAAGATCTAATCAGAAAAAAATTGTTTCATTTCTCCGGTCATTTGTCTTGTGTGAAACAATAAATGCTCAAAGATGTCCAATGGTAACAATGTTGCTAAGGTTTCAGGGCATTGCCTGTTCAAAGATGTCCAATGGTAACAATGTTGCTAAGGTTTTAGGGGCATTGCCTGCTATGGTTTGATATGAAGAGTCCCCCAGAAAGGCCACTCTGTTGGTAACCAGTTGGTAGTGGCATTTGTCAATGAATTAATTACTGTTGATTTCACAGGTGAGTGGGCTATTCGAAGGTGGGTCCTTTACTAACAAACTAAACTGCCATGTGCTTTTGAAGGGCCTACCATATCCACAGATAAACATTCTCCCTCCTCCTCATCTTCTCTCAGTCCTGTCTTGCAGTGAGTAGCTTTCTTCTACTTCATATGCCCCCCTTCACCCCAGGATGTTCTAACTCCCTCCAGCCCACAGCCATGGGGCCAACCAAAGATTGAAACCTCAGAGTCCAGGGGCCAAAACAAACCTTTCTCCCTTGAAGTTGTGTTTCTCTTGCATTTTGTCACAGGAACAAAAACATGTACACTGGACCATCCTAAAATCTCTTTTACTAGTTTGCAAAATCCATAATGAGAAATGTTTAGGATAAGTGGAGGCATCTCTCAGCGTTTCCAAAAGAGACCTTCTGAGGCAAACAAGCAGTTGTAGCCTGAGAGGAGCTGTTTGTGGGGAGGGGGGGATGTCATTCTGGGAATTCCACAAAACCACCATGAAATGGACAAAGGAAGCTCCCTGAAAAGAAAACAGGGAGGCCTTTACAAAAAGAGGTGCAGGTAAGCTAAGTATAAACCTTCATCATAACTTGATAACAAAATAACTCTCTACAATATTCTGCCCTTTGTAGAAGACTCTCCATTAAGAATCACACTTGAGCCAAACCAACTCCCAGGAAGCAGTTACAGGCGTCATCAGAAGGCAGGGCAATAGGCTGGAGAGATGTCTCAGTGGTTTAGAACACTGACTGTCATGGTGGCTCACAACCATCTGTAATGGGATCTGATGCCCTCTTCTGATGTGATGTGTCATGGAAAGTTTGACTTCCAGACACTCTAGCTCCATTCAAGCAAACAAGCAAACAAACAGCTACAGTATAGTTATATAAATAAAATAAATCTTTTTTTTAAAAAAAGACCCTTAAAAAAAAGAGCACTGACTGCTCTTCCAGAGGTCCTGAGTTCAAATCCCAGCAACCACATGGTGGCTCACAACCATATGTAATGAGATCTGATGCCCTCTTCTGGTGTGTCTGAAGACAGCTTTACTTATATATAATAAATAAATAAATCACTACCTTTACATGGAAGGACTGGGGCCTGTGACAATGACCAAAGCTAGGGCAGTGCTCCTCAAGTGGCCTGCCCCTGCCTGTTCATGCTGAGTGCTCCACAAGGCACTGCCTGAGTGCTCACCTACCTGTTAGGAGATAAACCACCACCAAAAGCTGAGGACTGATATATTTGAAAAGATACCTTTACCATGATGTCTGAGGCAGTTTAGAAACCCTCCATACCAGCTCACTTACAGGAGTGCAATCACACGTGGGTCAGGGCAGGAGGTGAGGGGAGGAGATGGGAAAGAAAGAAACCCTCAGACTCTCAATTGAAGCAATGCTGTAGAAATTAAGATGGGGTCCCCTGGGACTTCCCGGGGCCTGGCTCCCATGGCTCACTGGTACTAAAACATGGGGATGGGCCACACTGATGAAGGCTGATTTCAGGTCCCAGAGAAACTTTGTGAGATCAACTTAGGTGGTGGAGAGACAGTCCTTAATGTCACTCAGCCAGGACTTTCCAAGGACAAGTGGAAAGTGGATGCAGACATCCTGACAACTTAAAAACGTTGTTGTTGTTATTGTAGCTTCTGCTGCTGCTGCTGTTACAGAGTGGAGCCTGCTCATGGCCTGATTGACTGCCTTAATTTTGCTAAATCTGCATCCAGCACTTCAGTTTCCCATGATCCCCAAAGTCCTCCACCCACAAGTTAAAGCTTTACAAAGAAAGACTGTACCTGTGAGGTTTCTGGTGGGAATGAGAACTACTAGAGGCTTCTTCAGAGATGCAGTCGTGAATAACTTTTCTACAGTTTGTCTGTGCCCTGAGGTATGATAAAAGACTGTAGTTAAAAGAAGTGGCTGTGGGGTTGGGGATTTAGCTCAGTGGTAGAACGCTTGCCTAGGAAGTGCAAGGCCCTGGGTTCGGTCCCCAGCTCCGAAAAAAAGAAAACCAAAAAAAAAAAAAAAAAAGTGGCTGCATTAACCTGGAGGGTAAAGTTCAAGGTAGCCCAGCATTCAGAGTATTGTGCAGTTGTTACTTGCTGCTGATAGCCAAATTTACAGTATGACTTATCAACATAAAGCAGAATGAAGGGGCTTGAAAATCTTGCTGCTTGCCCAAGAAAAAAACACCAGTAAAGTTGGGACCATGGAAAGTTTGACTTCCAGACACTCTAGCTCCATTCAAGCAAGCAAGCAAACAAACAAACAAAACAACAAAAACTTTAATGAGGGAAAAAGCAAAGAATTGAGACTTATACTCATACAAAGTGACTGATATCCTCATCTGTAAATACCTGACCTTATTCTCCTGTCTTTGTGTCTGCCAACCACTGCAAACTCAGCAAAAACAAACGAATAAACACATACCCTCTTGTATAACGAAAAGAGGCTAGTATCCTGAAATGGCTGCCACTGAGAGAGGATCTGTCTCAAAGGACAGATGCAGAGTAGACAGCAAATGGGAAAAGATTATATATATATTTTTTACAGAACAGCATGCACTTCGGTCAGTAGCATACAAACACATGGCATCAGACATTTTTGTAATGCTTTACACTTCTAAAATATATGACTTTTAAGGATTTATTTTGTTTTTTAATTTTGTGTGTGTGTGTGTGTGTGTGTGTGTGTGTGTGTGTGAGAGAGAGAGACAGAGACAGAGACCGAGACAGAGAGAGCACAGGCATGCATGAATGCAGAGCTAGCGAAGGCTGGGTGAGGGCTGCTAGGACCGCGGTGCTGGAGTTACAGGTGGTCATGAGCCACTCCGACTAGGTACTAGGAGCTCAACTCTGGGTCCTCTGTGAAAGCAGCACGTACCCTTAACCACTGAGCCATCTCAGTGGACTGACTCTTGATGGAGTCAGCTGACTATGGATGGAAATCATAAGCCAAGAAGAACATTCCCTCCTTTTAAACTCTTTTCCTGAGTATTTGTCATAGTAATTGAAGCCTGGATACATATTTTCAATATTCTTGTCTGTTGGTTGGTTTGTTGTTGTTTGTTTGTGACAGTTTTTTTCTTGTAGTTGGAAACATGACTGATCAGCCTGGTGTTAACTATACCCTAAGGATGGTGGTGAGGCTGTTCTGTGGCCTCTAATCAATGTTCTGCAGGCTGTGCAGTGTGACCACCTGGCTAGAGGTTGGGGGAGCATCACACTGTCAGCCCTAGGTGAGCTCCCACACCCATCACTGCTAATACTTAGGGGCTTCTTTCCCACATTGAAGGGTTCCTTAAATGCGTGTGATAATGGGTGTCAAGTTCAATACTCAAGGCTGTCCCTGTGCACATCTCCCTGTACACATCTCCAGATTCAACTCTGTGCAGATCTTTCTCACTGGAGTTCAGTTCAAACCTCGATGACCTCAGATGCAGACTGCCATCTGTAGATAAAGGGTCTATCTTAAGATGTCAAGTGTCAGCCACACTGCTTCACTTTTTTTTTTAACTGCAAGCTCTGCTGTGCCCACTGCATTTTGGGGCATGGAAATTCTCTGAAGAAAAGAAGAGTAAGCCGGAAGAGGTCTCCTTGTTGTTTCTTGGCTGTCTCAGAAGGACCACGGCTTTGAGACTTAGGACTTGGTATCTTGGAACGCACCAAGATGTTCTATTATGTTTTCTGAAAGAGCAAGTGTGTTTGATACAGCAGTGTGTCCCTGTGCTAATAAACTAGATGGAAAAACCACGTTCACACACAGTGATGAGGATCTTGAAACTTAACACCAAATGAAATATAATCAGATCTGAGGGAAAATGAATTCTGTCTCAAACCACACGCACAGTTGGGAAACATGCAAAGGTGTCCAGTATATCAGTTCTGTAGGTAAAAGTATGAAAGTAATGGACAGAAAAACACAAACGAGTTGGAGATGGGAATGTGTCTGGAAAGAGGAGATTAGGGGACCAGACCAGGGAGTCTCGACCAGGGCCCCTGAACTCCCTTTGTGCTGACTTATCCATGCAAAATACTTAGAACAGAGGGTTGGCTAAAAGAGCGCCCACTAATACCAATTTTCCACATTTCCAAATTATTTCCTAATTTTACCCCCTGTCATTTAGGTTATCAGCAGTCTCCTAGGTGGAGAAGGCAGATTTGACTTTGCCTTGGGGCTCGAGGCCGGCTCATCACATTTCTCTCATATTTGCATAATTAAACAGCTCACCGAAAGTGCTTTCCAGGGGAAAAGAAGTTGCCACAGGAAGGGACTATCAAGACAATATAATTCTGAGGAGGTAAATCATTTTGGTGGCCACTGGGGACACATCTTAAAATGTGGGCAGGTTTTAAAAATTATACCAGCAAAATTATTTTTTAAATGACGCTTTGGAAACTGAGGATTCAGACTGACTAGCATGTGCAAATTATTGTCCATCAGTGTACTTCCGGGAAGATGAACGAACCTATGCATGCATACACACATACTTACATTCATGTATGCATGCATGCATGTATGTGTGCATGTGCTCATGTGTGTATATGCACTCATGCTTCTCATGTTTGAGGATAACAAGAATGAAGCGCTCAGATGCTCAGGAGGATTCAGAGTTATAAAAAGACATTCAGTTCAGTTTCCTACCCACTGTGCTGTGTTACAAATATTCATTAATGAACGTACTAACCACATGTATTGATGTCATGGCTCTTACACAATGGTCTTGTTGGGACAAAGCAGAGTTAGACCACAACTGAATGAGTAAGTGTGAAGTTGTAAATGACTAGGGCATGAAGCTCTATTGTTTTGGAAGAGGCCAGTTTGGAGAACATTTACTCCAGAACTAATTCTGGAGAATTTAGCTACATTGGAATGTTGGATACATAGAGAAGCAGTTTTGTATACCTATTCCTTACATGTTTAGTACATACTTATACAAAAATATATTCGCAGGGCTAGGCCAGTGGCTCAGCAGTTAAGAGTGTAGACTGCCCTTCCATAGGACCTGCGTCCTGTTCCCAATACTCACATAAGCCAGCTCACAACCTTCTGTAGCCAGCTCCAGGGGATCTGACATCCTCTCCTGGTCATTGAGGGCACCTACACTCAAGTGCACACCCCTACACATAGATACACATAATTAAAAGTAAAATAAAATTTTTTAAATGTACTTATATAACCATCGTGGGGGTTAGGAGTGTGAATCAGTAGCAAGAACTAGTGTCCAAACACTCAACAGCCCAGCCTGAACACAAAGAAGGAAGCTACAGTCACGCATGACTGTAAATGCTAACGCCGACTCCCTTGACCCCAAGTGTCATGAATATGAAGGAAAGGGAAATCTGAAAGGACTAGGGGCTTACAGCCAGAAAATAATGAAAGTGAGGGAGCAAAGTAGCTAAGGAGTTAATGTCTGAACCTCAGGATGCTTCTAGAAGAGATCAAGGGCAAAGGGACCCCACTGATGTCAGCAAAGAAAGCCAGAGAAGGGACTGAGCCTGTGGGTTTTCACTCAAGAATTCCTGAGAATGCGTCATGAGCCTAATTGAAGTCTGGAACTAATTAAAGGCAATAACTTGCTTGGTCTCAAAAAATCTAATCAGAGCTAAAAATACAAGGCATGACTTTTGAAGGAGAGAGCTTTGATTGGCGTGTCCCCCAATTCAATGGTGCTGCAGTAGGAATACCAGGAATAGGAAAACCAACCAGAAGGAAGGGGGACAGCGCCATCATCCTGAATACCAGGGATTTCAGGAGAGTGGATCAGTGCAGGAATGGATACTTATCTTACAGGAGACTATGCAGAGACTGTATTGTGTGTAACTGGATATTGGATTGCTGGCAGGCTGGCCTCTCCTTGGGCATAACAGAGCCATTGTGAGTGTTCTTTGCTCTCTCATTCATTTTTCTTCTCCTCTTCTCTCTCCCTCTCTCCTCTCATTCATCTCTCCTCTTTCTTTCCCTTTTCTCCTCTCCCCTTCTCTTTCCTCTCTCCTCTCTCTCTCTCTCTGACAACTTGGAAATGGCCCACACCACGCATTCAACTTGAACACATATGTGTCTCCCTCATTAGGGAGCGTTCAAGTATTTGAGTTCCCACGTCTCTCTCTACCATCAAAACCTGAATGTTGGTGTCAGGGGGCCTCCAACATCCAGGCTATGAGAAAGATTTCCTGGCTAGCATGAGCTTTGTATGGAAATTAAACACAAGCCACAATCGCTTTTAGACATCAGCGCTGAGGTTATGCAGCACTCCCACAAAATCAACGGTTAAAAATAGTTACCGATTTCAAAGGCTCAGTTAAACGGTTTGAGTGTTGAATGAGCGATGAGCAATGCATTAACTACTTTTCTGTTGTGTTAATACCCCATAACCAAAAGCGGATTAGGAGGGAAAAGGCTTATTTTAGTTTATGGTGTCAGAGGGAAAGGATGCATGGAGGGGAAGTTACAGGCTAGAGGCAGGGATGGAAAACTGGACGACCATGTTTTCATCCACACAAGGGAAACAGAAATAACAGGAAGTGACAGTGAGGCTGTAACACCTCAGAGCCCGCCCCCAGTGACGTACTTCCTCTAGCGGTGCTGCTGCTTCCTGGAACAGATCCGCCAACTCGGGGCTGAGTGTCCAAATACGTAAGCCTATGGGGACGTTTCTTATTGGAAGCACCGCAGGTGGGAAAGCGCTGGGGGTGTTGCAGGTCTGTGCTTTTTGAGGTAAAGGTTTGGAGTCCACTTGGAATGAAATGCTTAGATTTTTACATTTCCTTCTAACGCTAACCCGCCTTGGTCAGACAGCCCTAAGGCCAACGATGCTGTCCGAGGAAGCTCCCAAGGCTTCCTGCTCACATGGACAGCAGACAGGAGCTGCTGAGCTGTCGCTGTGATAGGTTTTGGAAACGAGACGCGTGTGAATCTATTGCACATCCAGGCTCGCTACACCGCTGGCTGCTGTGACTGCTGGAGTCTGGAGCTACCGCAACGGACAAATCAATTTTCACATTTCGTTGTGATTAATTCTGAATTAAAATGGGTGCCCAGGACTCAGTGGCAGCATGCTTGTCTAGCATACTTGAGGCGGTGGTTCCACCCCTAGAACCAGGAAAAACAAAAACCAGACACTCAGTTCACTTACTACGAAACAGAAAGATAAACTTTCAAGTGTGTTATGACATTCAAACACAGAGCGAGCGGTTGCCGTGAACTTTTTAACATGTTTGAAAATACACTGTACGTGTATTATAAAGTGTTTCAAATACTTAGTGCAACGTGTAGATTATTTAGTAAGACCTCATTAATACTGCCTCTGTGATGTAATGAAAACGCTGGATATGAGAGTAAGATGCAGTCTTTAAACACAGGGTGGACCCCTAGACGCTTCACTGCTGACATTCTTGAGGCCTTAAAACTAATTTTGGCTTATAGACCCTTTGTCCTTGTGGTTTCTCAGACCATATCACCTTCTTATTCCTGCTCCGGGTGGGGGCAGCTGTTCCAGGCAGGACAGAACCTGGGGAGCACTGGGTTGATATATGAACCATTCTGTACGGGATGTGGGAACCAGAGAGAAGAGGAGGAAGCCAGGGTTAGTAGCGGTCTGGCTGGGGCCACATGTGGCAGGCTGGGTGGAAACCACATCTCAGTGGTGCGAGGCCTTCCAGCCTGTGAACGTGTGTGTGGGGATGTGCCGAGAGCTCAGCCATTCTGTTGGATTTAGTAAACACAGCCGAGAGCATTCATTAATAATCTTCATCCTTGCGTCCTCAAACAGGAGTTTAATTGAAGCCCCTTTCCCCCATCCAAGCCAAAGACCAGCTGCCCAGCAATATTAGGTAATATTTAAGAACAAATTTGGCCCAGCATGTTCCTAGTGTGGCTCATGCCACGTGACTCTCACGGCTGTGTGTGGAACCCAGGCCCCCAGCAATGTCCACTTTCTCCTTTCTAGAGATGATGGTAGCAGCTGGACTATGTAAAGGTCACAAGCAACTGTCAGAACGAGGCTGGACCCTAATGAGGCTGTGCAAAGCTATTCCATTAAGCAGCAAAGTCACGCAGGGAAAGAACTGGTTCTTATTACGAGAGTTGGGAGCAAGGCTAGACTGGAAGGGGACAGAGCTAATGTGGCCAACCAATGCTTGCTCCTGCCAAGACTCCCTCCTACTGTCAGAAAAGAAAGGACCCGCAAACCTTAGAGATGAAATAATCCATTTTAAAAAAACAATCCAGATAACTGGCAGGAGATTGTATTCTATCCCCAATGAGCAGTTAACAGATGAAGGCCTTTGTTTATAGAACCTTCTGGAATCCGGGGGTAGGCGAAGAATTTATTCACCGGGGTCACATTCCAGCAGGTCCACTTAATGCTCAGGGTTATGGGTCCATGGACATTGCTTAGTTAGCAGTGATGGCTCGGAGGCCAAGTTCCTGCCTAGGGCTTTGAAGCAGAACTGAGCAGAGTGGGCGCACTAACTTGTTTCCCAGCCCAGTAGTCTGTAGAGGGCAAGGACTGTGGGAGATCTGACCAGCAGTACAGGACTGGCCCAGCAGTACTGGCTGGTCCTAGGTTGTCTGACTTTGAGATAAAAGAGGAGAAGTTAATTATTCTCCCCCAAGATGAGCCATGGAGGGTTATGAGCTCACGTGAGCAGGGGCCACCTCTGGGTTCTCAGTGCTTCCTGGTACTTTCTAGTTCTGCACATACAAGGGTCAAATCTGGACCCCCGGAAGCTTCACCTTGGCACCAGAGGCCCTGAGAAGAACAGAAAGGCAACAGAACCCTGCCTAGGGACGGGGCTCCCTCCTGTACCCTGACATGGCAAGAGCTGCACCTGAACACACCCCACCATGCATCAGTGAGCCAGCATCAGTGAACCCACCATGCATCAGTGAGCCAGCATCAGTGAACCCACCATGCATCAGTGAGCCAGCATCAGTGAACCCACCATGCATCAGTGAGCCAGCATCAGTGAACCCACCATGCATCAGTGAGCCAGCATCAGTGAACCCACCATGCTTCAGTGAACCGGCCTGTTCCCTGTTGATGGCAAGCTGGGGTCAGCAGGAGAGCCTAACCCAACCCCAGGCATGTGGAGAGCGTTTTAAAGGTGGGAATCCACAAGTATCTATTTTAAATTAGGGAGCGTGCAATGGTTTGAATGAAAATGCCCCCCCCCATAGACTCATAGGGAGTAGCACTATTAGGAGGTGTGGCCTTGTTGGAAGAAGTGTGTCACTGGGGTTGAGGTTTCACCTGCTCAAGCCAGGTCCAGTGTCACTCTCTCTTCCTGCTGCCTGCCCATCTCGATGTTGAACTCTAAGCCACCTCTCCAGCACCATGTCTGCCTGCATGGCGCCATGCTTCCCGCCATGATGACAATGGACTAAACCTCTGAACTCTCAGCCAGCCCCAATTCAGTATTTCCCTTTACCAATGTTGCCGTGGTCATGGCGTCTCTTCACAGCAATAGAAACTGGAACTAAGACAGAGCGCGTTTAGCCGTATGGTAAAGGTCTTACCTACACTATGCATGAGGCCCTGGGATTGATCGCCAGCAGCAGCAGCAGCACCAGAACTGGTTAGAATACAACAAGGACCCAGACCGAAGGCCACTCTCCACACAGGGAATCGTGCGCTGGTAACCTGACCTGAGCTCACTCCTTTTTCTGCTTACAGAGACAAGCTGGCTGTTTGCAGTCCAGAGCTGCCTTTTCTGCCATCCATGGTCTCTCAGTATTGTTTCATAAATATGTAACACTCATTTCCAGACCCATTCAAAGTTGCCTCTCCATTGCTGGGTTCGAAGCAGGCTTCATATTCAATATGTTTTCCTCTAGATGTGAGCAGAATTCATGCTACAAGAATTCCTTCTCACTTCTTCCCACGTCTCCCCCTTCCCCCACTGTTGCCTTTATCCAAGACAGCAGAGCTGTGTTTTCCCTGAGCACTAGCTTGTGAGCCGTTAAATATCTGCATCTATCCAGGGGGCCCCTCAGGCTGCTCTACCCATGACCGAGGAGCCAATCACCGCAGATTTCCCTTACATGGTGACTTGGGGCCCTCTGTCACCCTCATCTCCCTCAGTCCTTCTCCAGACTCAGGTTTGGCTCAGCCGGTGACCCCTTCCATCCAAGCACCACTTGGTCTGCCTTGTCCCTCAGGGACATTTTTAAAATGCCATTATTACATATTTGGACATCTTGGCATCTATTTCCTGGAACAACCCAGGACAAACCCCTACTTTCTACTCCCCTGAGGACTTCCTCTTAGCAATCTGTTTCATAGGGTCCTGCACCATTCCTGGCCCTCATGATTTCTGGATGCTTTGAATTATCCCCGTGTTCAATGTGCCACAATCCCTAGGCTGCCTGGATGGGAGGTGTCAAGGTCAAGAAACAGAGATGACCAACCAACCACAGGGTTTTATTCGGGACGAATTGCAAAGCTGGAACTGTCATCCAGGACAGACAGAGGCCAGGGAGGTCTCTTAGAAGTTCAGAGAACAAAGAGACATTGGAGTCTTATTAAACAAAGGAGTCCAGAGTGAAGGCTAGGAGCTGGTGGGTCCTGATGACTGGACAAGAGCTCAGTTATCCTATCAAGCTGGTCTAAAGGTCAGGCCTAGTATGTGTGGCTAAAAGAAAGGCAGTCTTCTTAAAGATAAAGCAGGCTCTTCGGTTGGACTGGCCACACAGGGCAGTTCCTGAACACCTCAGCCTGCATTTTCTATCCCCACAGCCCCTCCACTCCACTTCAGCCTGTGACTGAAGAGTTGTGTGCTCCAGCCACAGACCACTGCCTTTCCTCATGGCTGCTCCTGAGGCTGATGAGCAGGGATCCATTTGCTGACTGCCCTCTGTGTTTGGAAGACTAGGCATCGTGGCCAAGGTGCCAAGGAGAAGACAGGGAATGGAAGGAGACAGGACACAATGAAGAGGTCAGAATGCAGATGTCCCCAGCTCACTCAGTTGCTCATGGGCCCTGCACCTATGGCCCAGACTGGAACTAATGGCTCAGCCAGGAGCAGTCAAAACAGCAGCAATAACCACCATCACCACCCCCACCACCATCACCACCACCACCAACAACAACAACAGCAGCAGCAACAACACCCCATCACCACCACCACCAACAACAACAACAGCAGCAGCAACAACACCCCAACACCACCATCACCACCACCAACAACAACAACACCATCACCAACAACAACAACAACAACAACACCATAACCACCACCACCACCAACAACAACAACAACAGCAGCAGCAACAACACCCCAACACCACCACCAACAACAACAACACCATCACCACCACCACCAACAACAACAACAGCAGCAGCAACAACACCCCAACACCACCATCACCACCAACAACAACACCATCACCACCAACAACAACAACAGCAGCAACAACAACACCATCACCACCACCACCACCACCAACAACAACAACAACAACAGCAACAACAACACTCCCACAGACCCAAAGACAGTATGGTGGGCTGTGCTATGGGACAAAGCTGATCATGAATCAGACAGAGCAGATTACTCACATCCAAGTCACCCACTCTTTTCCTGAACCACTGTTGCATAGAGAGTTCAGTGTCTACCTAAGACTGGAGGACTCCCTCACTGCAGTGCCACCAAGGCGGTGGCAGTCTCCTGCAGGCATTCGCCTGTCCTTGCCGTCTACCATTTACCATGTAAAACATTTAGGAACATGAACAATTTAGTTCTCTAACTACATAACGGTTTGGCAATGAAACAAAGCCTCACGTCTGAGACCAGTTCTGTGGCACGTGCTAAAATGTGGTCCTGATCCCACAGCCGTGGGGACACAGAGGACAGTTCAGGACTGAGATAAAACAAGAGCAGAGGTCATGCTCAGAGCTGGGCCTCTGCAGTCCTGTAGGTCCCGCTGGCTCTGATGCCTGGTGATGCAAGGTGATGCCTGGGTGTCTCTGACCTCTCACACTTTGTCCTACCCAAGACCACCTGCCCCTCAGGTCCTGTGTGGTGTCCTTGAAGCCCTGTGGTGAAAGGCAGACTCATAGGTAAGGCTGGGGACTCGCTGCACAGTTCTGCTTTGTTCACTGAGGTGAGAGACCAGTGTGGTGTTAGTGTGAGGTGGGCCCAGGTCTTCAGAGCAGATCCTCTCAGCTCCATGGACTGTGGAGCCAAGTAGCTCAGACATAGACTCTGACCGTGTCAGAGGTGCTCAGTGTGGGGAAGTTAGGGATACACTCACGGGAATGGTAGCCTCACAAAGGTAGTCCTCCCCAGAGACACCACGTAGGTCTCAAGGAAGAACCTGGCCACAAGAATTAGGGGACCCTGTGGGAGTGTCTGAGACACACCAGAAGTTAGTATTTCAAGATGAGACAAACTCCCAAACCCAAAGGACACTCACTCCACAGGCTAACAGGAGGAAACAGTAACACTGTGCTGTTTAAATGAGTTTCCAGAAGATGTTTCCAACCATCAGGTCTGAATTCCTTCCGGGCTACATGCGTCTCCCAAGTGCACTGTTTTTCCTCCCTGCTGTGTCCTCAGGGCCACACACTAGACCCTGGAAAGTCTCTGTGGTTCTTATTGTCTGAAGCCTTGGTACGTGTCTTGGTGGGACAATCAGGGACCATGGACGGGGAGGTGGCCAGCAGCATAAGCAGCAAGTGTATAGAAAGGGGGGAACTTTTGCATGAAACTCAACCCCTCCATGGGCCTGTAGTTTGAGGACTAGAACAAAGTCACAGGATGACTTGAGGTACCACAGCCTGGCTCTTACCCTCTTCTAGTGCCCTGTGTGCATGTGCACATGTATTAGTATGAGAGGATGCGTCTGAGTGCATAAGTGTGTATATACACATGTATCTGTGTCTGTACACACTCCCAGACTGAAGGTCACTCCTAAAGATGACAACTCTTCAGCCTCAGCTGAACTAGGAATCGTACCAATCAAATTTTAGGGGGAGTCTAACCGCCTTTGTCTGCCTTGCTTTTGCAAATCCAGAACTAGTCTTTCCTTGACTGATCTGTGCCTGGTCAGAGACTTTGTGATGAGCGCCACCTTGTGGTACCTTTCATATTTCCCAGGAGCAGGAAGTAATGGTCTGAGGCTGGTAGTAAAACCCATTACCAAACTCCAGCTCTTCAGCCTCTCCTCTCCTGGCCTCTCACACTTGCATACTCATGTTAAACCCACCCTATTCTGCCATCCCCACCTTAGAGCCCAGGCCCATCCCAGAGCCACCCCAGTTCCCAAGCAAAGCTGTTATAAGAGTTTACAGACAACATCTCAAACTGTAAGCTGAAATAAACCTTTTTGTCGTGATAATGTTCTCGCCTCCAGTATTTTGTTCTAGCATCAGAAAGCAAACTAAAGCAGAAGAGAAAAGACCTGTGCATCTTGTTTAAAGTGCCTCTGGGAAATCCCAAAAGACTATACAAAAGGTAAAAGTAAGAGGGACTTTACAAAAGGTAAAAAGTAAGAGGATAGTGAGTCCCTATCCTCCTGGGCAATCCACGGAAAAGGATGCTTCAGTCAGTTTCATAGAACACTCCAGACCTATAACGGGAAGGTTTGGGGTTTGAGCTAGAAGCACTATCCAGCCTTCTGCTTGCAGGTGGAGAATGGCTTCATATCGCACCCACCTCCTATATCGCTCTGTCCTGCTGAGCTCCTATTGAAAACAACCAGCTGTGATCTTCCTACTTAAAGCTCTAAGTCACGGGCGTGGGGCAGCATGAAGTGGACCACAGGACAGGAGACAGGACAGAGATGCTTGGAGCGCTGCAGTTTGCTTCTCCTGTCTTATCTCTGCAAGTGTCCTTTACTCCTCTGTCCACAAACTCATGGTAACAGCTTTGCTAGGGAATTAAACCGGGTCCCACAATCCATGGAGCTACACTTTCTCCACAGGTGCCTCCATCCCTCCAACCTCCAGCGCCCTGGGAGCCCAGGTAAGTGTGGTTGCCACAATGACAGGTGGGTATTGCTAATTCTCAAACTCCAGAATTTTACCTTGAAAGTGTTAAGGCAACTTTTAAAATGTTTTCAAATTAAAAACAGAGAGGAAGCTAAGGACAGAGAGAATCTGATTCATCCCATGGCTGTGGGGAACCTGGAGTTGTATCTAGCCCCCTTCCCTGGCTCCTGCCCCCCACACACAGGACACAGTCCCTTCCTACTTTCTATTCTGGTTTGAGCAAGGTATGGTCTCACATAGTCCAGCCTGGCCTTGAACTCACTAAGTAGCCAAGGATGAACTCACTACGTAGCCCAGGATCTTTCTGCCTTTTTTTTTTTTCAAATGTCACACACACACAGCTTAAAAAGACACCCTTTTGAGGCAACATGGAGAAAACATCATATTTTCTTACCTTTTTGCCACAAACAGAGCAGAGCCTCTGCTCTCCTGTGCCTAGTGTGTATTTTGAGGGTCTGTCCAGGCCTCTGTCCATGTTCCCAATGCGTTTCTGGTCTTTTTCACCTCCATTTTCCCTATCAAACTGTGCGTGTTCCCATTCTTTTTCTGTTTCCTGTTTTTCTTCTTTTTGGTTGAAAAGTATCGTGGTTCTCTTTGTCAAAGTGGTGGAGGCTGGGGAGGCAGCTCTGTGGTTAAGAGCACTGGCTGCTCTTGTAAGGGACCCAGGTCCGATTTGCAAACGCCACATGGTGGGTCACAAGGGTAGGTCTGAAACTCCAGTTTCAGAGGATCTGATGTCCTCTCCTGGCCTTCATGGCCACTGCATATATGTAGTGTCCATACAGACATGCAGGTAAGATGCTCACACCCATAAAAAATAAAATGTTTTAAAAAATCAGGGGGCTGTAGTCGAATGGTCTTACATCCAGGACCTCAGCTCTATTTCCATGATGTACGTGTCTGTGTTTGGTTTGTGCCAGCCAGCGCTAGGGTGCCTTTTATCACTATGGCTCCATAGCATAGCTGAGCCCAGGAATAGCAGCACCCTCTTCGGTCTTCTTCGTGTTCAGGTGGCTTTGCTTATCTTGGTCTTTTGTGCTTCCGTATACATTTTGAGGTTTTTCTTTTTTTTCTATGTCTGTGAAGAAAAGACCTGGAGACTTGATTGGGATTGCACTGGATCTGTAGGCTACATTTGGCAGAATGGTCATGGCCAGCAAAGTCCTTTCCTCCCATCCATGTGCCTGGCAGGTCTTTCTTGTCTCCCTCGACTTCTCTCTCCAGTTCAGTGTAGACTCCTTTCCTTTCCCTGCCTAGATGTGTGCCCAGACACTATTTTATTTTGTGAATGGGATTATTTCTGCGTGTTTGTCACCAGTGCATAGGACACCTACAGATTTGTGTGTGTGTGTGTGTGTGTGTGTGTGTGTGTGTGTGTGTGTGTGTGTGTGTGTGTGTTTGTAACCTGCCACTTTGCTGGGAAGTCCTTCTCAGTTCTGTGCATTTCTGGGTGGAGTCTTTTGTGCTTAGATTCTTGTGGGCTCTCTCCTTGCTCTGCAGAGCTCCCTCTGCTGGACAATTTTGTGAAGTGTTCAAAAACATCTGGGGGCTAGGCTTCAGAAACATGCTGACAGTTTTCCTGCTCTGGGCTTTCCTGGACTTCCCCTAGCTGATTCCCTATGGCCCCTTTCTGGACAAGCGTTTGTTCCACCCTAGAATTTCTCCCTGACTTGTATGCCATGTGAAGGAAATTTTGTGCAGGATCCAGTGCCGGAGTCCACAGTTTGGCCAGGCCTGAGTGGCTATGCCAGAGCTCTACTCTAGCTCACACCTTCTAGAGAAGGACTCCTGAATGTCTCAGTTTCTCCCTTCTGAAGCCCAGTAGAGGATTCATGGAATCCCTCTGCCTTTATTCTCCCTCATTTCTTACAAACGCAAGCACGCACGCACGCGCACTCGCGCGCGCGCGCGCGCACACACACACACACACACACACACACACACACAGGACAGTCAATGTGGCATCTTCACCCACTCCACATTTCAGAATTATTGAAAGACAAATGAAGTCAGCTCTGTCTCTAACACAAATCAAGACCGTGTTTCACCAGTTTATCTTGAAATCTGTGAGAGTTACAGACTGTGAATATTTCTGGTTTTGTGAGTCTAACCTTATCAGGCTTCCCTTTCCTGATGCCTGGATTGGATGCCCTTATAGAAGTGCTGTGTAGTTTTCCCCTGGTATCTGCACACCTTCCCTTCTCCCACTAGCTGGTGTGTTGCTGTGTGTGCTGTGAGCTGTTTAACAGCCCAGTGTTGTTTCTTGGAGATCACTGCGTTATCATTTGAAATGCCATTTCCATTACATTCTGACTCTCACAGGGACTTGGGTCCATTCTGGACTCTTTAATCTGTTCATCGATTTCTCTAGTCAGGTACACACACACACACACACACACACACACACACACATATACACACATATACGTACACACATATACACACATACAGACACATGTATACACACACATACAGACACATGTATACACACACACATACAGACACATGTATACACACACACATACAGACACATGTATACACACACACACATACAGACACATGTATACACACACACACACACACACACACACACACACATACACACACTTCCATCTAGGCATGATGGCCCATTCCTGCAATCCCAGCACTCAAGAAACAGGAGGATTGCTGAGTTCGAGGCCGGTCTGGACTATATAGTAAATTCTAGGCCAGCCTGGGCTACCATGTAAGACGACCCCACCCCCATCCCCAATCTCAAAAGAAAAACAAACCAAACAAAAAATAAACCAAAAAAAGAAAGGAAGGAAGGAAGGAAGGGAGAAAGAAAGAAAGGAAGAAAGAAAGAATGAACTTGTCAAGCATCTACTATGAAACAGTAAGACACAGAGAGGTTTCACATAGCAGTTCACTATTCCTCACATATCCATCGTCCAGATTGAGACTTAGTTCACCTACTTGCTGGACCCATCCGTGTGACCTTCCCACAGTTCCACCAGCAGCAACACTGCTGACTTGGACCAAAGGACACAGAGACAGCGCACGATGTTGGGAGCCTTAAACTCACAAGATCATGCTGGCAATAAACAACTTGAAAGCACTTTGGGTGATTTGGGTACAGATAGTTCTACCTTTGTGAAGACAAGAAGGACCAGAATCTTAGAGGTCAGAGCCACGATGAATAGAAATCTATGGGCAGCCTTCATTCTTCTGGAAGCTACTAACTTTGCCCCCACTACAAATCAGAGAAGCAGTGAGCCGAGAACTGCTGTGCTTGCCACCTCCCTGTTTTGAAGAAGAGACCTTGTCTGTCTTGAAAGACGGCCAGCCCGGGAAGAGCCCAGTAGCTCCATTTACTCCCAGATCGAATCCTCCGCCTTGAACTGTAAGATACTTGAGACAGAAACTGAACTCCGATCACTAGGGAGTGACCTCCCCAACTCAGAGACTGAGGGACCCCCCCCCCCACGGGAGAAGTTTCCTAAGCTCCGCCCCCTGCCTTCTTGCCTGGGAACTCCATCTGCCCACTGACTTAGCCTTCCACCCAATGTGCACCTACATTTGGGCCATCTGAATTGGGGTGGACAGAGAGGGAGGCTGTGAGAGACAAAAGTCGAAAGCGGTGTCCCAAATTTCTACTTGAAAAGTAACTGTGAGGAATGAACTTTCCTAAGCTGGGGAAAAAGCAAAAAACAAACCAAAACAAACAACAACAACAACACCCCTAGACTAAGAAATCGGCCTACACTGAGTTGAAGTCGGCAGCGGTAGCAGAGCGCCCCCTGCTGGGCAGCCTAGGATCAGCCTGAGGTATCCAAGCTCGGTTTCTACTTGGCTGTTCCCTTCCCTCTCTGCTTTAGAGCAGAAAAACCTGTAAATGACTTCTGGAGAATTGTGCTCTTTCCAGAATAGTTAATATGATATAAGGCCTACGTCTCTTTATCAGAGGTTTAAAAGATTTGGCTTAAAGTCCTGTGTGAATAAGGATGTAGACATGTGACCTCGCAGCCCTCAGGGCAGCTTCCAGAGCATGTTAGCTTAAGTTCTACAGGTGAGATGAGGTCCGCTTGAGTGGTCACACCAAGATTCCCAGGCCTGAGCTCTCAAGTGCCTGGAAAGCATGTTCTCCTGACCATGTAATAAACTCGGGTTTTATTTATAAAATTCTGACTTTTGATTTTTGTTCTGGCTACCGTACAGTAGCTCCTTATTCCAGTTTGTTTCTAGGTGAGTATAGCTTATCCCTTTGGGAGAGTTTATAGATTGCATACTATTTGTGAGAAGCCGGGTTGGACGCTGAGGGGGGCAGAGAGTTGACCGGAGGCTCCCATTCCCCAGAAGGTGACTGGCAGCAGTAATGGAAGGCTTCCGTGAGACACTCGGAGCCAGATCACTTCAGTCTGCTGCCACAGATCTAACTGGATGGTCACTGTGACATAGTAAGACTCAGGCACAAAGTGTGCTGGGAGGCAGCTGGGGTGGAGCGAGAAGTTGGCAGGAGAGAAACAGGCACAGGAAGAGGGCTTTCACGGGGCACAAACCAATTTGACTATCTCTGGAAATGCTTTCAGAAGACTGAGACCATGATCTGGCATTCAGTGTGACGACTCAAGAAATCTGTGGACAAAAGTCTGGTGGTGACTTTCACTCTGGCATAGAGATGGTGGCAGGTTATACTGCAATACCAACCCTACTCTTTGATAGGTGTTAGCACCCGTTCTCTGTGGAGAAAAGCTCTGAATGGATTTCCTAGATACACAGAAAAGGAAGGTGGGACATGGGTTACTGTCTATATGCAGGTAAGGGCAGGCACAAGACAAGGCAAGGCCTGTGAGGGCAGTGAAAAAGAAAGGCAGGCTGATACAGGACAGACAGTAAAGAGAAAAGGAAGGAGGCAAGATGGAGGAAGAGAAGGGTGACCCAAGATCTGTGTGGCTTTAAATAGCCACAGGTAGCCATGAATATCATATAAGGGATGGATTATTACAGGACAATTTGTCCAATCTAAGTGGACAGCTTATATCAATATCAATTGCCTTTGAGTTCTTTGTTTGGGCGTTTTGTGGGTTGAGAATTTACTGATATAAATCTGACTGATACATTACAAGCCTCTGGAGTTTTGATTTTACCGGGTTAAGGGATTTGTGACAGCTAACCACAAGATAGGCAGTCGCTGCATGGGGCTAGCCATAGAGACAGCGAGACTGCTGGGGCCAGAGAGTAAATGGTGCTAGCGTGGGTTGGTGCATCTTTTTTTTATTATTTAACACAATAATGGGGTTCATTAGTTCTGTCAGCCATGGCTGGTATCTGAGGCAGAGGCAGGAACCAGTCTGAACTTACCTTCATTGGTCCCAAGACAACTGCATGTGCACAACACCGTCCTCTTCTAAAAACTAGGGGTGGAGGAAATGCAGAGGGAGAAGATTCCAGAGCGATAGATTTGCTGTCGGAGCCCTCATCTCTGAGAATGGATAGGTGCTCTGGGCGATTCTGTAGGCCTGGATGAATGAAGGCAGCATCTGCATAAAACCATGGGGGGCCAGGCAAGGCAAAGACGTTCGCAGGCAGACATGGATGTCCTGGAGGTTGGCACATGTCAAGCAGGGAGCACGGACTACTGGAGACACATCAGCCCAGGCTTCCTGTCCAGCCTGCAAGAAGATAGCAGTGACAGCAACATCCCTAGCCAGACATGAACCCAGGGTAGAAGAACACAGAGTCAAATCCTCTTCACTGGGACCAGAAAGGGTGGACTCTGCACATCCTTTTTTGTAGTGCCCTCTACATCAGAATTCCGATGGTGCTAAAAACTTATCATATCCTGCTTGCTAGTGCAGGCCAAAGGCTAACGAGCATGCATCCAGAGTGGGCAGCAAAAGAGAAGGCAAGGCTCTATTGTCAGGAACCAAATAAGAGGACATCTGGCCAGCAAGTCAGCAAGCATTTACCAAGTATCTGTTCATTAAGAGCTCACAGTAAACAAGTTTACAGAATTAAAATATACTAGAAATGAAAATCACAATGAATCCCCCATCTTCCCAAATTCTGTTAACGAGCAGCCTACAAGCATTTATATCACATACGTCGATAATTGAACATGATAACCTTGTCCTTGGAGACAGTCCTGTACCATCATCAGGATTGCCACTTTCATACAGACTGGCTATTCCTCTTATCCCAGCTAGATGCCTGTGATGGCTTGAATAGGTATGGCTCCCTTACACTCATGTGTTTGAATGTTTGACCCACAGAGAGAGGCACTATTAGGAGGTGTGACTTTGTTGGAGGAAGTGTGTCACTGTTGGAGTACTCAAGCTATGCCCAATGTGGCACACAGTCTCCTTCTGCTGCCTTCCGATCAAGATGTAGAACCTTCCTCAGCTTCTTCTCCAGCACCATGTCTGCCTGCATGCCACCATGTTTCCCATCGTGGCAGCAACACACTAAACCTCTGATACTAAGCCAGCCCCAATTACGTGTTTCCCTTTATAAGAGTTGCCATGGTCATGGTGTCTCTTCACGGCAATAAGACCTTAACTAAGGCAATACCATTTGTTTGTTTATGCATTTAATTCGTGCACATATTTATTTGTGGCTGATGGGTCTATCTAGAACCACTACTACAGTGTAGAATAAATGGCAGGCACTGAATTTACTGATGAAAGAGAAAATTGTTCAACCATTACTCCTGTGGCATCTACATGGGTTCTATATATGAACTTGAGGGTGAAGTCTTCTGTCTATAGTCCACTGGGTATTTAATTATGAAGAGAAGCTGGATTTTTCTCTATCATCTTCAATTATTTATTTCAACCAGTTTAGCAGTAATCTTTACTATTTCTGTACATACACATACACATGTGTGTATGTAATTTATTCTGCATCTGAAAAAGCAAATGCATATTTTATTCTGTTGATACTGTGTATTGCATGATTCATTTTTTGAGTGTTTGATTTATTTTACATAAATCTCAGTTGTGGTGCAGAGCTCTGCTGAATCCACTTTGCTTATATTTCTGCGCATGTTTGCATTTGGCATCTATACTCATAAAAAGTCTATTTGCAGCCTGCCTGTGCACTCTCTGCTGACACCCAGGAGGTCCTTGCCTTGTAGAATGACTCGGAAAGGCCCCTTCTCTTCTATTTCTTAGGAAAGTTCTGAAGGAAGGGATTTGACTTGTTTTCTAGATATTTGGTTGGAACAGGTCTTTGCTACTTTGTGGTTCTTCTCTTTCCTACCCTTTATCACCCATCCAGTTTCACCCCCTATTACTAGATAGGAGATAAAAAAGAATAGAGGAGAGAGAGAGAGAGAGAGAGAGAGAGAGAGAGAGAGAGAGAGAGAGAGAGAGAGAGAGAGATCCCCGAATCTAATTTCTTTCCTTTTGTTTCTTCTTTGAACATGACTACTAACAAACCACAACCAACCCCCATGAGCAACCAAGAACCGACACCACGTATTGGGTGCTAGCATTTACATACATTCTGAAAAGTTCCCAAAATTCTAAGTGTCACACAATTTCAGAAACCATCTGCAGCTGGCCAAACCACACCTCGGCTAGAGCATGAGGCTAATCACAGTCAGCTGCTGTGAGGCAGCCCCAAACCCCCACACCTGGCATTAAAATGAAAACACTTCCTTACAATACTTCTTTGTTTTTGTTTTTTTTTTTAAATCAAAATTCCAGAATTCTCACTACATTTGGTGAAATCAACTAGCAACACCCCCCACCCCACTGGACTTTCCTCACAAGCCCAAGCTTCTTACTGGCTCTCCAGAGTTTCTTCTAATTGTATTAGTTTGGAACTTTGTGTCTTTCTGACCTGGCTTGTGTCATTTGTTGATATTCAGTTTCTTAGCAGTTCCCTTAAACTCTTTGTTCAGTCGGGTCAGCTGCAAGGTCCTTCACCCATTTAGTTAGTTCTTTCTCTTTTTACAGTTCAATCCACCAATTTTGTTGCACCTCCAAAAGATAATCCTCGCCTTCCCTTGCTTTTCTCTACCATATTCAATTCTTGGTTTCAGCTACAGCCCTTCTTGTTGCAATTCTTATTGCCTGTGGTAGTTTGGGTGAGAACATCCTCCACAGGCTCATGCTCAGTCAGCGGGCGAGTGGAACTGTTTGGGAAGGATTAGGAGCTTTGACCTTGTTGGAGAAGGCATGTCACTGGGAATGGGTTTTGAGGTTTCAAAAGTTCAAGCTAGATCAAGTTTTTCTCTCTGCCTGCTGTCTATCTATAGGTCAGGATGTAAAGCTCTCAGCTACTGCTCCAGCTCCATAAAGTCAACTTCCCACCATGATAAGCGTGGATTAACCCTATAAAACTGTAAGCAAGCCCAATCAAATGCTTTCTTTTAAGAGTTGGCGTTGACATGGTGTCTCTTCACAGCAATAGAACAGTGACTAGGCCTTCCCCATCCTTTGTCAGTATCCAGTGGGCAGCTCTGCTTGATGCCTGCCCTCCTGGACCACTGGGACTCATTTTCATAGAAACTCAGTATTTCTGCTGGCACCTTTCTATCTCCCAGCTCCTACAGGAGGGTGTTTCTGTCAGGAACAAATGTCTCTGTGCCATTGGCAGGGACTTGGTACTACGGTGTCAGCCTTCAGTTATCTCAGTTTTCCTGCTGAATGACACGTTAAAGTGAGTTAGAGAGATGCTGGAAAGCCCGAAGAGCCTCCCTCTCTCTCCTTTGTCTAGTGAAAAAGAACCAGGGGAGGAAGGGAGCTTCCAAACTCTCATATTTACCCAAAAGGCTGCCTATTGGATTTAGAATCGCATCCAACCTTCCTGAGGAGATACCAAACCCCTTCTTTGAGAAGTGATGGGAGAGAAGACTCCTAACTCTTGATGCACACACACAGCTCATGGCTCACATGCCAGTCATTCCTGACACATTTTAGTGGAGTTCCTTCAATAAATGTTTCTTCTTGGCTCTATCCCTTTAAGATCCTTTCCTTGGACTGAGTCTCCTTAGAAATAGTTGTCATTCATAGTGATCATTTCACCAAGGATAGTCTCAGAGGTGCTTTCTGCTCCCCTCCCAGAAGGAGACCACCCCCTGAACAGTTCGGGTGGTCATGATGTCACACTCTGACTAGTTCTGGGGTGTGTGTCCTATAGTTGCCCAGCATATTGCGGACGTCCCCATAAATGGTTCTTTCCCATGTATTGTCCTCAAATTCCCACCTAAGTATCCCCCCCCCTGCTTCCTGTTGTCATGTTGGTTGACATGATGGAGTCATCTGTGGACAGAGGGGACAGAAGCCCCGTGGCAGACAGCCTTCCACTCACTGACTATTCCTTCTGGATTCCTTTGATATCACATCTGGCACGTGGCATCAGGAACAGCTAGGGCAACTCTGGTCCTGAAGCAAGTAGAAAGCTGATATGGTATGGGAGCCTGAGGAAGGAAGCCGTGAACTTACTGTGAACCGTGACAGGGCAGAGTGAGGAGTGTTCTTCCGGCAAGGTGGCTTTCTAGAAAGAATTCCATGCACTATGATAAGTGGGTGCAATTGAAAGCAAGGGCATGGAGGAAATGCCCTGGTGTGTCCACGTATCTCTGTGGGAAAGGGAAAGGCCTGGAAGGAATATTCTTGGCTCTTTCCCAGGACCAAAGATAATATTCATAAGGCGTAACACCAGGTATAGTCCCTCGATATGCTTGTATTGCATAAGTAGATAGATATTGCCTCATGTTTTGCTTGCTTCGATAATAAAATGAAAAATGTTTTGTTTGCATTACTCTTGAACTCAAAGGAACTATGTCCCCTGGGCACCTCATTCAGATCTTTGGCATTTTCTTCAGTCCTTGGACACTTAGCCTTGCTGTCCAGGGTGGGTTGACAGGATGGAACTTTCTAGAGCAGCAGTTCTTAACCTGTGGATTGTGATCAGTTTGGGGGGTCAAATGACCCTTTCACAGGGGTCACCTAAGATCATTGGAAATATCAGATATTTACATTATGATTCATAACAGTAGCAGTTATGAAGTTGCAATAAAAATAATTTCATGGTAGGGGGCACCATAACATGAGGATCTGTATTAAAGGGTCACAACATTAGAAAGGTTGAGAATCACTGTTCCAAAGGGAAGCCAAGTTCTTCAGGAGGCTTCTTCTCTCAGAGTCTTGTGCATTTTCGATCACTCCGGAATGGAGCAGAATGGAACAGATGTTTGAAATAGATCAAGTGGTAAAAAGTATAGAGCTCTGAATCAGTGATCCTGATAAGATTTCTAGCTTCCTAGTGATCACCCCTCCCTGTGAAAATAGCTGGAAGTAGAGATGGCTCTGTACAGGGAAAGACTTGGAGCCATGGATACAAAGTCCAGATGACCCCGTCCCCATCTCAAGAGCCCACACTTTTCTCACAGCCTCAACCAGACTGGGAGATCATCACCACGTACTGAACTTTTAAATCCTGGTCCTCGGCTTTATGTACATGATCTCTGAATGATGTAATCAGAGCCCATCTCTTCTTTGCAGCTGTAGAGAGAGCCCTGCTACTTTCTCTCTCCACATCCCTCTGGTTATGGCGGCCATGTGCTCCCTTAGCTGCTGCTGTGTGGTAGTGTGCCTTCCATCGCTATAATAAACAATTGAGGTAAGCAACTCACCAGGAGAGAAGGCATATTTGGGAGCACGGTCTTTGGCAGCTTCGCCGCGTTCGGCCTCTGGAAGCATATGCTCACGGTATCTTGTGGTGGAGCAGTGTAACTCCCCTCAAGGCCAGGAGTGAAACAGAGAAGGGGGAAGGGGCAGTTGTCTCACTATCCTCTTCAAAGAAATGCCCTCAGTGACTCCAAATCTCACCACCACTTCCCACCTCCTAAAGCTTCCAGCAGCCCCCAAGAGTGCCAAGCAAGGTGGGACCTAGACCAACACATGAACTCTCTGGGATTTTTAAAGATTAGAATAATAACTTAGTGGCAATTCCTTATGGAATTGGGAAATATTTTTACTGATTCTAAAATATTTCTATTCTATATTGAAATAATAATAATAATAGCAACTATTATTATTATTTGTATGTGTGTGTACGCGCACACACATGCATGCTTGGAGTTCGTAGGTGTTGGATTCCAGAGCTGGAGTTAGAGGCAGTTGCTTCGTGAGCTTCCTGAAGTGGGTGGTAGGAACTACACTCAGGTCCTTTGCAAGAGAACCATGTGCCTTTAACTGCTGAGACATCGCTCCAGCCCTTAATCTTTATATTGTAACCCGAACGTTAAACATAATTATTTCTAAACAGATATCTCCATTATACTAAAATCATCAGTGATGGCTGTTACTAACTTCGACTGTTTAATATGTTTATCTAAAATGTGGGCTTTAACAGTGATGTCCATTAAGGCAACAGAGCACACACCAGTTGAGAAAAATCTGTCATGAGAATGTCCACTGCCTTTCCATATACCATTCAGTGTGCCAGTGTTACAGGCAAATATGGGGTCTGGTGGGCACCCACAGAGATTTCTAGGTTCTTATGTCCCTAAACAAGGATCTAGACAGACATGTGGATAGGAACAGAAGAAGAAAGAGTTCAGTAAGGCAAAGATGGCTTCCGAGATGAAGTGGGAGCAGAGCTGGAGAAAGGTCAAAAGCTCAGAATGCCCGACTGCAGACTGGAACATTTATATAGTACATGCGTTCTGTTTGCCCAGACTCGGTTGTGTGTCAACCTTGGAGGGAAAGGGGTTTCTAGGCTCCTTGATTTTATATGCTAATTTTGACCTCACGTTCCCTCCATTCCTGAAGCACAAAACTTCCTGGGAACAAAATGGCACAGGATCCGCAGGTCTCCAAATCACACAAGGGAAGTGAGTCACAGCATAATTGAGTAAGCAGTGTGTTCACAGTTGAGGAGCGAGCAGCCCATGGAAGGTTTCACTCAATAGTCACAGGGCTACTAGGTTAGGCACAAGTAGGCATAGGACTAGCTGTCAAGGGAACTGAAGATAGGCCAGGATAAAGCACAATTGTACTCTGAACCTGCAACCTTGCAACCTCTTCCCAACCTGGGAAACTTTACCAGTCTGTCAATTAGTAAGGGGTAGCTTCTTTATGGGAACTTTTGTTCACATGAATTTGAGCAGAAAAACAAAAAGGTATGGTTTGGGCTTCAAAGAAAAGACATCGGACAGGGAAGAGTCAAGGAGCACTTGCTTATCAGGAGACCAGGAAAGGTCAGGCACACCAGTGGCTCAAGCTAGAGAGACTTCACTCACCTCTAGTGTGTATGTGTGTGTGTGCATGAGACATACACAGGTGGTAACATGGTGCTGGGGTCTACTGAGACTGAGGCAGGTAGAAAGAGAGAAGTGAGAGTTAGGCTTGGAGCTTTTCCAAAACTTCAAGGCCAGCCTGCGCAACTTAGTAAGACTTTGTCTTCAGTAAGTAAAAGGAGACCTGGAGGTACAGCTCAGTGTTAAAACTATGCACAAAGCCTGTGTTCCAATCTCCAGTTCTGCCCAAGAAGACAGCAAAGGGGCAGTTGTTGGTATCCGTACCATTGGTTGGTATCCGCTTCCCATGTCTGAGGAATGGTCAGGGTATGGGCTAGGTGTTTTTACCTCTCATGCCCGGAACTGAAATTCAGGCACCCAGATATGCAAAGTAGCAAGGAAACCTTATGCAAAAGCAAAGCCATACTACAGATTAGAAAGAAATACGTTGTCATGAGTGACAGTTGGCCACTTGAGCTAGCATACTAGAGTCCCAATTACTGTTCGGGGCTTTTATGGAGTTCAAGAAGGAGTCTGATTGCTAAGAGGCATTGCACTCTGTTATGATTGCAAGATTTTAGCTATGTTACCTCCCTTTTTCCATTGTATATATCTCTTCCCATAATGTATTTGATTTTAATCAAATGCATTCCCAAGCATGCACAATCAAGACGGTAAATAGGAGTTTCTCCTAGCAAATTCACTTAGAAGACATGATTTACCTTCCTGGGCAGTCACCTAAAACCAATTCAGGTTAGATCAGACCTCCTGCCCTCATACTGTACATAACTGAAGTATCAGTGAATAGAATCTGTTTGAAGGTCAGTAGAGAGAGGAGAAACTTATCCCATTACTTGGAGAGGATGTGCCTGCAAGCTCCACACAGGTTGTGGACAGGGGTCCTGGTTTTCTGACAGTTGCTAGGTGAATTTTCGGAAAAGGAGGTGTGTGTGTGTGTTAGTTGTTCGGAAAAGGAGGTGTGTGTGTGTGTGTGTGTGTGTGTGTGTGTGTGTGTGTGTGTGTGTGTGTGTGAATAGTAGGTGTAGGTGAGATCCTCAGGCTGCCAAGTGCATTGTTAGAAAAGGGATGTGTGTATAGCACAAGCCAAGAAGAGTTTCGGGTTTAGAGTTTCCTCTTTAACACCTTAGCTTAGAAGTACAGTTCAGCGTTCTCAAAACACGTGGAGGTCCAATGGTTTTACTTTTCTCCCACGGCGACTGTGGCTGTGAAAGATGCAGTCCCACTATCACTTCCTTCCTTGGGCGGAGAATCCAAGCCGCAGCCAAGCCCCTCCCAGTGACAGTGGCCTGTCTTAGAAAGCCGGTTCCTCCAAGTCTGGAGCAGGTCCTCCAGAGCACCGAGGTGGCGGGGCAGAGCGCTCGCTGCCCTGCTTCTCAGCCACGGCGTCGCTTAGGAAATGACGACACATTTGCGCATGCGTACGGAGAGCCAGCTTCTTACGTCATCGAGGGCGCGACGCCCCGAGGGCCAGCTTGTGCTTTGGTCAGGCGGGGTGGCGGCGGCGAGAGCGGCCGGGAAGATGCCAGTGGCGGTGATGGCGGACAACGCCTTCAGTTTCAGAAAGCTGTTGGATCAGTGCGAGAACCAGGAGCTTGAGGTAGTGCGGCAAAGTGCGGCGGTCGGGTGGGCGCCCGTTTCCAGGGTAACGGGCCAGGCCGCGGCCTGCTAGGAGCACAGTCCGGGTTCATCAAGCCCCAGTTTCTGGCTATAATCAGGAGACACTTCCATTTATAATGTTAAGATAAAAAGTTCACTAAATAAGCTGGGTGCAGTGTCACAGGAATCCCGTGGGCACACGTGAGGCGGAGGCAGGAGGATTGCTGGTAAATTCGATGCCTGCTTGGGCTACGAAAAATCAAAACAAAAAATAAAAGGGAGAGCAGGGGGCTCACCGACTGAAGGGGACAGCAGCAGCTTGTCGATGAGCATTTAGCAGACCGCAGACCATGTTGAACGAATAAAGATTGAGCAGAGACCTCCATAACTACCCGTTGGTAGTCTTCTGTTTTAATCTTACTTAACCTTTTAAAATAACGGGCAGAGAAATAGTGCATTAAGAACCTGTTGGAAGTATTTCTTACTTTTTTTTAAATTTGAGACTAATTAGTTCAATAACGGGGTGGTTCAGAAATCTTGTGCATGTAATGATGGTTTTATGAGGCTTGCCGTGCTGGTGTGGACTGGCCTGTTCCCAGCTGGACAGTTAGGTGCTGGAGGCGGCTGAGGGGCTGAGGAATTTCAGCAGGTGATGGCATTACATATTTGTGAATATGGAAAGAAACTGATAGCTCACTGGGGATCAATAACAGCTCACAACATCTAAGCTCAGATTTTCATCTGTGGTACTTCCCTCAGCATTTGTCTGCATCTGTAGTACTAGAAAACTTACTTTTTAAGTTTTAATTTTCTTTTTTCTGAACGTTTTTGGGAAATAAGGTGCCCACCCCCCCCCCCCTTTGTTTATGTAGGCTCCTGGAGGAATCGCCACGCCGCCAGTGTATGGTCAGCTTCTCGCTTTGTATTTGCTGCAGAACGACATGTAAGTAGTGCCTTTTGCACTGATAATGCAGTAACAGATAGGTTACCTTTACCATAATATGTTGTATCTGTTTCTTGTTCAGTCACATGAATAATTAAGCTAGATTTTTCTTTGTTGTTGTTGTGTGTGTTTTATATACCCCTAAAAAACATGGTAAGTTTTTTTGAGAATCTAGCATCACGAACCAATGGAACATAAAAACAATGGTGTTTATTTTTTAACTTATGTTTACTCAGAGACTGTGTGGTGGTCGTGCATGTCTTTAATTCCCCACACTTGGGAGCCCGAGGCAGGCTGCTCTCTGAGTTGGAGGTCGGTCTGGTCTGCAGATCCAGCTCTAGTACAGCCAGGACTACGTAGAGAAATCCTGCCTCAAAAAATCAAATAAGCAAAGCAAAGCAAATTTGTACTCAGTAGAAGCGAAGAAGCTGGAGCTGGCAGGGAACACTGGGAGAGCCAGGAAGGATTAGATATGTTTGAATTAGTCTTCCTGGGTGGGAAGCAGAAGCTTGAGAGGGCTAGAGAATAGAGGCCTGGTGTGGTTCCGAACAACCCGTTGTGATATTTTTTACAGAAACTAAGCTCAGTTTCTTCATTATACATACATGAGTTATTTCTGCTTTGTGATCATGTGTCCTATGATTGTTCCAACCCCTTTGCACTCAGTAGGAGAATGGCTCCAAAAATATAACACATATATTGAGAGGGACACTCAGAGCCTTTAAATGGACACATTTGTATCTAAGTCCGTGGTTTAAATCTGTTGCTGTAGTTTAGGATCTGAATTGTTAATTTTTAAAAATTCAGCAAAAAAAATGAAAAAAATTACCCTGAATAAAAGTTATTTCATGTCCTTTTTTCTGGAAAACCGCTTTTCCTCAACAAATTCATATAGAACTGAGTTGTGCCGTGGCCTCTTTTGGTAGGTGTTCTATTGTGCGTTTACATTAGGTCCTATCGTTCTGTATATTGACTGAGATGACTTGCTTAAACTGATCTTTGTGTACATTAGGAATAATGCAAGATATCTTTGGAAGAGGATACCACCTGCTATAAAGTCTGTAAGTACTCCTGCAGTGTCCCCTGTTGCTTTTAGAATACTAGCATTTACTTAAATGACAGCATCCAGTTCCTCTTTTCTTTCTCATGTATATCACTGAAGCCACTGTTGAGTGAATATTAAGGTTCCAGACCAGCAGGTTCTCTAACGGGGAGGTTCAAACCATCTGGTCTCTCTAATGGGGAGGTTCAGACCAGCAGGTCTCTAACGGGGAGGTTCAGAAATCTTGTTTATGTAATGATGGTTTTATGAGGCCTGCCGTGTGGACCGGTCTGTTCACACTGGCCAGTGAGGTCTAGGAGGTGGCTGAAGGGCTGAGGAATTTCAGCAGACTACTTAATTTGCTGTAATGATGTCTATTTGTAAACTGGCATTATTTACATGGATAGTCACTGTATTAAGATCACACTCACTCTGTTAGTTGGTTTTCTTACTTGGGATGGAGATGAAATGAAATGACCTGAGAAAGGTGTCTTGCCAGGTAGAATGAAGTAAGACTTACTTCACTTCCTTTCCCATTCTCTTTATAAGAATGAAACAGATGAGCTGTTATGAATGGGAACTCTGCAAGTAGGCTCTAATTGACAGGGCCTTGTTAATCAGCTTTCTGGTGGTAGTTTTGTCCCATGAAGAAGTGCTAGCATCTTAAATTTAAGCAGCAGTGCTTAGTTATGATAATTGATCCCCAGACTTCATTCTGAAATTTTTTTTTTTTACTTTCTCATGTTGTTGCAATAAAAACATTAATTATAGAAATTGTTGACATAACTGCTCACAGCATTTTAGAATCAGGCAGATCCAACCTTTGGACATTGCAAAATGATGTTATTTGCAGAGTTCATAGTCTAGAACTGGGCATGCAAGCTACCAAAAAGAAAAGGTTTCACATTTTATACCTGTTGTTGGCCCTGTGACCTGCGGGCTGGATACATCTATTAGAAAAGTAATTTCATCTCCTAAAATGAATAGAGTGTATTTTAATGATACAGCTAACAAATTCTGTCACTTCTGATAATTTTTGAAGATATGTTCGTTATTACAGAGCAGGTACCTTCAAAGACAACACTTTTTATTGCAGGCAAATTCTGAACTTGGGGGAATTTGGTCAGTAGGACAGCGAATCTGGCAAAGAGACTTCCCTGGGATCTATACGACCATCAACGCACACCAGTGGTCAGAGACTGTGCAGCCAATCATGGAAGCCCTTAGAGGTAGCATTTTCCTGCGGTTAAAAGCCATGTTGCACTAAGCTGTCCTTGGAACTCTACAGTGCTCTGCTGTGCTTTGCTGTGTCAGTGTGTACTGTCAAAGTAGACAGTTCTGATTTTGGGACTACCGTTCAGATTTGAGCTAGATCCATGCTAATTGTGATTCTTCATCTCATTGCTGGGAATGTATCGGGAGTAGAGGCTGTCACTGGATTCCAGGTTGCAGTTGTGTCATTGCAATATCTTATCCTCTTCATCATTGCTTTTGTGGTAGACGGGGTCTCGTGTGTGGTCCCTACTGTCCTTTCCTTCTTTGGTTACTGGTGGGTATCACACGTGTGGCCTTGTGAGAGTCTTCTTTGCTGCTAACATGAAACCAGGTAATAATCAAAAATCCATGGCAATGAACCAGGCAGTAATCAAAGGTAGCAGCTGGACTTTGGGCTTTGTCGGCCTCGGCCTTTGATAGCTGTTATGTCCCCTCTCTAGATCCTGTAAAAGGAACCATCACAGCGCCTAGAGGCTCAGTTGTGTTTTCACTTCCTCTGTGATGTTAGAGGCTGGCGTGGTGTGGCTCTGACACATGATAGCTCTGTCCTTGCTGCCTTCCTTTCTCACGTTCTCATGCTTAGGGTCTTTCTGGGTCACTCGTGTTCTTTTCATTGTTCAGGGGGATCCAATTCAGGTAGACAGCATTGGATCCTCTGGGGTGGACTCCCTGACGTTTTGAGCCCACCCAGCATGGGAGCTAGGAAATAGACTCCAGTCCTATAAGAGCAGAATGCACACACTCTTAGCAGCTGAGCCAAGTTTCTAGCCCCAACACACACATTCAGACAGTGAGCTCTCTTACGTTGTTCAGTTCTTCCTGTCCCTTCATTTCTTTCATCACCACCTGCCTTTACTGGGTATTCATTCAGTTGGTGGGCAGGTCCTCCTCAGCACGGTAAGGACATTGGTTTACCAGGAAGCAGAGGGTAAGGATTGCCTGGAGGCAGCTACACCAATCAGCTCTTTGCCTTAGTACCTGGATCAGCACTCAAAGAAACAGTATAAACAACAAAACAGAAAGAGCTGCTTTGAATCAAGAGCAGAATTTCTGGGTAGACTGGGTGGGGAGGAGGGAGTATGGAATGAGGTCATGCGAATGCCCTGGGACAGCTCGCAAGCTAATCTAGGAAACATCAGTGGGAGGAGTCACTGAAAGGTGGGATTGACAGGATTAGGTCAGCCCAAAAAGTAGTAAGTACAGTCTTAAAGATGCAAGCTGCCTTTTCCTGGTGCTGAACTGCAAGATCATTGGCAGGATTTGGATAGGAGCTCCCAACTCATCCAGCAAGTGTTCTTGTGTGAACTCTATTCTTTCTCGTACCGCCTTGTACCTGTGAGATTAAGAGTTGCTTCCAGCCCACAGACACCCGTCCTGTCTAGTGTAGCATGCTGGAGCTTGATCTCTGGAGCCGGGCTTTTAAGTTCTCATTCTGTACATTCACCTGCTGGTGTTGTAAGACAAAATTGAAGAGGTGACTTGTAAACACTGGTCATACCTGAGGTACTATTCTGTTCTATGCATGAAGAGATTTTCTTGAGACTGAAATGGTACTGATCCCTAAGTGGTACATACACCTTTTTCTCTCTAAATGCCAGCCTGGGAAAGGCAGTCTTAGAACAAATTGGAATTGTTCAGAGTTTCAAGTTTTGTTTCTCTGTGTATGATAAACTTGCTAGTTAAGAACAACCACAGCCTTGCCTCTTAAGGTTCCACAATGTCTCCAAACAGCACCACTAGCTGGGGACAAGAGTTGAGACACAAACCTGTGGGGGCAGAGTGCATTCAAATGATAGCACCTTCAGTTCTGTGCGCACCAGTCAGTTCTACCAGGAAATCAGACATCTTGGCTGAAGCGCCTGGTAGGAGAGCTCTTTATTACAGAAAGGGCTGGCAAAGCACTGAGGGAGCACTTGTTCAAGCAGCCAGTCTTCACACACAGCCTGAAGGATGGCATGAGGGCCTGTAGAACAGGACTGATTACGGAGCTGTGCAGGGATGGCAGCTAGAGCAAGGGTGTGGCTGCTGATTGTCACCAGAAAGCCTGCTTCTGCCTGTTAGACCTCTCCTGCCTCTCCACAACCTGCTGCTCTTCTTCCATTCATGGTTGGCCCCTCTGTATTCCCTACTCCAAAAATCTGACCAAAAATACCTGACCTAAGACAGTAAGTTTAGATGGTAGGAGATTTGGCGCGTACTCCATGCTGCATGTGTGTTCCTGCCATTGCTGCCTTGCTTCTTTCCCACTGAGTGTTTCATAGGGAAATCTCTGCACCTCTTGAGACATTCTAAATGTCCCTTGTCCTCGGTGGGGAATGAGGGAATGCAACATGGCATCCGTGTGTTGTTCATGTGTGTGACTGCAGAGGTAAGAGGGGTCTTGCCTTCCATCTTCACATGGAAACTCAGGTCTCCAGGCTTGGTAGCAGGTCCCTTTACCCACTGAGCCATTTTTAGGGCCATTGTCTGGAGTGTTTGAGGCCTGGGAGAAAGCCTATGGCTGAGGTCATGCCCCATTTTGGCTCCAGCAGTACTGTCAGTATGCCCATGTTCACAGGAATACAGCAAGGGCTGTTTCAGACCTTTAGACAGTGGGGCCCAGAGCTCAAGAGTGGAATAGGAGGAGTAGTCTGGGCTAAGGGACTGGACTATTCAGGAGCAAAAGGTTCCTGCAAGGACCTACATTGGTTAGTTAAGAGTGCAGAGGGAGTTTCAGTGTGGTAAGGGTTGATTTTACACGTCCAGCCCTCAGGAGTAATTTATAAAATCTGAGTATTTCTTAGCCAGGTTGGCAGCCTTCTGGAGAAGCCCTAGTATTACCAAAAGGGCACTAAATAGGAAGACTGGCTGTGTTGGATGGGGCAATTGTCTCTCTGGAATTTCCTTAATGTCAGTGTGAGTCTGGGCAATGCAGAAGACTGTTTGCAGGAAGAGTTCTTGTGCTGGGGCCTGGCAGCACTTCTCTAGAGAGCAGACCTTCAGGCTTGGGCTCAGGATCCTGACTTAATGCACACTTGTGAGTTAGAACAAGTGCTGGGGGTAAGGTTTGTCCATCTGCACCAACAGATGCTTTATCGGAGACCCTCCCGGGAGGGGCAGTGGTGTTCCTCCTCCTAGTGTTTGCAAGAGAAATGGAGCAAAGGAGATTTAAAAGGCTTGCACCTTAAATTCATGAACATTTGCTTTCCTATGACTGGGGTCTTGTGGGTGTTGTTTTCCGTCTCTGTAGCTTTTGTCCCTGTGCAGTCTGATGAGAGGAATGTGTGCGGTCACAGAGTGCAGGGTCCCTCATACCTTCTGGGCATGTGGTGTCTGCTTTGGTGGGTCGAGTCTTGCCTATAAATAGAAACTGGATGATAGAGCCGTGTCCTCCTCTCTTGGTCCCTTCCTCCTACAATAGATGCAACAAGGAGGCGTGCCTTTGCCCTGGTCTCGCAAGCATACACCTCCATAATCGCAGACGACTTTGCAGCCTTTGTCGGACTTCCTGTGGAAGAGGCTGTGAAAGGTACTTGGAGCTGGCTGGTTACATATAGGGGACAGAAATGATGTAAGCCATAGGTTCATTGTGGCTCTAGAACTCTAGAACAACAATGCTTTTGCAACTTGGGTGGTGGGTTTGTTGAGGAAGTGATATAAAGCACTTCTCACATAGCTTTCCGTGTAGCACCTACTCAAAGTCAGTCCCACGCCTGCTGAGAGAGACTCTTAACCCAGTGGAAGAACACTGGGTACACTTGGTCACACTGTTTACGGTGATTGACAGTCTGGATTCTCCAGCTAAAATGGGAGCCCATAAGTGTAGAGTATTGACTATTCTTCTTCAGTTTCCAGAGCTGGAGCAGTCTCAGGCTCACAGGACAGCAGGCGCTGGAGGTGGCAGTATGGGTGGCGGTGTATTATTTTGTGAGCAGTTGGCTTGGGGATGGGACATTAAACCCAGGGACTTGTGCACTAAGAGAGTCATCATAGAAATTTCTCATGTCTGTTTGGAGTTAGACTAACTAGCTACTACTCCAGAAGACCAAGCATCTGTCCGTAATTCTATTGGCCCCTGAGAGGCCTTTGGTATTTTGTAGAATATTTCAAAAATAAGTTGTCTGTAGTAACCTAGTAAATATCCCACACATGACATGGTGAGGGGGTGGGACTGGGTCATGCACTGCTTGTGCCCTTCTCCCATCTGTGTGAACTCTGCACTCTCAGGTGTGTTGGAACAAGGATGGCAGGCTGACTCCACCACAAGAATGGTTCTTCCCAGGAAGCCAGGTAAGTGGGACCTCAGACACTTGACACAGAAGCATTGAACAGTTGATATGAGAGCAGAGTGACATTGAAGGTCACCTACGAGAGACTCCTGTAACTGATTGGATTAGTTGCTTAGATCTTCTTTCAGGTCGGGCCCAGGCCCCTGCCCCTGCCCCTGCCCCTGCCCCTGCCCCTGCCCCTGCCCCTGCCCCTGCCCCTGCCCCTGCCCCTGCCCCTGCCCCCATTGTTTCCATCTGCATCCCTGCCCTTTCATCTCACCCTCAGGACATGCTCATTCCTGTTTGGGCTGCTTCCTCCTGGGTGCAGGACTGTCCTCCCCAGTCTTCAGAGTCAGGTGCCGTGCCCTCATCACCGTCCTCCTGCATCAACCCTACTTCCCTTCCCCTGCTCTGGGCACCTGCTATTTGTCAGATGTCAGTGCTTAGCCCCAGCCCCACAGTCATGGGCTATAAGGAAGACTGAACAGATAGTGTTTAAAGAGGGCAGATTCGTGTCTCCACTTGAGAATCAGTTGTTTGTTGTGGGTGTGAGCCATTAAGGTCTTGATGTGACTTCTCTTGGTTGTGTGTAACTGTCTTTCTTATTTTGTTTAGCCCCTGGAGCCCTGGATGTTTCCTTGAACAGGTTTATTCCCTTATCAGGTATGTGTTTTCACACCGGACATGTTTAAGTGTTGCATTGTTGGCTGACCTGTTTTCTGTAATGAGTAGTGATACGCATGGCTGTAAGAAAGCTGTAGGCTCCTGTAGCTCAGCCCAGCCACAGAGCCTTCCTGTCCTTAATTTGATGGCCTCTGGGGTTCTGGACTATATTCCCAGGGCCCCCACAGTCCAATCCAGCATTGGTGTGTAAATCCCTGAGGTTGTTTGTGCTGCTGTCACTTGTTGACAGTGCCGTGTTCTGGTTGGACCAGGCACATGAGATGTCTTCTTTACCCTAGTCCTCCAAGGGCTGTCCAGGCAGAGCTGGGGTCTGAAGAAACGCAGCACAGCAGACGTTTGAGTCTTTACGTAGCCCGCTGCAGCATCACCAGCTGTCCTGACATGTGTTCATGTCTGTCTGACACAACCAGCCTGCCAAAATGGAGAGTTCATGCCTGCTGTTCTGAACTGTCCAGGCCTCTGGCAGCCATTTTTGTTTAAGAAAGTTAGACCTCCCTCCACAGGCTGATGGCAAGGTGGATGTTCTGCCATACACCAGCTTATTTAAAGTGTGTATCCCTCTTTGTCCTGCAGAGCCTGCCCCAGTTCCGCCAATCCCCAACGAGCAGCAGCTTGCCAGGCTCACCGATTACGTGGCTTTCTTGGAAAACTGATCGATCACTCTGAGTTCAAGATTCACCTTCAATCCCTGTCACTGGCAAACAGACATGGAGTTTTATTCTGAGTTCGGAACAGGGTGAGCACCTCTGTGTCCTTTGGGTGTGATAAAATGCACATAGAAGATGAAACGCATTGTACAGTTTTCTCCTCAGACACTTTTGAATGTCCTTGGAGCAGTTTTCCTTTGTATTGATCACTTTGGTTGGAGCCATCAGTATTATACAGAGTTTCTGTCAAGGACCGGACTCCGAACACAAGCTGTCCTGCTTCAAGTAGCGAGAGGGCGCTCTGGCATACAACACACTCCTGCCTAGCACTGGCCTCTAGCTGAAGTGATGGGGATTTGGGGACTGCCCTGGGCGGTGCCCTACCCACATTGTCACTCGTGCTCTGGAGAATGTGCTCTTCTTCCCTTCCCAGAACAAGGAATCAGTGATGTAGAATCAGAAAGAGCCGATGGTGGCAGGTGTCTCCTGGGGAGGAGCTTGTCAATGCTATGTTTGTCTTCCCATTGTGCAAGCATCCATTGCATGAGACAGACAGTCTGCAATGAGAACGCAACTTAGGTGCAGATGGGAAACTCGAAGTTCTGATGCCTCCTTTCAGAGGAAGGGAGGAGCATGGAGTGCAGTGTGTGCTGAGGGAGCTCCTGAGCTGAGGGCCGGCCTGCAGCCCTCCTGCTGCGCATCCTCCTGCTGCGCATCCAGACCCCGTGTAGAAAAGCTCAGTGCATCTCTTTTTGTTCTCCTATGGCAGCAGCCCTTGAAGATTTGAGTTGGTTAATGTATCTTCAGGTTAAAACGGCCCTGGTTCATTTATTCTGCATTTGTTCAATAAATATTTAATTGAATTCGTAAACTGTTTCATCTAAAGCTGGTTCTAGAAATTTCATATCTTGGTCTTAACTGTGGGCACATTATAAGTTTGTTCTTGTCTCAAAAATACTTTAACTTCAAAAACTACTTTTCTTTTGGGAATTTTTTTTAAACATATTTTATTTATCTATTCATTTAATGTATGTGAGCACGCTGCAGCTGTCTTCAAACACACCAGAAGAGGGCATCGAATCCTCATTACAAATGGTTGTGAGCCACTATATGGTTGCTGGAATTTGAACTCAGAACTTCTGGAAGAGCAGACAGTGCTCTTAACTACTGAGCTATCTCTCCAGCCCTATTTGGGAATTTTATACATGCCTTTAATGTGTTTAGATCAAATTCATCCTCCTTTTCCTCTGACCCCTCCCTTAGAACTTAATTTAAAAGAAACTGTCTCACCTATGACTTTGTGATGAGTTACCTAATTCCTGTTTTGATTGATTTTTATTGGCTCTTCTGGAAGTACAATTTTTTAAAAATCATTTGGAAATACTTTTAAATTAGCATTTTATTTCATCCTGGGAAATCATGTTAAAATGTTTAACAGTTGAGGAAATGAAGCCTTCAGAAGTCAAAGTGTTGAGAATAAGGGCAGTAAAGCCAGCAGTATCACTGCCAGTACCCAGGCCTAAGTTGACTGGATGGCTCCTGTTTCTAATAGCTCATTGGAATGAACCCAGCTGTGTCCTGTCAGGGTTGGGGATTTTGTTTGTGAGTAACTGAAGCTAGGAATGGAGTGAGGTGATCTCGTGCTGAGCACGATTTTTGGCCAGAATACCACATGGATGGCCACCAGCCCAGTTACTGATGGAGCTGTTTCCCACTGGGGTCTTCTAAGCCAGACCTCTGCTGTTCATGTTTCTGGCACCATTACAATTCCACGCCCCCACAGAACTATTGAGCCCTGCATCCAGCATTCCACCATTTTCCCAGTCCAACACGAAAAACACCTCCACATTCTTCCCCTGAACACCTACCAAGGCCCTTAAAAGCCATGGTTAGGTCACAGCAATGACTCCACCTTCCTCAGTACCAAGTTTGGCTGTCATTTATTCTATTGGTCTGAAAAAATTTCCTGACCCAAAGCTTAGGGGAGAAATGGTCTATTTTAGCTCACAATTCCAAGTCGGAATTTGTTATTACAAGGAAGTTGAGGCAGGAATTTGAAGCAGCTAGTCAAGAAACCAATCAAGAGTGAGAGAATGAATTGATGGGAGGTTAATATTCAGCTGCCTTTCTCTACCCATACAGTCCCAGGCCCAAAGCTAGGGAATGGTGCTACCCATTTCCAGGCTGGGTCTTCCCACATCAAGTAAGACAATGAGAACAGTCCCCTACAAGTCAGCCTCTTCTCAACAATGGAGACTTCCCATGTGATTCTGTGTTAGCAACATTCACCACAGGAAGACTGGAGAATTTCCTACTGAAATAAAAGACAAATTGTAGAGATGGCACTGAGTATGTGAAACCTCAGCTCCCGGGTCGAAACACCTAAAGGCCACCTCGAGTGTCCCAAGCAGCTGAGCCAGTGCAATGTTTGAAAACTGCTGGCCCTAAGGCAGTGTGGTTACAAGAACCACAGTCAAGAGAAATTCACAAACATGACCCATTTGCTGGTCCTGGGCTGTCCCTCACTGGACAGCCTCGAAGTCTGGGACTGGGACTCCTTCAGGAGAATGGGGGACAGAATAGTAACTGGAAAAGGGATAACCTGCAAAGTGGTCCTATAGGACACCCCACAGTTAAAGCCTGTGCTAAACAGCCCATTTCCTCACTCCTGGCTGGGTGGGTGGGAGTGTGCCTCTCAGCTAGTGTAGAACTTAGGAAAACTGCAAGTGGGCATCAGTCAGCACAGCACCACATGAAGCACTGAAGGGAACAGTGGGGGACACACAAGCCAGAGCCTGCATGGACATACATCACATATGTGCAGGACCCATGGAGGCCGGAGGAGGGTGTCATGTCAGATCCCTTGGAACTGCAATTGCAGGTGCTTGTGAGCTGCCACATGGATACTCTTAACCATTGGTTCACCTCTCCAGTCCTAGACTTCATTGTTTAACTAAACACTTTTGATTCACTCTCCTTGGTTTATCAAGTGTGTTTACTCCTTTGTCATGGGGAATCGGTTCTTTTTTTTTTTTTTTTTTTTTTCCCCTTTTCTGTTTTTTGGAGCTGGGGACCAAACCCAGGGCCTTGCGCTTGCTAGGCAAGCGCTCTACCACTGAGCTAAATCCCCAACCCCCGGGGAATCGGTTCTTACCTCACACTCTTCCCCCTTCCTTTTTCCCTACGTTTCCTCTCTGCTTCTGCTTCCTGTTTTCTCTGCTTCCTGTTTTCTCTGCTTCCTGTTTCCTTCCTTTACTACTTCTACATTGCCCCATTTAACTTCATGCCGTAGTCCCTTATGTCTTGCCCATTTTCTGTTCTGTGGACTTCAGTTATGTATTGGCTGGTGTTTTATTTTAATTTTCAATTTTGAGTGTGTTTCTAGCTCTTATCAGTTTAGTGTCCATGTGGTGCCAAGTACTTGTCTCCCTTTTGTGGTTCTGGGTAGGTATCCCTTCAGAGTTGGCTGCTTATGAAGAAGATGCCCAAATAAGTCCAGAAGAGATAACCAAACACAACAGATCTGCAGGTCGCAACACAGAACCACACACACACATGCCGCACCATGAAAAAGACAAACATGATGCTTCTGAGAGATCATGACTTTTCCGTCAATGAGTCCAGTGACACTGAGTTGGTTGAAGAGCTGGGAAAAGAATTCAAATGGCAGCTTCTAAAATTAACTTCTTCAAAAGGGAAGGAGCAAGAGATGAGCCGGGAAAGAAAAGGAGTCAAGACAGAGATGAACCCAGCCACATGGAAGAGAAAGTCAGCATGGAAACAACTTGAAAGGCAGCAAACAGAAAAGAGGAAGCCTTAAAGAGCAGGGGGAAACGACCCCTGATGGACGTGATCAGGCAGAAGAAATACCACGGGTGGAAGACAGGACTGAGTTAATGCCACATTCAGACATCAAATAGAACATCCGAGAACCACGGTGCATGGCAAGCGACTAAACGACATTTTAATTATATTTTTGGTCATTGTATTTTTTTTAAGAATGGCAAAATCAGTTTTCACAATTGTCGATTGGATCTCTTTTTATTAATCTTTCCGCCAGAGTGGTATCTGAGGTGTTCTGAGTGTGGCTGGGGAGAGTTGTCCTCACTTTGTTGCTGTGCGACTGCTTTACTTAAATCCCATTTGTCAATTCTTGCCTATGCCTGTATCATTAATTCCTTGAACCCACAGTTTTGCCTGTTAGCTTCCTTTCCTCTGTCTACAAATTTTAATTTTTGACAGAAAATCAGCAGACCTCAGCAGGCTTGAGCAACAGGACAACCATGGCCCTCACTGACACCCGTAGGACATCCGCCCCAACAAGCAGAGCATTCTGTCAACAAGAAAGATGTGCACAGGGCTGTGAGGAAAGTTTCCAGTCACCAGGTTTAAAGTCACGTGTCATGACCACAACCGGGTCAAATTAGGAACCCAGCGGCAGGAAGTGTGAAGAATGACCCCCAGTTCAGTAAATTTAAAATGCGCTTCTAGATAACCCATCAGTTAGGGAACTAGGAAGGAATACTCAGCAAAGCCTGTGGGAGCAGAGCTCTGTCAGAGGGAACATGTTTTTGATGCCTAAATAAGGCACTTCAGCTTCCACCTCAGTAGTTTAGAAGCAGAGCAAGTCAAGGCTCACATAAACAGCTAATGAAAATGCAAGCGCAGAAGACAGAAACCACACCATGACAGATAAAAGAAAAGGCTTTTTCTTTAAAAGGAGCTGGGGCTCCTAGGAGAAATAGCTGAAGCCAGCTCTGGTGGTACAGAACAGCTCGGGACATTGTGAGCTTGTTGTGCCAGGAAGTGAGAGGGAGGTCAAAGAATAGGAGACAGGCCAAAGGGCCGGGGGCCAGCTTCATATCACAATAAATAACTATCGTACAAGCCATTAAGCTGCATTTCTGTCCCAATACATCAAGCAACAGGCACGCGAAAGACAGTTCCAGCTCAGATATGGAGGAAACTACAAATGGAGCATCTCCGCTTGGAAGTAGCTATGCTTAGCTGCTCAACATTCCTCAGAACCCCCGAACTGAGGCTTGGCCCCAGACGGTGCAGAGTCATGAACTCTAGCAGATGGAGACTTAGGGATGTCAGTAGGGCATCGAGGCCATGGCCTCAGCACTTGTGTAAGGTCTTGGGCCTCCTGAGACCACTCAAGTCATTCCAAGAGCCAGCTGTCTTTTCTATGCTTAGTATGTGTCTGGACACCCATATACCCCGATAGATACCTCTGCCATCCACGCCACATGTGGGGCCATGCACTTGGGAGTTCAGAAGCCAAGAGCTGAGCACATTGCTGACTTGAGTCAGATACCTCAAGCTCATCTCAAAGGAGAACGAAAGTAAGGATCAGCTGAGGAGATATATGCGTGGACGGACACGTGGGAACTGGGAGTTTCTCCAGGCCCAGACATCCGTCCTACGGGTATCCCTACCCGCAAGTATCTTGGTACTTGAGAGGCTGAGGGTGGCAGTACCATAGTCAGGTGACCTTTGAGGTTGGCACGTGGGCCTCCGAATGTGAAACGAAGAGAGAACACTGGTGCAGTGGCATTTGTGGCCCATGTAAACCATGTAAACAGGCAAGAGACAGACACAGAGTGCAGAACGTGTTGCAAAGTAACTGTCTTCCCCAGACTCCTCTGCGAGAGAGGAAGACAGATCAGAAGCACGTTCAGTTAGAATGAAGCTGAGAATCCAAGCAACTGGAAAGGCAAAGCTATGGCAGGTTCTTGGGAAATGGGTGAGATCTGGGTAGCCATCACAGATTAGACCTGCACTTGGTAACCATGGCCTGTGGGCTGTGCATTTCACAAATAACATGTTTTTTTTTTTTTTTCTGGAATATGGCCAAATCCATGTATTCATGTTCTGGTTGTGGCTGAATTGTCAATCACAGAGATCAAGACTTATGACAGAAAGCATTAACTGCTCTTCCAGAGGTCCTGAGTTCAATTCCCAGCAACCGCATGGTGGCTCACAATCATCTGTAATGGGATCTGATGCCCTCTTCTGGTGTGTCAGAAGACAGTTGCAGTGTGCTCACTTAAATAAAAATAAATAAAGCTTAAAAAAAGAGAGAGAGGGGTTGGGGATTTAGCTCAGTGGTAGAGCGCTGGCCTAGCAAGCGCAAGGCCCTGGGTTCGGTCCCCAGCTCCGAAAAAAGAAAAAAGAAAAAAAAAAGAGAGAGAGAGAAATTCCCCAATCCTGATATAGGTTGTCTTTATTGTTGTTTGTTTGTTTGTTTTTGTCAACATAATTTTGCATGTTTGGCTGATTTCGCTGTGACTACGATAAAGAATACACTTCCTTTGAGAAAATAAACATTTAAAGAAGCCTACGGGTGTTCTCTCTCCCTCTCTCTCTCTCCCTCTCTCTCTCTCTCTCCTCTCTCTCCCTCTCTCTCTCTCTCCCTCTCTCTCCCTCCCTCTCTCTCCCTCTCTCTCCCTCTCTCTCTCTCCCTCTCTCTCCCTCCCTCTCTCTCCCTCTCTCTCTCCCTCTCTCTCTCCCTCTCTCTCCCCCCTCTCTCTCCCCCTCCGCCCCCCCCTCTCTCTCTCTCTCGCCAAATATCAGTGATAAATACCTGTGATGTTTATATCAAAATCACCTTAAAACAGAGGAAAGACCTTGATATAAAACTCAAAGTTCTAAAATTTCTAAAGAAAACACAAGGCGAAGCAGTTCAAGATGTAGTCCCAGGAGCCTGAAGGTACACATGAGGAAGCCAGAGGTCAACCGGGATGCTATTCCTCAGGTCGCTGTCCATTTTGTTTTTATGACAGTCTCTTATTGGACTGGAGCAGGCCAAACAGCACGTCCCAGAGACCCACGTGCCTCCACTTCTCCAGCACTGACTTTACAAGTGCACACCACCATGCCGAACTTTTCACGTGGGCTCTGGAGACCAAATTTGAGTCTCCAGCTCAGTAGCCAATGGCTCAGGAAATCTGAATAGATAGGTGGGATTATATCAAATTACAACAAAGCAGGAGTATGGCCTTTCACAGAAGTCTTTCTGGTCAATGTAGTGGCAGCATTGTCTGTTGCAGACTGTCACTCTGCGGCAGGGGTCAGAAGGACACTACCTCAGGGAACATCTCAGTGAGACCCTTCCTTCCAAGTTGAAAAGCACCAACTAGAAAAAACACAGTCCATGAGGAGCTGGGTCCCCAACGACCAGATGGGGATGATGGTGAAGGCCAACAGGATGCTCTTCCCATAATCTCCAGGCTCTGTTAGCAGGAATTTTGCATTTCATCTCATACTTTAAAAAATCATCCCTTGCTCTCTAGTTGAACTACTTAGAACTGATAAGGGGACAGCTGTGAACTCAGCTCTGTCCCTTGAGAGCCCAGCCAGTTAGATAAGCTATTAACAAAATCGCCCAGCTTGATGTCTCCATAAATAATCTGTGACACATGTCATAAAAAGATGGGGTGGGGATGTCTTCAAATACTGAACTGACTTCCTGTGAAAGAATTCTGTTGATTCTTCACAACACAAAATCAAGAGAACTTAAAAGGCCAACTGAATCTTAATGCCAAGAAAAGCTTTCAAACTGTCTAGACCCATGCTTTCTAATGATGGAAAGCCAACAGCACCTATGATTTTTAACTTGTACAGAAGCCGTAGTAGGCTTTTGTTCTCGGCCCTTAGTAGTCACTTGACAGTGCATGTGAGTGGCCAGAGTGTCTGAGAGCTGGTGAGATACTGCTAGCCAGAGTCACTGAAAGTAAGCGTGATTTCCACTGGTGAATCACTGCCTATATTACAGCTTCGGTTCCTCTCTCTCCTCTCTCTTCCCTCTCCCCCCTCCCCTCTCCCCTCTCCCCTCTCCCCTCTCTCCTCTCTCCTCTCTCCTCTCTCCTCTCTCCTCTCTCCTCTCTCCTCTCTCCTCTCTCCTCTCTCTTCTCTCTCTTCTCCCCTCTCTCCCCTCTCTCCCCTCCCCCCTCTCTGTCTCTCTCTCTGTCTTCCTCCCCTCGTTCTGTAACAAAAGCAGAGAGGGCAGGCCCTGGAAGGACAGATTCAGTTGGTAGCGCTTACACAGTGCTTGGGGACCTGTGTTTGGGTCTCCAGGGCCCATGTGAAAGTTAGGCGTGAAGGTGAGCACTTGTAAACCCAGAACTGGGGAAGTGGAGGCAGGGGGATCTCTGGGGCTTGCTGGTTGGCCAGTTCCAGGTCAGTAAGAGACACTGTCTCAAAAATCAAGGTGGATAATGTCCTGAGGAATGACATCCCAGGTTGACCTCTGGCTTCCTCATGTAAACACACACACACACACACACACACACACACACACACACACACACACACACACACAGAGAGAGAGAGAGAGAGAGAGAGAGAGAGAGAGAGAGAGAGAGAGAGAGAGTATATACAGAGAGGGGAGAGAGAGAGACTGTTGTAGATGTTTTTTTTTTTTCTCTGAGTACAAAAACCTGTCATCTTCATCAGATCAGCCTGGCTTAAGACACCACCATGGTGGAGCTTCTGGCCTGTAGATGTTCCCTCACAGGAGGGGATGGGGAGCGCCAGTGAACCCCCAGCTGAGGTTCCAGCTGTAACACTCCATACCTCCCAGCCATCTGTGTGTGATTCTGCTCTAACTGCACATGGCCTCATGGTCTCAGGCAATGCTAGAGTGCAGACTGAAAAGTTCACTAGAAGTGAAAACATTTATACATCTGTAGGGAAGCCATCTATGCTGGGTGAACTCTCCAGTGTGGCGCTTGAGAATTACCCACATTCCTTTAAGCAGCACCCCCTCACCCACACTCTGTAAGTCAGTCCAATAAATTCATTGGTTCTCCAAGCTGGACGTCAGACTTTGGTTGAATTGTTCTTTGGTTTGCTATCAGGGTCTTAAAAAGAGAAGGTGGATGTTTGTTTACCTCTCTCCAGGGAAGGAATTCTTACTTGTGCACACACAAGCACCCACAAATGTACACACACATGCTTGAGAGCACACACACACACACACACACACACACACACACACACACACCACATACAAACAGAACTTGCCACACAAGACCTCCACTAGTAATGGTTAATCTTCATTAGCAACTTGACTAATTTAGAATCACCTAGTAGTGGGTGTGTCTGTGAGGATGTTCCCAGAGAGATTTAACTGAGGGTAGAAGACCCGTTCTAAGTGTGCACAGCTTAAATCCATGGACTGGGGTCCAAGAATGCATAAAAACTTTAAAAAAGAGGAAGTGAGCTGAGTATCAAACCAACATTTTCCCTCCCTTCCTGTGTTTGGGGACAACGGCATCCATTGTTATCCTGGCAGCTGCCAGGATAAACCGAGACTCAATTCGTGAGCCCAAGCAGACCCCTCTCTCTTTAGATTTGATTTTTCAGTAATTTCTATCACAGAAGTGAGAAAAATAGCCAATACAGAAATTCAATACCAGGAGTAGAGCCATTACTGTGATAAACCTGACCATGTGGTTTATAACCCTCTAGAACTAGCTCGTGGGAAGAATGTGGGAGAATTTGGAGCCTCAGTCTAGAAACACCCTAGGGTGCTGCAGTTGGTGCAATAGGGTAGTGGACCATTCTGACAGGAATGTGGAAGGCCACCCTGCCAAGACAGTAAAAGTGTGTTCATGAAGGGAAAACAGACTTCATCAGGAGCTGGGCTAGAGGCCACCTGTGCTACATTCCGTGATGAATGTCATTTCTTTCTGCTCAAAGTTTGAAAATGTGAGTGCGGTTGAATGCTAAATAAACTAATGGACGAAGTTGTTTGATTAAAGAAAAATTAGAGACAGCAAAACATCCAAGCTGCATCTCGATTGTCGCTCAAAACTCTCATTTAGCTTTATAGAAAACAGACAACAAAAACAACAAAGTGTACCTTGGTAAAGGAAGGAACGTGGGTGGATTTAAAGTCACAGACAAGCTCAGATGACGAGAAAGCAGCTGCAGCTCTTGGGGATGCATGCAACTGAAGAGATGCATGCAACTGAAGAGATGCTGCAACTGAAAAGATGCATGGGACCGAAGAGATGCCTGCAACTGAAGAGATGCTGCAACTGAAGAGATGCTGCAACTGAAGAGATGCTGCAACTGAAGAGATGCCTGCAACTGAAGACAACCCCCTTAGTCTTCATTAGAAGAGGACATTCAGGGGTTGGGGATTTAGCTCAGTGGTAGAGCGCTTGCCTAGCAAGCGCAAGGCCCTGGGTTCGGTCCTCAGCTCCAAAAAAAAGAAAAAAGAAAAAAAAAAAAAAAAGAAGAGGACATTCAACCCATCCAAGCCCCCAAGCGGTGAAAATGCAAATGCATTTGAGAGGAGAACCCTAACTGCCCTGCTGCTGAAGGGGTTCCCTGCTCGTAAACAACCACTGGGGAGGAGGCTCCCAGGTTAGGCTAGGGTAGGTGACAGGCAGACTGAGTCTTGAGCTAGCAGCAGAATTTAGCAGCAGCATCCACATGGCTCTGCAAGCACGCAGATGCAAGGGTTATATAGGCTTGTAGAGGCTTGCACCATGCTTCCAGAAAGCTGCTAGGTCAAGCAAGGTGTAGTAGGGCCAGATTCCCTGCAAAACAAACAAACAAAACCCTGGGGGTTATTGCGTAATGCTGTGAAGGTGGAGCCTAAGTTACTATGGAAACACTGGGATGCTGATGATGCCAGGATGAGACATCTACCAAGAAAAGCTGTCCAGAGTGGAGCCAGCCCAGGAGACGGTGCTGAGTTAGCTGTCTATGCTCACTGGTAATTAGACGATGCTAACACAAGTTCCCAGGGTCGTGCTCAGAGCTGCAGGGTTTGTTTGGCCTGCTGGGTTTCCATATCGATTTGATCTGAGGTTTTTTTTTTTTTTTTTTCCTTGTCATGGCCTCATTTCCCCCTTTTCAAATGGCAATGTTTATTCTGTATCATTGGGTCATGGAAGTAGGTGACTTTGGTTCTGGTTTTACAGATTGGAGTTATGTGAATGTCTTGAGTCTTAGAAGAGAAGTTAACTCCAGCTTTTTGAACTGCATTGAAACTTAAAAACTTGTGGACTGTGGGGGTTTCAGTGAAAATGGCCCCCGTAGGCCCATAGGAGTGGCACTATTAGATGTGGCCTTGTTGGACTAAGTGTTCCACTGGAGGACTCAAATGCTCAAGCCAGGTCCAGTGTCACTCTCTCCATTGCCTGCTGATCCAGATGTAGAACTCTCAGCTCCCTCTCCTGCACCACCTCTGCCTTGTGCCGCCATGCTTCCCGCCATGATGATAACAGACCAAACTTCTGAACTGTAAGCCAGCCCCAGTGAAGTGTTTTCCTTTATAAGAGTTGCCATGGTCATGGTGTCTCTTTACAGCAATGGAAACCCTAACGAAGACACAGACTTTTACATAGGTTGAATAAAAGCATGTTTGCATTACGAGCGAACCGTCAACCTTTGATGATGAGGGGCGGGATGTTATGATTTAAAACTGACGTGTTTACGTGTCTGATTGATAAGGGGTGGACTCTTGATAAATCCATCTCCATTATCAACTTGACCAAGATTTAGAATCACCAAGGAGACACATTCCTGAGTAGATCTGATAAGAGTGTTTCCAGCAAGATTTAACCAGACTGAGGAAGAGACTGGGGGAGGGGGCGCTAACATTTTCCTCTCTGTGGTCTCTGACCATGGATATAACATGACCAGGTGTCAGCCCTTCCTTGTCATGATGGTTCCTTTCAAGCCATGGGCCAAAATAAACCTTCCCCTATGTAAGCTGCTTTTTATCAGCTAACCCACAGCTGAAGGAAAAGTAATTCTTAGGCCTCACATTCCTCTGTGCTAACCACTTATGTAAGACTGCTGTCCATGAGTAATCCTTTCACGGATTGGGGTAGGGGAGATGCGGCAACCTTCATGGAGGCTAAGCATTGAAAGACAAGAAAATGAAGGAACCTAGTGACTCAGACAGAGCAGCTCACCAGCTGTGGTGAGTCGGCCTCTGTGGGTGCAATCCCTGTGTGCAATCCCTGTGTGTCCACTCATTTGGAAAACCTTGGCAGCACCAGAGTTTGAGGAGATTGTCAGCGCGCCACTGAATGCCTTAGGTAATTTGATCACCCTTTGTGACCAAAGTTCTAAGTTTTCTCTGAACTTATAGAACTTTAAAGGAGGCTTTCAAAACACCCTGAGAACTATGCTGGTTGGTCACTTTTATTAAATTATTAAATTCCTACAGATAAGCTAAGGGTAGTCTGGAAATTGACAGCCTCCTGGGTGAATTGAGGTTGTAAGAAACAAGCAGGTTCTGATTTTATTTCTGACATTTCTTCCAAAAATGAGTGGGTCTTGGTGAGGAGGCCGCGTGCACCCTCACTCCTGTTCCGGACCAGAGGACACACATCTCTTCTAGGTGGAGTTATAGAAAAAAAAACTTTCATTGGGGAGAAAAGAGGAACCAGACATTTTTCCACTTGTGAATCTCATGACAGAAACAATCGCCAGGGCCAGTCTGGAGTTAATTATTTTCTCCAAGTCATGTGCCTGAGCCCAAGTCTCCAAGAAGAGCAATTCAGGACACTGAGGGAAATGCCTGGTGAGAGCTAAGGTGATGAGGACCCATCCATGATGTTCCGTGTCCCCTATAGAAGTTGGTGGGAAATCTAGAGTAGGATTCCTGTGAGGTTGGGATCAAGGGAGATCAGGGAATCCAGTCCACTCTCAGTCTCACAGCTGCAGGCTGCCTCGTCATTTAACTTCAGTTAGACAGCCAGAGCCCCCACCCCTCCCCCACTCCCCCACTCCCGTTTCACAGATAAGCTCCCTGGGCTTCCGTTTGCCTATTTTCTGTCCACTTTTGGAATTACTTTCAGTTGTTGACAGGATATGGACTACACACTCGAGTGCTGTACCAGCTGTGGGGGCAGGGCTGCTGCTGACTGGGAAGCAAAGCATTTCTGCTCACCCACCTTTCCTCTTCCAAGTAAGAGATCTCCGTATGGCGCACGCAGCATTGTTGAAAGTACCTGGCGGACAGCAATATGCATGCAGGTAGTGGGGCCAGCAATGGATTGTCACCCCTCACTGTGGCCTGGCACTCTCAGGCCGCAGGTTCACCCTGAGCACCCCATCCTTTGACTGTCGGTTCATGGTCATTGCTGGGAAAGCCATAGTTTACTGAGGCAAAATAGAACACAAAATCTGGGGTGAATTTGGAGCCAGAACCCTGGTAACTAGAGAAAAGGAGATTTGAAATATCCAGCAATGTACTAACATTCCATTCTGGGACACACGTGTGACATGAACTTAGAAGAGAAAATCTGAATGTGTGTTACAATTTAAAATAATAAAATAAAATAAATAATAAAATAAAATAATAAAAAATAAAATAAATAAAATTTAAAAAAAAGCAAAGGATCGTAGCCATCTATGATTGGTGTGAAGAAACTCCGATGGGCATCAGTGACAAGTCCATCACTGCTTCAGCCTACCCTTCTCTTCAAGGTCATCAAGTTGGCCTTCACAGCAAAAGGATGTGTCTCATCCTTGATGGAAGCCCAGGATAGCCCCTGGTGACTGTCGAGAGAACATTGACTCTGAACTTTCTATAGACCTGTTTCTCAAGGTATGTCCTGATTCCAAGATCTATTGACTCAAAACCTGCGTTCACCAAGACCCAGCTGAGTCTTGAGCCCCATGAAGTCCAATAAGGGTTTGGCCAACTCTCTACTCTACATACATGTTTTTTGGGTATACTGTCCAGTTTCATGTCAATTTGACACATCAGAGAGGAAAAAGCCTCAGTTGAGAAAATGCCTCCATATTTTCTCCATCTGATAGGAGTTTTCTTAATTAGTGGTCAATGGGGGAGGACCCAGCCCACAGTGGGTGGTGCCATTACGGGGCTGTTGGTCTTGAGGCCTATAAGAAAGCAGCCTGAGCAAGCCAGTAAGTAGCACCCCTCTGTGGCCTCTACATCAGGGCCTGACTCCAGGTTCCAGTCCAGGCTTGAGTTCCTGTCCTAACTTCTTTCAATTATAAATATTGCTGAGGAACTGTAAACCAAATAAACCCTCCTCCCTAACTTGCTTTTTGGTCACGTGTTTCATCACAGCCATAGGAACCCAAAGTAAAACTTTTAGCGGGGAGGAGGCTGTGCCCCAGAGTGTAAAGCATGAGAAGGTGCCTTAGGACTGGGTGGTGTTTTATAAAACCGAGGATGTGTTTTGTAGAGCACAGTACGTGTGATGGGAGGGGGCACCACTCCCCCCTCCCAGGTATCAGTCTAGTATAGAGTAGAGTTTATTTGGGGGGCATGGGAAGGGGAGTTGAGATGGTAGAGGCAAAGAGAGGGGACAGAGAAGAACAGAGAGAGAAAAAGAGAAGAGGTCAGCCGGGAATCATGGAGACAGGAGGCAGAGGGGGGAGGAGAGAGAAGGAGAAAGGGGTGATAGAGAGCGAAGGTGGTCAGAGAGAGAAAAGGGAGAGAGAGAGAGAGAGAGAGAGAGAGAGAGAGAGAGAGAGAGAGAGAGAGGCCAAACAGTCCCTTTTATAGCAAGCCAGGCATAGAAGAAATGCCAACACGGGGTACTATATTTCTATTAAAATATGGAGAAAGCTGTCTCCCACAGGACCACTTAATGTTTTCAGTAAGGAGTCCCTTTTCCTTGCCATGAACGATCCCTCAGGTCTCTGTGTCTGGAGACTGTCTAGTGTATCCCATCTGCCTCGCAGGTGTTGTTTCTGCTCATCCTTTCTCTTCTGAAATATGCCATCTCTTCCTTTTATCCCCCATTCCCATGATGCCTTTGTGGCTTTCTTTGTCTAGAAGGCTCTTCTGAAAATACCTTCTGGATCATCGCTAGAGCAAGAGAGGGGGGATACATAAACAAACTCATGCTCCTGATGAAAGCTAACGATCTTCCCTGCGTGTCCTTAGGCCCGTGACTGGAAATATTGACTATCAATCATCCAGAAGACACCTCTAGTCAACTCTGTGAGGAAGCGTCCATAAAGGTCTGAGAGGGAAGACCTAACCTGGACATGGGCAGCATGGTCCTCTGTGGTGGGGCCTGTGACTGAATAACAAGAGGTGAGCTAAGCCCCTGCATTCACCTCACTGCCTCGATGTGAATGTGATGTGACTGGCCACCACCTATAGTGATCCTGCTGCTGTGCTTTCCCACGGTGATGAACCATGTCCCATCTTAAACTGTGAGCCAAACAGATCTTTCCTCCCTTAAATTCTCTCTACTGGCTGGAGGGGGTTGCTTGGTTACAGTCATGAGAAACGAGGCTTACACAGGTGGTAAAGGAAGTTTTGTGATTTTTTTTCAAAGAACCACCAGTATTTGGCCTTCATGTTTACCATAGCAGTTATGAAGAAGGAATAGCCCTCCATCTGAGGCTGGCCTGCTCCTCTGCCTGGACACAAAGGTTGATCCAGAAACGGCTGGGATCCCCACTCCTTGACAGGCCTGAGCCTGCTGGGCAGACCCTGCCCAAGCTGATGTCAACACACACATACACACAGAGACACTGGCATACACAGACACACAAACACACACACAGGTACTCACAGAGAGAGAGGGGGGGGGGGGAGAGAGAGAGAGAGAGAGAGAGAGAGAGAGAGAGAGAGAGAGAGAGAGAGAGAGAGAGCGCTTTTGGGGCTGCTTGGGCCAGGACAGGGAAGTAGGCTCAGGCAGGAACCTGACTTCAGGCTAGAACAAAGAAGCAGGCTTCAGGCAAGACTATGACTTTGGGTTAGGACCGGGAAGCAGGCTCAGGTGTCTTGGTCATCCCGATGAGCACTTAGAAACAGTGATCCCAGGACTTTGTTTATTGTCTTGCTTGTTCCTTAACCTAGAACTGACCTTGTTACTTGCATGTAATTAAAATGGTATAAAAGCAGAATAGGAACAAATATACCTGCCTCTGCCTCAGTACTGATACCACAGTGTCCTCTATTTGTCTCTTTCCTTTTAATCCTTGCTCCGCCACTGGAGAACCCGGTGACTGACTGAGCTTGGTCATGTGGTACCTCAACATCTGGCTCCAGTAAGGTGGATACAGTGAAGGACACCACGGGAAAGGAAGCGTGAATATGTGGCCACTTCATGTTTGTTTCTGACTGGTTTTATGTACAAATATGCTCTCCACGTCTTGTTATAGATTATTGGCTTATAAGTTATTGGGTATGATTAAAAAGTTTGTAACATTGGTAACAGAAAGTTGACTTAAAACTGGTAACTCAGAGCCGGAGTCATTCACAACGACATGTGGCTGGGCTAACCCAGGGAAACAGGTCTCTAAATCGAGTAATATTTTATGTAATTCTTATCCTAGAAACCAGACTTAAAAGATAGGTTTTAGGGAGTGTCGCGCGCCCAATGTCTCGCCAGCAAGAACACGTGCAGACACCAGGATCCTTCTGCAGCAAAGTGTTTATTACATCTTGAAGAGGAGAGAGCGAGCCCCAGAATGGCGCTGCTTATATACACCCTAATGTGGCGTGTCCACGCCTGATTGGTTGCTTACCCATGATCTCATAGGCACGCCCCGGAGTGGGCAAAGACCTGGCACGAAGGCACTCTTGCACATGCGCACACAGTTAACTTCCTGAAAGGAAGTCAGCTGGCGCGGCGAAGGCTGGCGCCATCTTGTAATGGCGGAGGCTATCCTGGCCTTCCACGTGGGGCGCAGTGGAAGCCAGCGCCATCTAGCGGTGGCGAATGTTATTGCGGCCCTCTACAAGGGAGATGTCTCCTTGTTGAGGTATTGGCGGTTGCACCATTGGAACTGGCAGCCTAACTTTGTAGCACGGGACTGATGCACTTGGTGTTGATTTTGGAGAGACTGGACTGTTTGGAGGTTGAGTTTTGCTTTCCAAGGTTGTAGTTGTGCTCTGTCGTTGCGAGGGAAATTATAGTGAAACTGCCAGTGTTGCATCGGCTGCAGTTTGCAGTTCGATCACAGGCTCAGGATTTTAACACACGTGTATTTGTAATTAAGAAAAACCATGCAGGTGATGATTGTTGCAGGGTTCTCAAAGGGTCGATGAGTCTGTGGAGCTTATGAGAGCATGACAGCCTGGCTTGCCTACCCCAGCTGCCACTCCAGGAAATGCATATAGAATTATTATGGATTTGGTTTTTATAGTGTTCCTTTGCATCCTGGTGTTTGTAAAAGGTTTGCATTTAGAGAGCTTGCTTGTAATTTTGGAGAGTTTATGAAGCGATATCATTGAAAAGTTTTGCCTCAAGGAATGACTAGTAGCCCTACACTGTGCTGAAAATTGGTTGCTGCTTCAATTCAAGAAGTTAGGACTTTGAATCTTCCAGGGTGTATTATTCATTATATGAATATTTTATTAGCTGATCCCTCTGAAGGAGTTTTACTGCAAGCCTTTGCTCTTATACAAAGAGCTTTAAAATTTTGGGGAGTGGTTGTTGCTCTGGAAAAGATGCAAAGGCAATATCCTTTTCAATATTTGGGCCATCGGTTATATCCTAAACAGATTGTGGCACAGAAAATTCAAATAAAGGATAATTTACTTACTTTAAATGATTTTCAAAAGTTGCTAGGAGATGTTAATTGGCTAAGACCTCATCTTAAGCTTACCACAGAACTTAAATCCCTGTTTGATATTCTTTGGGTTCTTTTTTTTTTTTTTTTTTTTTTTTTTTTGGAGCTGGGGACCGAACCCAGGGCCTTGCGCTTCCTAGGTAAGCGCTCTACCACTGAGCTAAATCCCCAGCCCCCCTGTTTGATATTCTTAAGGGGGGTGCAAATCCTAATTCCCCTCAACAATTAACTAACGAGGGACACATAGTTTTGCAGAAAGTAGAGGATGCTATTAGTCTACAACAGATACATTATGTAGATTATGATCAATTGTTGGCTGTTTGCATCCTTGCTACAACTCACGCTCCCACAGCAGTCCTTTGGCAAAAGGGACCATTACTGTGGATTCATCTTTCCTCATCTCCAAGTAAAGTTTTAACACCCTATAATGAAGCTGTTGCTGTGCGGATACAGAATTATAGGATAGAACCACGGAAGTATTTTGGGAAAGAACCTGATGAAACAGCCTTATTCCAAACAGCGATTAAATTGGTTATTGCAGAATACTGATATTTGGCCTATTTTTATGTGCAAGTTTTTAGGCAAAATTGATAATTATTATCCAAAAGACAAGTTGTTACAATTTTTCTTTATGCATGCTTTCCTATTTCCTGTAAATTTACCCAGGCAACCCATAGAAAATGCACTTACTGTATTTACAGACAGCTCATCCAATGGGAAAGCAACGTATGTGATTGGGTCAAATGCTCATTCTCTTGAGTTTCCCCCGGCTTCAGCACAGATTACTGAATTATGGGCTGTAGCCACTGTTTTTGAAATGTTGAAAGTCAAGCTTTCAATTTGTATTCTGATAGCCTATATGTGTGTGTGTGTGTGTGTGTGTGTGTGTGTGTGTGTGTATGTGTGTATATATATATATGTATATATACATATGTCATGGTTTACAATTGTTTGAAACTGTTCCTTTTTTAGATACTGCTAATTCTCAAATTTTAAAATTATTAGTATGAATACAGCTTAACGTACTGTTCCTTAACTTCACAGGGCAATGAAGAGCCCATACTGGACCCCTTCATGAGGGCAAAGCCACAGGGGGTTTGCGTACCAGGCAGATTACAGGTTCCTGTTGTAACAGGAACAAAATAGTAATAGCTTGAGACAACAATTTGGTATTTCTAGAAAATGTGCAAGTCAAATTGTAAAGACTTGTCCTGAATGTCCTCAGTTTCTACCTGTACCACATAATGGTGTCAATCCTCGAGGACTTGTACCTAATCAATTATGGCAAATGGATATTACTCCTATTTCCAACTTGGGAAAATGAAAATATTTATTTGTGACCTTCTCAGGCCTTCTAGTTGCAACTGCTTTAGCAGGAGAAGCAACTAAAAATGTAACCAGTCATCGCGTGTGTTGTTTCTCTATGCTTCGTGTTCCAAATCAGATTAAAACAGATAGCAGAACTGGCTATTGCGGTCAAGCATTTGGGATGTTTTGTAGACAATTTAATGGTACCCATGTTACTGGGATTCTTTATAATTCTCACGGGCCAGGTATTGTGGAACTTTTAAATCAATATCTTCATGAAATAAAAAAAGGGGGAGTTAAATCCCCACACACTACATAATTAAATCACGGTCTATTTATTTTACATTTTTAAAAATTTGAATGCCAAGGAACTCTCTGAGTGTCCATGGCACCCTGCCACTAGGCATACTGATGCCTAGGTGAAATGGAAGGACCCACTCACTTTGCCATATGGTCCTGGTCCTGATCAGGTATTCAATATGGGGGAGAGGGCATGTTTGTGTTCTTTCCTCAGGATGCTGCAGGGGTGTGCTAGCTGTCAGAGTGACTGGAGAGACACGCTGATGCTGGGACAAAGGACGATGCTGACCCGTGAGCTTGCACCCTGACAAGGGTGACGGAAAGCTGTATTGGACGTATGTTCCTGACCCATCTTTGCTTGCCTATATCCCGGGTGGTACACGCTGCCTTGCTTCAAGGTCTTAGACCTTGAGGGACAGAGAACATGGAGATTGTGGAAACCACCTTTAAAAACTTAAAAAGAGAAGTCATAATGACTCTTCTCTTTCCTTTATTCTGACCCAATCATGGACTGGTTTGGAAATCAATCCAATATTGGAACTAACGGTCTTCATTTAGAAAGGCTGGTTCTGGACATTTCCAGAGACACATTTGTAAGTTAGCTGCAGAAATCTGGGACAGGATCTGGACTCTGAACAAGTGTTAAGGCTCTTAATCTTTTATTAATTGGTCATGTTAAAATTACTTTTGATTCTTCCACAGTGTTTAATGTAAGATGTATTGATTATATACTTTCTAATGTGTTAAAGTATCTGGCGTGTCTGTTATGGTGGTTCATCAACCAGCTCTTGTCTTATTACCGGTGAGTATTACAGGACCTTGGTATTCTGAAAAAAAAAATAAAAAGCTCTCGAGTACTGGAAGAAGTGAGTCAGACTTTAAGCAGAAGCAAGAGGGTAGTAGGCTTGGTTATTGCTGGTGCAGCAGCTTTAATTACATTAATAGTTAGCACCATTGCTTCTGCCATTGCTTTGACACAGGAAATTAAGACAGCTACTTTTGTTAATCATTTAGCAAAAAATATTACTAATGCTCTGAGCACTCAAGAGGATCTAGATAGGTGTTTTGATGATCTTTAGGATGCTATTTAAGTTATTGGAGAGGGGGTTCAGAGTTTAAGAGTAAGAAGCCATCTCGAGTGTCATGCTTAATAATGATGGATTTGCCTTACTTCTAAAATTTACAACGATAGTATAATTGGGAAATAGTTTAAAGACACTTGCAGGGTGTTTAGCATAATTATAACACCTGGGTGTTTTAAGTTTGCATAGCGAGATTATGAATTCAAAGAATGCTGCTCTGCTGAGCTTTGATGCTGCAGATATTATTGATAAAATTAGTCATGGCTTAAAGCCAGTATTTCCATCTTGGTCAAGCTTCAAGAAAGGCATAGACAGCTTGGTCATGCTAGCCCTTCTTGTCCTAGGAATACTTTTATTCCTGCCCATCATGATAAAGTTTGCCTTTAACAGCATCGATATGTCGGCAGCCAAAGTACATGGCTTGAATTTAAAAATGGACCCCCAGACAGAGGCATTAGTTTAACAGGCTGGCAGTCAGAGATGGATAGGATTCTGCACAGAGCCTTACCAACTAAAGACAGAAGTCTATTGCTTTGTGTAACGCATACTCCACAATGGGAAGGAAGGCATTCTTGTCAGAACAACCTAAGACAGACACCGTCTTGTTTATGAAATAAAATGGGGGAGATGTAGAGCGCTTTGGGGGCTGCTCGGCAGGAATTTGACATTGAGCCAGGACAGGGAAGTAGGCTCAGGCAGGAACCTGACTTCAGGCTAGAACAAAGAAGCAGGCTTCAGGCAAGAGTATGACTTTGGGTTAGGACCGGGAAGCAGGGTGTCTTGGTCATCCTGGTAAGCCCTTAGAAACAGTGATCCCAGGACTTTGTTTATTGTCTTGCATGTTCCTTAACATAGAACTGACCTTGTTACTTGCATGTAGTTAAAATGGTATAAAGGCAGAATAGGAAAAATAAACCTGTCTTCAGCCTCAGAACTGGCTGGGGGTCACGCCACAGTGTTGTCTAATTGTCTGTTTTTAATCCTCACTCTGCCACTGGAGAACTAGTTGACTAACTGAGCTGACTTGATTACACACACACACACACACACACACACACACACACACACACAGACACACACCACCATCACTAGCAACCTCCCTCTTACCTTAACATTTGTCTTGTTAGGTGTCAAGTTGCCTTTTAAAATGCCTTCTGTAAGGCAGGGTTGGGGAGACACCCCATGCAAGCATGAGTCCCAGGAGAGAGGTAAAAAGCTAGGCCTGGGGGGCCACCTAATAATTCCTCAGACAGAAAACAGAGACAGGAGGATGCTGGCAACTCATATAGCCAATCAGTGAGATCCAGGGCCAATGAGAGAGCCTATCTCAAAGAGTAGGGTAGAAAGTGATAGCAGAGAACATCCAGTGTCAACCTGTGGTCTTCACACGTGGATTGGCATGGGGAGTTACACACGCACACACACATACACACACATATACACATACATACATACACATACACACATGCACACACATATACACATACATACATACACATACACACATGCACACACATACACGCACACACACATACACACACATATATACACACATACATACACATACACACACGCACACATACACACGCACACATACATACACATGCACACACATACACACTCACATACACACATGCATGCACACACATACACACACATACATACACATGCACACACATACACACTCACATACACACATACACACACATGCACACACACAGATGCATGCACACACACACATACACACTCACATACACATATACACACACATGCATGCACACACACATACACACATGCACACACACAGATGCACATACACACACAGATACACACACATATGTACATACACACATAGATACACACACATACACATACATACACACACACGCACACACACATCATATCTTCATTCCATGAGAACTAAGCAGAGAAAGTACTGTCTATGTAGCTTCTTGTTCTGGACCTGTCATTGCATGGATAAAGGCCCTCCCTTTGTCTCAGGGCAGAGTCTTTGTCCCCTGAAATCTCTTGTTCCCAGTATGCTGTGAGTGCCTCACACAAGCCATCTACTTGGTCTGCTCAACAGTGCTCATGCATGAGGTTCCAGTAAGGGATCTTCTTTAAAGGGGGGTGACACCCACCTTCTGGAATCTGTCAGTAGCAATGGCTCCAAGCTTGGAGACTCACCCTTGTCCACTATCAGGTATTCCACGCCTCTGCTGGGGACCTAAAGGACCAGCCAGACCCAAATGCCTAGGATCCCCTGATCTGCAGAGGGCACCAGAGGTCCATAGGTGGGGCACAAGCTGCCCCATTGGGTATCCCTGGCCCTGCCCTCCCTCTTCACTGCCTGTCAAGAATTCCTCTGTTTTTGCTTTTGGCGGCTCCCTGCTAACTTCCTGTCTTCTGCTGCCCAAGAAAGCACCTGAAACAAGGCCAGCCTGTTGAAGGTTGAACAAACAAGGAGCCTGTGACTCAAGGCAGGGTGAGGTGGCCTCAACATGGGGCAGATCTGAGCCAAACCACAGGGCACCTCCTTCTGGAGACCTGAGTCATGGGGGGTGGCTGGAGGGTGGCACTTCTAACAGATGGGGAACTGCATGCAGACAGATATGAGTCCTCTGTGGTCTTTGTAAGGGCAAGGCAGATGTCTAACTGTGAGAGAGTGCATATGTGTGTGTGCATGCGTGCATGTGTGCATGTGTGTATGAATGGATGGGGAGAGTCTGTGCTTATGTGTTCATGGGACCACATGTGTATGTGACTCCGTACATGTGTACATGTAAGGCAGCCTGTGTTAGGTGTACTTGTATGAAGACACTCATGAATCCCTGTTTCCCTCACCCTGTATTACCCTCTCTCAAGTGCTTTCTCTGAGAGAGAAACAGGCCCTTTCCATTGACACCTGATGGCGTCACTTCTGCAGCCCTGGTTAGCATGCTGGCCTGGTTCCACAGACCACCTTGGTTGCCTCCTCCACCCACCTGGCCCTCCTGGGCCTGGCCCTAAGGTTCCACAGAGTCTTCTTCTGTGGGCCCCACCTACTGGTTTACTTGGGCTGTCCTCTGTTACCTCAGGAGATGTTTACAAGAGTCTCAAGTTCTGCTCTCAGCTGGGCAGAGGGCTCAGCACCGCCCAGCTCTTGAGGACAAATAGAACAGAGGCAGCAATGAGGGAACTGGCCTCTCCTTGTTGACATTCTTGTCCGCTGTGGTGAGGTGGGGACGCAGCATGTGTTAAGGGAGGTACAGAAAGCCTGACAGCCCAAGACAGAGCATGGGTGAGCTGGAAGCCTAGCTGTATCTGTGCCGGGGTGCAGTGTACCCTCCTCCTCCCCCTCCTCTCCCTCTCCACTCTTTCCCCTCTTCTCTCCCCTCTCTACTCTTTCCCCTTCCTCCTTTCTCTCTCTCTTACCCGTCATTCTGTCCTCCTTCCTCCTTCTCAAGAGCCATGCTCCAAGTTCCACACTTTCATATCTGACCCCCGACCCCAGAGGTCAGAAAGTTGACCTCTTCTAGCTGGAACCAGATTACCTCTGTTTGATTCTAGTACCTTTGATCTCCTCAATACTAAGTGGCCTCACAGTTTTTTTAAGGAGATTAAGACAAAAAATTACTTCATTTTGGGTGACTTTCACAGGAAGCCCTGCCTTCAGTTCTGGGTGGGGTTTGCAGGTGATCTGAAGGCCTTGGGCAAAGGAAGCAGGCACACAAGGCATCCTGTCAGGTCCTCACCTTCCTGTGCAGCTCCTGAAGAAAGCACCCTGGATACTGGGTGAGTGTGTCATGGGTGTTCCCGCAGAGCTGAGCATCTGTCCTCAGCCTTCCTTCTACTGAAAGAGCAGCCCTCCTTACCAGGGTGACTTTGCCCTCCGAGGAACAGCCAGCAATATTTGGGGACATTGAGGCTGCCCCAGTTACTGGTGCAGGGAGCTCCTGTTATCAAGCAGGCAGAGAGGAGGCCAATCATGCAAATGAAAAACCTATACTGTATGGGATCAGTCCGCCACAGAGAAATGGCCAGCCCAGAACATCCACAGAGCAAGGCCTGTCTATCTGTGATCCAGTAGCTCTAAGAGACTAAGAAAAATGGCAGCCTCATTTTGGAGGATCCCTTACAGTGACCCCTGGGGGTAGCAGGGGCATCCAACTCAAGGAGCCGGAAGTGGCCCCTCTCCTATGATGGGGAGTAGTGAGGCTGAGAAGGAACAGGATTTCAGCTCAGCCACAGGAGAGAGTGGCACCTTCTGCTTCCTGGTGACTGTCACTCAGACAATTCTTCTCACAGAACCATTCTCAACCCACAAGTCCTAGATGTAAATAAACATCAGGGAGAGCCCACGCTTAAGACTCAGAATCCTTGAGCCAATGCTTCTTGGTCAGCCAATGGCTTTTCAAAGATGGTGGAACCAGTTTGTGCTCCTGGGAGGAAGGGTCTGGGAGCTGTCCTCAGTCTAGGTCCTCAGCAATGCTTGACACCGTCTGTCTTGCTTTGTAATGCTAGTCAACCTGATGACACAGAGTTTGCCTGGCCCCAGTGATCAAGGACACTGAGAGGCTTTGCAAATGGCTACTGGTCACCGTGCCGTCTCTCTTGTGGGATGTTTTGGGTTGTTTTTTCCCATTTTGTTATTACTGAATTGTGGGAACCTTACCTGTGCTCTAGAGCAGTGGTTCTCAACCTTCCTAATGCTGAGACCCCGCATTACAGCTCCTCATGCTGTGGTGACCTCCACACCATATAGTTACGTTTGTTACTACAAAAGTAATTAGTTTCATAACTAGTTTTGCTACTGTTGTGAATTGTAATGTAAATATCATATATACATGCTATGTGCTCCCTGTGGGGGTCACTACCCACAGGTTGAGAAACACTGTTCTAGCATTTTCCTCTGAGATCAGAAGGGCAAGTACCATCCCTGCCCTATGAGTGGCTGCCCTGTGACTGGCTTTTGCTTCCTCCCAGAGCCATTCACCTTAATGCTTTAGTATCTCTCCCTAGGAGTTCTGGTTTGTTTCCAGTGATTCACAGATTCATTGACTCTGCCCCCTTTTTCCTTAGATTCTTTCTTTTCTAAAACCCAAATAATTTACATTTTATTCTACTCTTTTATGTGTATGGTTGCTTTGCGTTCAACTTGCAGGGAGTGCTGGATCCCCTGTAACCAGAGTTACAGATGCTTGTGAGCTGCCATGGGAGTGCTGGGAATTGAACCTGGGTCCTCTGGAAGAGCAGCCAGTGTTCTCAACTGCTGAGCCATCTCTCTGGCTCTAGATTATTTTATTTTGCAATCTTTTCCATTCCAGAAAAGGATATGATGTGGACTCTCACTTCCAACTACATTTTCTTGCACTTGGCCTTCACAGAAAACCAACCTGTGATGGAGTTTAAACTAGAAAATCAGTTAGCTTCACATTCTCTTTTACAATTCACTCATCTTTTGCCTGATTTCCTCCCTTCCTTACCACCTAACAGCACCCTTTTTTGGCCACCATTCTACAAGTTGCACTACGCTCTCACTTGTGTACGCCCACATACGTACATGTCCACATTATAGGCTAGGATCCACATACGAGGGGGAACAGAAGGGTCTTTTCCTTTCTGAGTTTAGATAACCCTGTCTAATGCTGTATGATCGAATGTTGTATTCCTACAACTGTTGAGATTCCGTTGTTCTTTTCAGCTAAATGGCATCGTCTTTTACATGCGTACCCTGCTTTTGTATTATCTGTTCACCTCCTGAGGGACATCTGAGACTCCTGCTGTGCTGAGCAGAGCCCCGTGGCTTCAGAATGGCCAGTCGAATGTACAGAATATAGAGATATACAGAATTGGGGTTTGGGCGGGTGTTTGAGTGGCTGCCTTAATCTAGCTGTGTGATGCTTTCGTGTGAGTGTTCAGTGCAACAGAGTGATTTTGCAAACACTTATTCCAAGCTCACAATTCTATTTGGCTGTTAACCTTCATTCATCACAGTACCTTAGGGGTTCCTTCTCCGTCGCAGATCACATCCATGAAGGAGTCATAATGGATCCTGTATCCTCGAGTATCATTTAGGGTATGTTTTCACGTTGCTTAAACTTGATTTCTATTATTTTTTCCTTTTTTTCGGAGCTGGGGACCGAACCCAGGACCTTGCGCTTGCTAGGCAAGTGCTCTACCACTGAGCTAAATCCCCAACCCCTTGATTTCTACTATTAAAGTTTGCTTCTGTTTCTTGAAATATCTCTGCTCCATAGAGGCACCCCTCACCTAAATGGGGCCACTGTTGGCGTCCGTTGTGTCTTCAGACACTGCTGAGCCTCCAGCACTCTCTTGCAGAGGGGGAGCTCAACCAAGATAAAAGGACCTGTCCCTTTTCCTCTGTGGAGTTAATGTAATTTACAGTGTTAGACTGGAACTGCATGAAGGTCGTGTGAGCTCAAGAAGCCAGTGCTGGAGACAGCCTCTTTGCATTTACTGAGTGCTCCTCCCCAGCCAGCATAGAGACAGTACCGAGCCTCTATCTATCTTCTTTGGACCGCGAGTTTGGGAAAGATAACACGGCAGATTCAGCATTCCCCATCCACAACCACTCTGTATCTGCCCCGTAACCCGCCATCTGCAGGCAATGATTGCAGACGGGAGCTTCAACAGGGCTGAAATGCTCACCAACTGAACCTCTTCGATCTATAGCCCCAGAAGCATGTGAATGGTGGGAGAGTCTTTCAAGACCCGCTTAGTTTCTGGCACCATTCCTTTATGTGAATTGCCAGGGACAAAATGCAGGTGACTTCTTTCCCTAGTGCTCAGCAGCCGTGAAGTGGGTGGTGCAGTGGACACATAAGTCTATGAAAGGTTGCCATGACATCTTGAACAGGGAGCGAGTATTCATGGATGCCCTGGGAGGGGGAGCATCTGCATTGGTGTCCAAAAGGTTCTGAGATTATGTGATTGACAGATCCCTGACTGTAGTCTCATTTACGATAAGCCATTGCCAGTTGCTGAGTTTGACCTACTAGCTCATCATGAACTGTTGATGATGTCCATTTTATGTAAATGACCCAAGTGGTCCTAGCTTTTAACAACCTGTAAAGCTGCAGCTGGCTGCAGCTGGGAGCCCTAACTGCTTCACTTCATAGTCCAGCTGCAAAAGCTCCAAGACATGTCTCTGGCAATACCCGGGTCACACACATGTGCCCAAGCCTCCAGATCAGGCTTCGCTAATTTCCCTGTAAACGTGGGCTTGAGTTCCTTTCAGGTCAAAACAACAGGGTTGCTGTGGTCAGTTGAACCTGACTTCTGTCCAGTCTTCACTACTGAGTTTGGATGACCTGTGGTCTCAGCCCTCATCACAGAAACATGCTTCCTTTCCTAGTTAATTTCACTCTGAGGCCTTTAAACAAACTTTGTGCTGTTGGTTTGTGTTGGTTTGTTAGTTCCTTACTAAATAATTCTTCTTCTTCTTCTTCTTCTTCTTCTTCTTCTTCTTCTTCTTCTTCTTCTTCTTCTTCTTCTGCTTCTGCTTCTGCTTCTGCTTCTGCTTCTGCTTCTGCTTCTGCTTCTGCTTCTGCTTCTGCTTCTGCTTCTGCTTCTGCTTCTGCTTCTGCTTCTGCTTCTGCTTCTGCTTCTGCTTCTGCTTCTGCTTCTGCTTCTGCTTCTGCTTCTGCTGCTTCTTCTGCTTCTTCTGCTGCTTCTTCTGCTTCTTCTGCTTCTTCTTCTGCTTCTTCTTCTGCTTCTTCTTCTGCTTCTTCTTATTCATCATCATCATCATATATTCAAAGCATGGTGTGTGTGTGTTTGTATGTGTGTATGTGTATATGTTTGTATATGTGCCTATGTATGTATTTATGTATGTTTGTGTACGTGTGTGTTGCTTTATAACACTAGGGAATTGTCAGCTAACAGCTTCAGCTTTCTCATTTCTCTTGGGACAATCTGGGCATCAGAGGGTCCTGGCCCATCCTCTTGCATTCTGGAAACTATACAAGCCAGGCATTGCTACCCCGGTTACCATGACATCACCTCATGGACCACTGCACTCACTCCTGTCCAGCACCATGTCCCTCTGTGGGCACTGGGCTTGGGATCTCTCATTTATATATCTTTGTGGTCCTCCCTTTACCAGTGACATTGCCTGACTTAAAAAACAGCAGGAAGGGCCTGCTGTAGAAGGCCTCGCACATTCACAATGCCATGGACTGAGGGATACAAGAAAGGGGACACTGTTTGAAAGTGGGTCTCAGGCTGGGGGATTGTTATAGGAACAGAGCTGGGATGGAATCATAGAGCAAAGTCAAGAGAGGGTGTCAGTTTGACATAACCACCCAGGAAGCCTGGAATGCTGAGGAAGGTGTCAACAGAAACCTAAGGTGGCCCATCCTCACAGAGCCCTCACACAGTATCTGATACTTCATGTTCTGAGAGAACGGAGGGAGTACGGGAACATCCTAGGCATGACCAACCAGCCCCTCATCCAAGATGATCAGAGCAAGCCCTGCTGTGGCTAGGTGACCCAGCCAGGCCTGGTTCACTTTCTGTGGCTCTTTGAGCTGGCCTAGAAAGTCATAGCATCTTCTTGGGATGCAGAGAACACTAGTGGGAGTGGGTGGAGAGAAACCACGTGTGATTAGGCTAATAAGGTATTGGCAGTAGGCCTGGGACTCAGCCCCTTTCCCAGAATGGGAAGACTGGATTGGGCTGCTGTAAGTCCGAGCCTAAGCCTGCCTTCTGCTCAGCACAGGGTAGACCACTGCGCCCACAATACCACTCACTTTTTTAGAGACTTTTTGCCCATAAATGAAATATTATGGGTAAGTTTCTTACACAAGGTCCCACTAGATTCAAGTGAAAGAGCGAGTGGGCTGAGTGACCCCAAGTGGCACTGTGGGAGCTGAAATTCTTCCCAAAGCCAAGGCCATTGACTCATGTTCCCACAGGATGGCCATCTTTTCTTAGGCTTGAGGGAACTGCTTTTGGTCATCAGCCCTTGGCTGTGGGTGGGAAAATTACATCTTTGAGACATAGTATACTTCATGTTCTTCCTTAATGGACCCTTTCTAACCACTGGGAAAGGGCAAAGTCATTTACAGATCCATGGTTTTCAACCACAGACATGAACCACACCCCATGTAGCAAGGCCAGGGTGTTTGTTCCCTGTGAAGTCTTCACTATTCACTGAGAGAAAGATAGGTCAGGCTAGGAGCTCCCTGAGCACCTATTGTGCTTCAGGCCTGGATGCCACATGCCCTCCTCATCTTGAATTGAAGTGCCATGCAGAAGAGGAACCTGTAGCTTGAGCATCAACTCTTGGCTCAAGGTAGCGAACTCATACCTCAGACTTGCTCTCTCCCAAGTTCTTATGGCAACGAATGGCTATATGCACAGTGTCGATGGCTGCACTAACAGTGGAGACAAGGAAGCTGGAGTTCACAGTCCAGAAACTCCAGGAGCATCTTCAATGGCTGTAGCCAACAAGCTACCATGAAGAGAAAGGTTAGCTGGTATTGTGTATGCTTCTCAGGAAGAAAATGAGGTGGCATCCTGGGGCATTCCCAAAATGTTCTCAAGCTCAGTGTTTGAGAGAGCACAAGGCTGGGGAACAGTTATGGGAAGCCCAGCAGTGGTCAACATGTGGTTGGAAAGAGTCTTTGGTTGCGGGGGGGGGGGTGCTATGGCCAGCCCTGTTCACATCAGCTAAAACAGGGATTCCTGATGAGAGCATGGGATGCTGGGAGATTTCTGTTCTGCAAGAGCCCCACAGCAGGCAAGCCCTACTTTTCACAGTCCACAGACAATTTTCCATACACAAGCAACTGTAAGAGGACATTGGTCTCTAGAGACAAGTCAGAGCAGGGGATCTTAATGTCATTTCTTCTGTTGTGATAAAGTAGTCTTAATAAAGAAGAACTTGATGGAGAGTGGGCTTCTTTGAGCTCACATTTAAGGTCTCCATCCATCACTCCAGGATAATCAAGGCAGGGTCTTGAAACAATTGTCAATTCCCAGCCAGGAGCAGAGAGAACGGAGTGCACACACACTTAGAACTCAGCTAGTTGTGTCTACTCTGGCCTAGTCCAGAGGTTAGATTATGTAATGATGCCACCTACCTTCAGGCTGGATCTTGATGGCCAAACCAACTAAGGCCATCAGGACAGTCTCCCAGAGAGTTGCCCACAAGTCTGGTCGACCTGGTCGACCTGACCTAGACAATCCCTCATTGATAGTCTCTTCCCAGGAGCTTCTAGAGGATGTCTAATTGACAAACTAATCATCACAACTACCCATGACAGTGGGCAACAAGTCAGCTTTTAAGATGACTTCCTTCCTTGACTTGGCAACGTAGCATCCTTCACCAATGTCCTGATGTATGCTGGACTGCAGGTAAGAAGTCTGAAGCCACAGGAAGACATCTATAAAGTCTCAAAGACCATCCCAGAATAGGGCTGAGATCAGGCCCGCCAATCCCCAGTCTCAGGAACTTGTCCCCCACCATCTGACACCCAGGTCTCTTTGAGGTCTATCTTTGGTGATGCCCCAACTTTAGGATGCTGACTCTACCCATCCCCTTGACTCAGTACAACTCACACAGAGGTGGGCGTGAAAGTGCTGTTGGTTAAGTTTGCTATTGATGGTTTGATTTTCTGAATAGAAATTTCAAAATCCGAAGACTTAAAATAACAATAACTAATTATCTCCCATGGTCTCTTGGGCTGAGGATCCAGGGGTAGCTTGGCTGTGAGTGGAGCTTCCTTGTGAGATTCCTGCTCTGTCAGCAAGAACCACTGCCGTCCAAGCATACACTTGGAGCTAGAGGACTCACCTTCAGAGTGGCTCATTCCCATGGTTAGCTACCAAGCTGCAGAGGGCTGTGTCCTTCCCATGTAGCTTCCACAAGTGGCATGGGATGTTTGGTCTCCTCACACAAGACCTCATTTGACAGGTCCTGTCGTGGTCTAGAGTCAAATAATCACAGGGCCTCTTGTGTTCGAACACTGGATCTCCAGCTGGTGGCGCTGTTTGGGGACTGAAGAATGTTGAGTAGGAAGGACCTAGCTGGATAAATTGGCTCGCTGTGGGCAGGCTTCAGTTAGAGCCTGGCTCTATTTCTTTCCTGGTCAGTCTCTGCCTCTATCCCTGTTTCTTCCCCTCTTCCTCCCTCACTCCTAATCTCCTTCCCTCCCGCCACCCCTCACCCTATCCCTCCTTTTTGAACCCACCAGGATGTGAGCAAGCAGCATCACATTCTTCCTTCTACAGACACAAGCCACTCCCACCGGCATTCCTTCCCTGCAATAGTGGACTGTATTTTTAAACCATGAACTGAAATAAATTCTCCCTCTCTGAAGTTGCCTCTGTCAGGTGTTGTATAGCAGCAACTAGTAACTAGTTCATGGAGGGGGAAAGGGAGGGAAGGAGGGAGGAGAAGAGGAAGAGGGAGAAAAAGAAGAGAGAGGGGGAGAAGATGGAGAGGAGAAATCCCAGCTTAGGTGGAAACAGAGGGAGTCAGGCTTCTCAGAGGAGCATCACGGTGATAGAATTGATTTATCTTCACATACTTTTCTCCTGGGCTGACTGTGTTTCTCTGGAACCCAAACTCAGCATATTTTGATCATTAAAAGTTGGGAGAAATCCTCCGAACGTTACTGAGCATTGGAAATGTGACTTGTGCAACCCAGTGTGAGCAGTGTGGGTCTTCTATGCCAAGCTCCTGGTTTTATAGTCTGGAAACAATGAATGAGAACCTTGGCTGGGTTAGTGAGGGAGAATTCAATCCAGGGAATAAAGAACACGTCATGAAATCATCAATTTGTATCATATTGAAAATCTCTTGCACTTGAAAACAGAGAATCTATGAAAGTCCAGGACAGCAGCTCTCAGCCTTCCTAATGCTGAGACCCTTTAATACAGTTCTGCATGGTGTGGTGACCCTTGGCCATAAAATTATTTTGCTGCAACTTCATAACTGTAATTTTGCTACTGCTATGAACCGTAATGTAAATATCTGATATGCAGGATGTCTGCCCACAGGTTGAGAACCCCTGGTCCAGCACAACACTGCCCTGTAGAGTTCTCATCTCTGTTCTGTTCAGTCGGCTTGCCCTGTTTAACACCTTCCTCTCCTAAGATCTCTCTTCTCTTTCAAACAAAGTCTTACTTTCTCTGTGACTCTCACATCAGCAAATCTGCACTTCCTGAAAGTGCCAGTTTATAAAGGTAAAGGGGAAACCCCATATTAGGATGAGTGTTTAGTTTTAATTGAGCATATTAATTAGGGCAGCCAAAGGGGGTTTCTAATTGCTGGACTTCAATTCTTTGTTAGCTGGACCTTGGTAGTCAGCCTCAGGAGGAAGAGGAGGAGGAGGAGGAAGGGAAGGAGGAAGAGGAGGAGGAAGAGGAAGAGAAGGAGGAGGAGGAAGTGGGCAATGGGGGAACAGACCTTGGTGGCTAGCTTTAGGAATATAATCTAATCTGCCCCGTAAGGACAAGGAGTGCCTGTGCCTTGTTCACTGTGGTCTCAGCACGCAGCTAGCACAACCTCAGACACGCAGCTGGGTCAGTGAAGCGCAGCAGAATATTTCTGTTTCCAGAACACATTTGTCTTGTTACAGGACCTAATTTTTACATTACTAATTCTGGAAACTCCACCCTTCCATGCCCATCCCGAAAGCCAGAGAGACTAATGGATGGACATCTGGAGCCACTGAACTGGTGTCTTGGGCACAGAGAAAAGCCAAGTCTTCCTGAGATTAATCTGAGAGTTGTCCGGGTCTCTGTGCTGACATGGGGATTATTCAGTTTGGGTGTGTGTCAGAGCTATACAGATGTTTTAACAAAACATCAATTATGGCCTTGCCAGTGTAGCCTATGATTTCCAAACTTGTCAACTCCTTAATTTCTGGAATGTCAGAAAATCATGATAATAGAACTGTATAAAATTATCCAAATGCATTTCAGGCCTGGGAATTTACTCAACAATAAACCAAGACAGAACATTTATTCAAGATAAACAACTGAAACAGAAAACCGCAGTCTGAGGTGTTTCACCCAGAGCTGTTACGTCTCCCTAACTCAGTCAATATAAGCATGTGTCAGTTACCAGAATTACTGCCTTGCTAAGCAGCCAATGCCACCAGCAGGAACTCAGTCCGCAGTCCTGCCAGAACCAGTCAAGGTTCAGATGTATTTATTGAAAAGAAACAGAAGTCTCAGCGGCACGCAGAGGAGAGGAAGAGGAAATGCCTTGGTCAGCCTGAAGGTTGGGCACTGCTCTCAACAAGGAAGACCAGAGGAAGCAAAACAGTTAGTGGGAGAGCCAAGTCGCCAGGCACCTCTAGGGCACCCATGCAAGCTTCCCCAAGTATACATGTATGTGAGCATGCTCGGAAGGGGATGAAATCTTTGTTGTCAGTACATGCCTACCTGGGCGTGAAGCCTTAGACATCTCCAAAAGAAGGAGATATAGGAAGAACCCACAGAGAGCAAGCCCCAGGAAGATGTGTGAGCTGTCTGACCTCTGAATGCACCCCTAGCCCACACACTCATCCTATTCAGTGTCTGAATACAGACTTAGCCATCTTGGGATCCCTGAGCCCTGTGAACCGGGAGACTCTGGAGAAGTTGGGCTACAAGATTAAAACAACAGTCAAGATGTGAGCAGAGGTGTAAGCTGTTGGAGACACAACAGTCAATTTGAGAAGGCAGGGAAAGAATGGGAAAACTTGATGGATTGAAGAAAAAGAGGAATAATAATGACCAGAGTCCTAGAGACCGCAAGACATCATCTCTCATGCATGTCAGCAGTTGGACAGTGAAGAGTCTAGTGGCGCCGAGAGAAACGTAAAAGATGCAGTTGGGCTTTGTATTCATAGACCCTCAAGTGTGGATTCAACAAGTTGCAGACAGGTCCCTGATAGAAATGCTTTGGCATTTGCAGATAGCCTCTA